>NC_136702.1:1229406-1251906 GCF_947650265.1 Symphodus melops | reverse complement strand
CGGAGCGGCATCAGAGACGTCGTCTTTATCCGTTTTTGGCCTGGATTGCAGCCGGCGTGCTCTGAATGTAGTTTGTTGAAGGGAAACATGAAGGGAGCTTTTTTTTTTTTTTTTTTAAATGAAAGATAACAAAGAAAAAACGGATTATTCTTTATTGTTTCTAATCTGGGTCAAATCTGGGTCACGTCCTGGAAATGTCTCGTTTTTTTTGGGCAGCTTTTAAAATGACACGAGGATTGTGTAAAAACATGTCGTGCACTTACAGATGTGCTTCGTGTCTTGTCGAGTGTTTTTTTTTTTTTTTTTTTCAGATGGAATAATCACCTGAGGATTATCGTAGAAGAGAACGTCAGGGATTTTCATTTTCTCCTTGGCGTTGTAGACGGGAGCAGAAACTTTACCGATGGTCAACACGCCGTCCTTGATCGAGCCTTGGGGGGGGGGGGGGGGGGAGAGAGAGAGAGAGAGAGAGAGAGAGAGAGAGAGAGAGAGAGAGAGAGAGAGAGAGAGAGGTTGTTTATTTATTTTTATTTTTTTCCACACAAACTTTCAGCGTTTCAGCTTTTTTTGAAAAGAAGAAGAAGAAGAAGAAGATCCTCGGTGCGAGTTGAACTCACAGCTGAAGTCACGAGCGTGTTCCTTGGTCTCTGGCGTGTCCTGTATGGAGCTGTTGGCGAGGTTTTTTTCAAGAGAGGCGCGGGCGAGGCTGGGAAGGAACCTGAAAAAAAAAAACACACCAACATCATCAAATCGTCCAAAACAAGGAACCGGAGACACAACCCTACGGGGAACTTCATGTCCTTCCTCCTGAGACCCCCCCCCCCCCCCCCCCCCCAGGTGCACATGTGAACAGGTAAGGGTGGCGTACCTGGAGAGGCAGGCCTTATTGACGGCGTGCGCGATGCTCTCCTCGGGGTACTGAGAGAGACGACGACAGATCCTCAGAAGCTGCCTGGTGGACAGAGACGAGGCCAGAGACTGTGCCTGCAGACATGATTAACAGAAGTCAGATCACACACAGCTGACACACACACACACACACACACACACACACACACACACACACTTACTGTGGGGTCGTTCGTACCGCGGAGGCTGTGTGTGAGGTGCAGCAGCTGCTCTGCTGCTTCTGTTGGAACATTCAGAGTCTAAAAGGGAGAAAAAGGAGACGATACAGAGATCAAGTCAGAACATCAGAACTCATCAGAACTCATCAGAACTCATCAGAACTCATCAGAACAGCTTCATTAAGTCAAGTCAAGTTTTTTTTTTTTTAAGCACATTTAAAAAAAATCTTCAGCTGACCAAAGTGCAAAAAAAACAAACAACAAAATAAATGTGAACAGGTGAGTAACGAGCTGATGTCATCCTTCAGTATGTCCGTCTCACCAGTCCTTGTATGAGGCCCATCTCCTCGGCTTTGGCGAGCGGCGTGACAGTGTGGTACAGAAACATGGTGAGCAGCTCGGGACCCAACCACTGCTGACCTCTGCCGCCGCCGCCGCCGCCACTCGTAGCGGCTCCCACGACGGGGGGCTCAGCCAGAGCCAGCACCCTGAAGGACGGATGGATGGGGAAGACCGACCTGAAGACACACACACACACACACACACAAACACACACACAGGTCAAGTGCTTGGAGAGCGCAGGTGCGCTGCAGGTGTGCGTCCAAACTAATCCGCGTCAGCTCCACGAGCACGCCGTCTGACAGCTGGCTGAGCGATCCTCTGATCCAAGAGGACGTGTACGCTCGCCGCAGCCGGATATATTTACTCCGACGTGGGCGGAAGCGGGCGCTAACCATCATCATCATCGTCTCTGCATCGGTGTGCAGGAAGACATTTCATATGTGGAGGTAGCAGAAGCAACTTCATTAATTCACACACACACACACACACACACACACACACACACACACACACACACCATCAAGAATCCCTAAATCAAATCTGATTGGTTGATGGCGACGCTGTGTGTTGCTATGTAACATAACGACATTATCTGGAGGGAGGTGCGGCGCCCTGTAGATGGCAGGTAATGCAGCTGTGGCTCAGTTGGTGGAATCTCTCAACTGGAAGGTTGGGGGTTCGATGCCCAGCTCATGCAGCGCCGATGTGTCCTTGGGCAATTTTTACCCAAGATGCACTCGCTGCTTCGACGGATTACATGTACGAATGGGATTAGCTACCCTGTGTGTAGCAGGAAGTGAGAGGAGCACACCGTCCCCTGCAGATCTCCCATCGGCTAATTAAACATGCACACATCTAACGAGGAGAGCAGGAGCCAGCACATGGGCAGACACACACACACACACACACACACATATATACTGCACATGCATGGATGCATATGTTGCCTAGCAACCTGCTCGTTCTTTCTCATCCGCCGTCTATGTAGTCACCTGCAGGAATCTGAGTGTGTTAAGAGAAGACTGTAACCTGTACTGTGAGGCAGGATAACATCCTGATGGATGGACACACACACACACACACACACACACACACACACACACACACACACACACACACACACACACACACACACACACACACACACACACACACACACACACACACACACACACACACACACACACACACACACACACACACACACACACACACACACACACACACACACACACACACACACACACACACACACACACACACACACACACACACACACACACACACACACACACACACACACACACACACACACACTTTACATCACATCAACACATGTCTTGTCTGAGCCACAGGAGTGAAGGAAGAGGAAGTGGGTTTATTTTAGCCCCAGACGCCCCACCACAAACATCCTTCCTGCATGCTTAGGTGGGATTTTAAGACATGGGCACATTGATGTGGACGTGCACACACACACACACACGCACACACACGCACACACACACACACACACACACACACACTTAATGAGTGAAACACAGGGAGCAGTTCAGGTCAAGATGTACTGCAGCCATCCACACAAGCTGTAATAAATCCTCAGTCAGTGTTTCAGGGTCTCGGAGAGGAGACGCAAGATTCAACATGGGACACAAACATGGGACACAAACATGGGACACAAACATGGGACACAAACATGGGACACAAACATGGGACACGAGCCGCTGCTTTATGTCGTCTCTTCACTGTCATGTCCCCACGTGCGTCGATGACTCTTCTTCCTGTTTCTGAGTGTTTCATTGTTGTCGAAGAAAAGCCGTAAATGTGCATGAAATTCGCTTGAAATTCGCTGGACTTTCATGACGCATAACCCTTACAACCTACGTGTGTGTGTGTGTGTGTGTGTGTGTGTGTGTGTACCTCTCTTTGAGTTGCTCGTCAGTGAGCTGTAGCTCATCCTTTAGCGTCTGGTATCTGTCCCACCTGAGCAGCCTCGTCCCGTCGTACAGATCCAACTCCCTGTCGTGCAGCAGCCTGGGACACGAAACACACAGGGATGAGCTGTGTGTGTGTGTGTGTGTGTGTGTGTGTGTGTGTGTGTGTGTGTGTGTGTGTGTGTGTGTGTGTGTGTGTGTGTGTGTGTGTGTGTGTGTGCCTGATCATACCTGGACAGCACAGCCAGCGTGCCCAGGTTGACCCTGTGGATGCCGTCCAGGAGCAGCAGCTTTCCCTCTATGGCGGCGGTGACGAGCGGAGACGGTCTCCACGCCGTGTCTCCGTTAGGAAGCGTGTACCTCTGCTGCAGAAGGTCCCTCGCCGTCATGTCCTGGACGAGGAAAAGGACAGGAAGTGAGAAAGTCAAATCATGCTTTATGTTTCAGCTGTTGTTTTTTTTTTTTTTCCAATACATCCTTGTCGTCTTGTACGTGCCGTAGTTTCCACAAATCGGATGTTCAGAGACGACCACATGAATTTTCCGGCGAAGGATTCTGCAATTCCCGCAGCACATGTTAACCCCCGACCCCTCGCCGCTAAGAATAGCACGATGCATTAAAACACCCGTTTCCTGCACCCTCATCACCCGGATGACTGCATTCCTCAAAATCCCACACACACACACACACTCGCTCGCTCGCACACACACACACACACACACAGGAGGAGGTTTCACAAAGCTTCACATTCAGAGATGAATATGCTGCTCTCTGTTTTGCTCTTTCTTCCAGTCAGTCTCTGGATCAGTTTCTGGACCGACAGGTGCCCTCAGGCCCGACTAATAGAACACAGATGTGACTCTTTCAGGATTCTGCATCTTCTCACGCTGACCCCTTTAAACGGCCAACCAGACGGCCCCTTTAATCAACGCATCAGCTGAGATGAAGATCAGGGATCTGCAGGACCTCGCTATCTGCTGGCTCCTCCCCCCCTCTCAGGTCGTCCAATGACTGCACACATTATTTACCTGGTAGAGCATGACCGGCTCGATGCTGTATCCGAGCATCTCGGCAAACTCTCTTGCAATCACCGACTTGCCACAGCCCTGAGGAAGAAGAATTTAAAAGCCGTCAGTCGCAGTCGACACTTAAATCGGGTAGCGTGTGAAGTGCGTGGCGTGTCGCCGACCTTTGCCCCGATCAGACAGATGTCCTTGGCCATGTGTGACTGCATCATCTCGGAGAGCAGCTGGGAGTGGCTCGGCGTGCTGATGAAGGTGGGGCTGCTGTTGGGCGGACGCGGCTCCTTCAGGCCTGCCGGGACCTGCAGTTTGAAGACGACAGGAAGTGAATCACAGCTTCGATCAGATTCAGTTTAAGCACGAGTCGCGGGGATCAATCGGCGTCCCCGAGGACCTCCGGGCGCTGCTCGTCAGAGGGCCCTGCGTCCCGGCGTGGAGCTGCGGAGAGTGACATCGTCTGTTTGGCGAGATGAGCGGCAGAAGACTGCTCGCTCTGTTCTCCACACAGTGACTCATTCACAAACACAAAGCAGCGAAGACTGACGAGAACGCCGTTTCCTTCACGGTATCAGTCAAAGATTAGATGTTCCAGCTCATGATACAACGCGTGTCTGTGCGTCTGGATGTGCGTTTCCCAGGGAAAAACTCTGACTAATCTGTGACCACTTTGACTAAAAACACGCTTCCTAGTTCAGGGTTTATTTGAAGCTTCAGCTCCCGCTCGTTACAGCAGACAGATTATCTGCTCTGCTAAAAGACGAACGGGCCGCAGGATTCTTAAGCAGCTTTACTTCCCTGCTTTTATTCCTTCTCGTCATCTCTTCTGCAGTCACTGAAAACGCTGTTTACTTACATGCATACCGCTCGATGAAGGTTCAGAAACAGAACATTGCTAATAAACTGCTGTGCTCTCTTTGCATCCTTCCTTCGGTCTCCTCCTCCTCGCTCTCCTCAACATTTCCCTTTTTGAAATGGATTTGACAAATGCCCTTTCGTTCTGAACGGTCAGTTTCACTGCAACAATTCAAACCGCCATCGGCAGAGGATGTCTTCCTGTGGGGTTCTTTTGTTTTTAATCACCCTTGTTGGAGTGTTTTCATTTTTCTGTTTGACAGAGTCCCAACGAACGAGCGTGCACACGCTCTCGCTCTGAAACAAAAGCCTGCCAGCGGCGTCCACGTCACAGTCGGAGACATTTTGGAAAGACGAGGGCAGAAGCAACGGACACCGGCAACGCATGAATGCTCACGATGCAGGATTTAAAACTAAGTCGTTAAACGTTACATAAATCATCTTTAACAGCAGCGTGCGGCAGCAGCAGCAGCGTGCAGCAGCAGCAGCGTGCAGCAGCAGCAGCAGCGTGCGGCAGCAGCGTGCAGCAGCAGCAGCGTGCAGCAGCAGCAGCAGCAGCAGCAGCAGCAGCGTGCGGCAGCAGCGTGCAGCAGCAGCAGCGTGCAGCAGCAGCAGCGTGCAGCAGCAGCATGCAGCAGCAGCGTGCAGCAGCGTGCAGCAGCAGCGTGGAGCAGCAGCAGCAGCGTGCAGCAGCGTGCAGCAGCAGCAGCGTGCAGCAGCAGCGTGCAGCAGCAGCAGCAGCGTGCAGCAGCAGCGTGCAGCAGCAGCAGCAGCGTGCAGCAGCGTGCAGCGTGCAGCAGCAGCAGCAGCAGCAGCAGCAGCGTGCAGCAGCAGCAGCAGCAGCGTGCAGCAGCAGCAGCAGCAGCAGCAGCGTGCAGCAGCAGCAGCGTGCAGCAGCAGCAGCGTGCAGCAGCGTGCAGCGTGCAGCAGCAGCGTGCAGCAGCAGCAGCAGCAGCAGCAGCAGCAGCGTGCAGCAGCAGCAGCAGCAGCGTGCAGCAGCAGCAGCAGCAGCAGCAGCAGCGTGCAGCAGCAGCAGCGTGCAGCAGCAGCAGCGTGCAGCAGCGTGCAGCGTGCAGCAGCAGCGTGCAGCAGCAGCAGCAGCAGCAGCAGCAGCGTGCAGCAGCAGCGTGCAGCAGCAGCAGCGTGCAGCAGCAGCAGCAGCAGCAGCAGCAGCGTGCAGCAGCAGCAGCGTGCAGCAGCAGCAGCGTGCAGCAGCAGCAGCGTGCAGCAGCAGCGCTTTATTTCCTAAAAAATCCAAACACACACCCTGCAGGAGTTAAAGTTTATGTTTGCAGTTTACCTGAAAGGTGACGTCTTTGTCTGCCACACGAAGTGTAACGTCTGCACGGCCCTCAACATCCGTCGCCTTGGATACGCTCGCGATGGCGCTTGGTGCTGGCTGACGACGACCGTCCAGGAGCTCAAACCTCTGAAGAAAGAGAAGCGCTTGGATGAACGGCAGGCCTCAATAATGATCTCACCTGACGCTCAGGTATGCACACAGAGAAAAACGTACGCTGAGCACTCCCTCCACAGCCGTGCGTCCTTCCTTTCCCAGGATGCTGCTGTACGGGTAAAGTCTGCTGACGAGCTGCTGGGACGACAGCATGGGGAAGGAGTTCTGCAACAAAAGATGGTAAAATGAACGGGGCATTCAGTCTTTTTTCTTTTTTTCTTTCAACGTTAACTTCTTTCTTACCAGCACGTGGAGGGCGGGGATCAGGTTGTCCACGGGGAAGTCGGGCAGGCCGAGGCTGGAGGACTCCTGGGAGCACAGAGTGGTGGCTAGAGACAGCAGCTGGGACACCCTGAACCACGGAACAAAATGATTCTACGTCAAATCACTGCTGTGGAGAACCGAGCGCATGAATAAGATCGACTTCATGATGACTTGAGTTCACCTCTCTGCAGCGATGTTTGGGCCCGCCGTGTACAACAGCTCCAACATGTCCTGAAGAGAAAAGACCAACACGATGAGCGGGCCTGTAGGACGGAAGCCCGAACAGGACATATTTCTCTACATGGAACATTTCTCTGTTTAGATCTCATGTTGTTCAGCTCCTAAAGCTAAACCAGAGTTCATATCCTGAGATATGAAAAATGACTCAGCACAACAAACTGTTTGGATGCTTGTACTATTAAGCGTCCTTCTGTTACGTTATAATTCATCTTGTTGGATGTTTTTATTGAGAGCAGAGTTGTTTTTTGTTGCAGTGAGACATTTCTGTGAATCTTTCACATTTGGCTCTTTGTGCGATTTTTCATTTCATTTCTCACAAGCTGCAAAAACAAACATCCAGTGAAGTCTAAATGACCACATGACTGTGATCTTGAAATCTGCTCCGCTCTCTCCACATCAGATCACATTTTCTGGTTCATGAAAATCTGATCCCTGTGGAGAACGAGTCAGATCATCTCCAGTTTGCCCCGAGTCCTTTTTTTTTTTCTCCCCTCAGCGTGACCTTTTGGTTGCAGGACTTTTTTTTTTTCCCCTGTTAGATAACGGGAGTTATTTGTGGTCTGACCTTGAATGGAAGGTAATAGATGTCTCTGGCCTGGAAGCGAGAGCGGAGAGGAGGATCCAGCGGGTTGCCCTTGTATTTGGGGACAGGAAGACCGAGAGCGATGACCCGGAAGTCCTCGCTCACACGGACGATCTTCCAGCTGTTCAGCTCCTCTTCGGTGTGATCCTGCAAAGCATTCAGGTGTTCAACATCCTGCTTCTGTAAGTGCACATGCATGTGTGAACGTCTCTGAGGCTTTCTGTGAGGGAGCTCCAGAGGCTGGGAGAAGGGGCAGTGTGGAGGAGGTCAGACAGGTAGAAAGGGGAGGAGCCAGGGGATTTATAGGTGATAATGAGGAGTCTCATGCACTTTGATACACGGCCCCAAATAAAGACAACAAGCAGGTTTTAAAACACCAGATCTGCTGATGTCTGAGGGCGCGCGCTGCTCTCACCTGCAGCAGTTTGTCGTATCTCTCGGACGACATCAGGAAGCGTCCGTCCTCCAGCTGCATCTCTCTGTTCTCCAGCAGGTTGTTGAGGACGGGCAGGACGTTTCTCTCCGCCTTCTCTAAACCCTCCAGGACCAGGACCCGGCCCTGCGTCGCTGCCCTGACTGCACACTGAGGACAAAACACAGAGAAGACGACGATGAGAGCGTTCAGGTTCAACCCTCTGCGGATCGCTCATCCTGCAGAGCCTGCGTAACGGAGCATTTATGGAAAGAGCAAATCTCGCTGTGCAGCAGCTCTTACTTCCAGTGCTTAAGTGAGCCGGCAGTGAAGATTTTCCCGAGGATGTCCTCACCTTATTGTGGTCGGAGCGTCCGCCAAACTTTCCAACCCGAGCTTCAAAACCGTCTCAGCTGTTTTAAGAAGGCCTATTCTCAACCACCGACAACTGAGCTCCTTTTGGTTCCATTTAAAAAGAGTGTGTGTGTGTGTGTGTGTGTGTGTGTGTGTGTGTGTGTGTGTGTGTGTGTGTGTGTGAGTGATGCTGTATTTCAGGGACAAAACGCACATCTGACGTCAAGAGGCAGGAAACTTTAGCTGTCTGGTCGCGCCGCAGAGCAAGCGGCCATGTAATTAGGTTAAGATGTAAATAGGAGGCAGGCTGTGTGGGAAGCAGAGCCATAAAACTATAGTCAGGACCAGATGCTCTATTTTTAACTCCGGGTCCATTTTCGGCACCAACGCTGTAATCAGATAATTGTTAGAAATGTAAGTGACGCAGGACGGCGAGGGGAGGCGGAGCTTGTTTCCTGACAGACACTAACATCCAGCAGATCGTCTGAAGCTCTCTCAGGCAGACGTGACGCGATCAGGCTGGAATAAACGAGGCCGAGAGAATAAGGAGGCGTGACACGAGTGGGGAAGAGATTTCATGTGACGCACACAAAACTTCACCGCCGTTTCTTGTCTTGCAAATGTGCACGAGCTGCGTTTCATTCGCCAACGCGCCGCTCACAAGTTCGAGGAAATCGACGTCTTCACCAAACTCTGCAGCTTTGTCAAACTTGTACGACTTTTTTTTTTTTTTTTTAGGATCCAGTAGGTGTCGCCGCATGAAACCAAAACAAGCTGTTTGGCCACGCCCCCTTCCATACTGAAGCCTCCAACCTCTCTCCACTCATTATAAACATTTTACACAAGGGGGAGGAGCCAGCTGTCCCGTCCATGTAAACACGACCTTCATGCACCATGACCTTTGGTTTGACCAATGAGGACCCTTCATTCACTGCTCCTAGTCTGCAGCAGCCAATGAGATCTCTTCTCTTCAGAGAGTCAAACAAGGACTCGAGTCGGGGCGAAAGTGAAGTCAGAGAGACGATGGAGGATCAACGGATGTGTGGCGAGCTCTGGAAAGCAGGGCGGGGACGGGAAGCTCTTGACCCCTGGAGGTCGAGCTGGTACAGGGTCGTCCTCTTGACGGGAGGGTCGCAGGTACGCTGCGTCACATCACAGCCGGAAAACTGGAGAGAGAGGCGACCGCTAAGATTCCAAAGATAGGACAAGAATGCAATCACTTCCATGTGACTCCATCTTTCCTTGGAATTTGTTGGGTGGGGTGACGCCAGGACCGAAAGAGGGGAGGGGGAGGGGGGGGGGGGGGGGGGGGGGGGGGGGGAGGAGGGGAAAAGAAGTGAAGAAACGAGCGGAGGGAGGGGCCGGAGAGAGTCAGCACAGGGACTGACACGTTAGGTCTGAATATAGGCTGCAAATCAGCACATGTCCCGGAGGAATACTTGGATGTTCTAGTTAGCGCGCGCACACACACACACACACACACACACACACACACACATGCACACACACACACACACACACCTCCTACGATACCAAACTATTCTCAAAGAGAAAGAGCTCGCTAATTTACACCCACACGTCTCCAAAACCCCTCACACGCAATCAGTGTTAGATAATGACCGTTAGCGTGTACTGATACACGCTAACAGCACCCACGGGCGTTTATTAATACACACGCAAATTTAAGTTTTTGTCCAAAAACACCGACTCAGACTGCAGCACATGCCAACGCACACAGGAACACGCTTCATGAGATGGCTGTGATATTTGTGAAGAAATAAAAAGTCCCTGACACTTCTGGGTGTTATCAATAAAGTTGTTTTGATTTGAATCAATCATAAATGAGCCTGACGGTCCACTGTATGACAAACACACGTCATGTTAAAGGCACGGTTGGGCCTTTTGTTTTTAAACATGAGATGACATGATTGTACATGAAAGTAGCATTCCCTCAGTGCTCCCTCTTAGGCCACGCCCCCTCTGCTCTGTGCTGACTCTAAAGCCACGCCCCCTCACTCACATGCACGAGAAACTAAGTCGTCTCATGTCTCATTCAGCGGTGAGTAAACTCTCAGTATAAACACAGGGAAGCTGTGATTGGTTCATCAGAGAGCAGGGAGACAGGGAGGCCTGTGATTGGTTCATCAGAAAGCAGGGAGACAGGGAGGCCTGTGATTGGTTCATAAGAGAGCAGGGAGAAAGGGAGGCTGTGATTGGTTCATCAGAGAGCAGGGAGACAGGGAGGCCTGTGATTGGTTCATCAGAGAGCAGGGAGACAGGGAGGCTGTGATTGGTTCATCAGAGAGCAGGGAGACAGGGAGGCCTGTGATTGGTTCATCAGAGAGCAGGGAGACAAGGAGGCTGTGATTGGTTCATCAGAGAGAAGGGAGACAGGGAGGCTGTGATTGGTTCATCAGAGAGCAGGGAGACAGGGAGGCCTGTGATTGGTTCATCAGAGCGCAGGGAGACAGGGAGGCCTGTGATTGGTTCATCAGATTGGTACCTCGTGGCAGACATTGGTTGAAGTTTTTACAGACTTACAAACTGATACAGATGATGGATTTACTTTGTTCCTTTTTCAGAGAACCTGAGTTATTAATTTCTGTCAGGACCTAAAGACAACTTCAACAATCTTAAAAAGTGAATCTGGAGGAAAATGTCCAACCCTGACTTTATTTTTATTTTTTTTTGCTTTCAGTGAGACAATAACACCTGATCTCAGCTTGACGGACAGGAAGCAGAACTCACTCAGAGGAACATTATTTTATGTTCATGTTGAACACGCCGTGTGAGGACGACGACGGCTTAAATCCTCTAACGATCATCTGAACCGTCACACCGCGGAGGAAAAGCTCTTCTTTCACGTGGGAAAGATTTGCAGAGGAGTTTGGAGGAGAAATGTCCTGAAACAATCTTCAGCCTGTTGCCATGGAGCTTCCTGACAGGGTTTAACCATCCAGCTCGTGTGTGGTTCTTTTTTTTTTTTTTTTTTAACTCATTTCCATAATTGTTTTTCTGTACCAGTGAGAAAGGAACGGAGATGAATGAAGAACAGAAAGTTCTCCTGAGAGAAACCCGCCTGGGTCTCTCCATGGTAACTGAACTTATAAATGCGACAGTGCGGGGGCGTGTGTGTGTGTGTGCGTGTGTGTGTGTGCGCGAGGGGCTCGTTCGATTAGAGCAGGAGGGAGAGTGTGAAGGACGTCTATTTAAACGTCTTCAGACAGAGTGGAGAGAGGCTCAGGAACATTCAGTTTTTGCGTTTGTTCCAACTTTACTAAAGACCGTCTGCACAGTGATGATCTGATTTGGAAATGGTTATTTGTGCGTGACAGCTGGGATCTGCTCCAGTCCCACAAGAAGCGAAGGACGGGCTCGATTGGAACAGAATTAAAATCCAACAACTGGTCTCTGCTTTAAAACACGTTAGAATCAACCGATTCTGCTGATAACCGTTTTAAAGAAAAGCTTCAGATCACGAGGTGAACGTCTGTTGGTGTTATCCCAGGAGGAGCCTGCAGAGGGCGCTGGACGCGATATGTCGGAGTTACCTGGTCGATGTAGAAGGCGGTCCCGGAGCGGATCTCTCTCCTCTGTTTCAGGTCGGTCTCGGTGGTGTCCCTGGACAGAGCCACGTATTCCACCTCACGTTTGGTCAACTCCTGCTCGACAGCAAGGGAGAGACTCAGAGTTACAGAAGAGTTTCAACAAACAAGCCCAACGAAAACAACAACACAATAATAATACAGGGGTGTTCATGTGAGGCAGTTCATAAAAAGATGGGGGGGGGGGGAACAGGTAAAGTTATCAAATTTGAAGAAAGAGTCAAAAGTCAAAGTCAAAGTTTGTTGTACATTTTTCAACATGTGCCGGACTTAAAGAAGACTCTCTGAACCACGATGTGACTCTGAGAAGACTTTAAAAATAAATAGGATGAAAAATGACAGAAAGTACATAAAAAATAAAAAATAAAGTTAATATGTTCCTCTGTTTTTAACATTCAGTACATTTTGTGTTTTCCTGCACGGGTTTGGAGCGCTGCTCGTGCACGTCCTCGGAAATCAACACGACACACTGACGAGTTCGAAACTGTTTCTGAAGGCGGAGCAGCTGGAGCAGCTGGATGGGGATGAGATGGACTTGGACTTGAGCTTGTATACCGCAGATCACACCTACCCATTCATCCCCACTGATGGCTGGTTATGTGGACCATCCAGTAATTAATTCCATTCACGCACATTCATACGGGTTAAGTGTCTTGCCCAAGGACACATCGGACATGTTGCTCGCAGGAGCTGGGGATCGAACCCTCGACCTTCCGATGGGATGTGATAACAGAGCTGCGACAGATCGTCTCTACGTCGGTGTTTAACGCGGTCTGATCGATGTGGTGCTCCCTCTAGAGGAACCCGCCTGCAAGACGCAGCTCGCTGTCTCTCAGCACGCGAGGTTCAAACACAAGAATACCTGACACAACAGCCTGCAATTAATGTGTGTGTGTGTGTGTGTGTGTGTGTGAGAACTTACGAGGTACTGCATGGCTATGGATCGTCTCAGGGGTCCTGGGGGACCGATGAGGAACACATCCTGGCCCAAAAGATCCTTCTGCATGATCCATCTCAGGTGCTGGGCGACGGTCTGCGGCAGGGAGTCTGAAACTAGAAAAACCAGTGACCAGTTCAGTTCCAGTCACCTGTCGTGGACCGGCTGCTGAACAAACGTCCTCATAGGAAACATACATACTGTGTTTGACAGGAACCAGCTCCGGGTTCTTGGGCGTCTTGAGCTTGTAAGAGATCTCTCCGATCTTCACTGTGTCACCTGCAACAATCAGGACACGCGTTTTTTATCAAAGCAGGCAGCTGGTGTCACTTTCTCTGATCATCTAACTGGTATTGGTTTTATTGGTTTTAGTTATTGGAGACCTTCCGACACAGAAACTTTATTAAATAGAGGCGACGAACAAACAGCTCAGAAGTGGAAAGATGCTGCCGGCATGAAAAGACCGAGCTAAGCATCTGAAATAAAACCGTTTATAGATTCATTATTATTGATTCTAAATTCTGGTTTACACACGTGTTTGTACGTCTGGGGGGGGGGGGGGAGGGGCTTCATCAGCATATCCTGCTTCTTCAACAGTCAAAACGACCTGCAGCCATTTCTTATTTGTTGAGCTGTGACCGTTTTTCATGCAAACTAAGTCACGTTTTAAAATATGACAAACAACACAAGACGTGAAAAGCAGGAAACGGGGAAGAACTTCTTTTTTAGAGCCGCACCGATTGGTTAATTCAGGGCCGATACTGATGTTTGACCATTACCCGAATCTGATACCAAAGTTTTCTCTCATGTTTGACGGTGAAAATGAGTCAGAATTTGTCTGACAGATTTACTTCATCTGTCCAAATAAAAAAAATAAAACTCTTCTCTGGATCAGTCGTTAGCTGAACTCGATGCTGGCATTAAATTCATTTGGCACGAGCTGCAAAACCGATAAAAATCGGCGACTGACTTTGGTTCTCGCCACACTATTTGCAAGATGTGCCGATGTCTGTCGACGGTGGCGTCATCGGCAGATATAATCGCTGTTCACTCGATGCTTCCGAGTCATTTCAGTTACAGGTTGAGTGTAACAGCAGCAGATAGAAGATTGGAGGAGTTTTCTTTCTTGTCATCGCTCCTCTTTCTGAAGCACAACGAAATTAGAAAATGTGCAACTCTAATAAAAAGGAAACAGCAGAAAGACAAGAGGTTGTGCAAATGTAATAAGTGCAAATTAAGTCAAATCAAAAACTGTAAAACTACAAAGACAAAAAATATATATTTTTAAAAACTATACAGTCACCAAGAAGAATATTTAGACAGCAGGTTCAGAGTTTTCGGGGGCGTTCAGGACGTAGCCTTGGTTAGAAACTGTTTTTAGTCTGTTTGTTTTTGTCTTTATTTCCCTGAAACCTGCCGTCCTGTTCCAGGAAAAAAAACAGCTGTTAAATAACTGAAAACTAAGTTTAAGTGACTTAATGCTGAGTTTTATCTCGTTCCTCCAGTGGTTCAAACTGGAATGTATTTTAAAATATCAGATTTTATCAATAATAATAATAATACAAAAATCCCCAGTTAAATCCTACTGTTTTGGACAATCTCCAAGTTTGATTTTTTTTTTTTTTAACAAAAAATACCAAATATAAAGTCCTGTACTGTCCTCTATGTACACTTGGGATTACCTGGATGACTTTAACCTTTCACCTACTTTCTTCATTACTCCAAGAAAGTGTCGAAAAACACGGTTAATATAATATTAGTTTAAATCAGATCGTTGTGGTTTTTAAATGAGCTGGTTTGTAATTGTCACAACATTACTAATTAATAATCTGCAGCAGGCGTAACCATAGCAACCGCTATCACAATTTAAATCGAGACATTTTTTATAATAATTTGTTTCAGTTTAAAGAGATTTTAAGTCACTACAAGAAGAGAAAATGGTGATAAAAAATATATTTATATAGAAGTTGTTAAACCTGAAGATGTGTTGAGCAGTTTGACCTCATGTGTTTCTCCACATCCAGCCGTCTCTGCCCAGCACGGAGCCCAGAATGTTCCGCACTCTCCGGGCAGCAATAGCCGCGGCCGGGCCGCTGCGCAGAACCTGCGGGTTGCATCATTCAAACTGCTCCGACACTTCCGTCTAAAACATGATGAAGAATCAAGTCCACCGGCTCCTTCATTCACTAATGTCCTCAGCTGAGTGTGGCCTTCTTCCATTTCGTAACATCTGTCAGCTCATCTCGCCTGGAGGCGGAAGATAATAAAAGAGGGACAAACAGGTCCGCGGTTAAAGTCTTCCGTAGTTGTTTCACGTTTAGTTAAGTGTTTCGTTCCGACAGCGGGAATTTGTCTTCTTCAATTTATTTGACGCCCTTTGTTATATAAATATTTTCTCATGGATGTGTCTTTATTCTTTATCAATTTTGCTTTATCAATTTTAGTTTTGAATAAATGGCTCCAAGCCCTCGGTCTCGTTTTAATATTTATATTTCAGATGACATAAGAACAGGATGTTAAACCTTTTAAAATGTAATTGGTACATTTTAAAGGAAATTCAGCGGGAGCAAGCCATATAACTGCTGCTTTGACTGTAAATTATGGTTCAATTGTATTTTGTTATAAATTATAACATTTTTTCTAGAAAATAACATACATTTAAGTTGTTTTGATTTATAAAATATAAGAATGTGTCTGGAAACTTGTTCTTAAAAAACGTCATTTAATGTGTGAAAATCAGATTTTTGCAACCTCAGAGCGAACAGAGACAGAAGGCCCACCTGAGATCTCAGCTGAACCCTCTAGGAGGGCCCACACCTCGGGTTGGGAACCAACGGAGACCAAGCAGGCCTGCAGCACGTTGTGTCAAATGTTGGTTTGCAAAAAAAGAAGAAGAAAAACTAACTTTAACCATTTTAAAAATGTTGCAAATCAAGGTGGTTCTGGGCTGTTTTTTCTCGCTTACATGGTAAATATTACATTTTGAATTATTTGTTCCTGCTTGATCGTGTTGTCTAAATCACTTTGTATGAGTGCTGCTCTATTAATAAACCTGCCTCGACTTCTGAGATCCAAGAAAGTGTCTAATAAAGAGGAAAAAGCAGCATGCATCAAATACCATGAAGAATGTGGAGACCTCTATGCGCCTTATCATTAATTAGATTAGCAAAGTAAAGTAGCCTACCAGAGTCAATGACGTCATTGAAACACTCATACATAAATCTACTCACGTGAACCCGCATAAATATACCCTACACACACACACACACACACACACACACACACACACACACACTCCCTGTCACATATCCGATCTGTGCGCGCGTGAGATGCCCTCCGGCCCGTGACAAAGCGTACCCGTGCCGCGCGCGTTTAAGCGGGTTTGACATTTATCACGTGGAGCGCTGATAGGCTCGGCCCTCCAAGGGACGAGAGCGCAGCGGAGGAGAGAGACGAGCAGGCAGCAGGAGGACAGCAGCGGAGCAGGAGGAGGAGGAGGTGGAAGGAGAAGTGACTCCCCTTCATCCCTTCAGAGCGCATATGAGCGGAGTCAGGGCAGCGACGCACGACTCGGTTCTTTCTCTCCCCGGAGCGCACTGAGAGCTCTCCGCCGACCATGGAGGATGTGTACCCGTACAGCCGCAAGCCCTGTCTGGGAAGAAATGGTTAGTCGCTTAAAACTCAACAATGGAGACTTTTTAAAAAAATCACTTCTTTTCCCCGAAGAAAAAGCGTAAATTGAGCTCTGACTGAATTCAACTGGAGGCTGTTTTCACACTTTGAGGGTTCACCAGCCTGTGTTCGTATTTGACGTTTTACTTTAAATGTGCCCTGATTTCAGCTCCTTTGTTTTTCATTGAAGGGTCTACTTTTCCTGTTCAAGTGCAGCTATTTGCGAAACAGACGACGATGTATTGTAACGATCTTTATCGATATGTTCCGATTCCTGAGGTGTTCTGGACTTCTTAGTTGCGTTTGTCCTCAGATAAAAACGTGAAGGGGGTGGGGGACTCCTCTTTAAATGTTTAAGGATACCCTGCCCATTTCCTTGAATCCTGTTCCTGCATGTCGTCTTGCTCAATCCACTGGAGATTATTTGAAAAACGCTCCTGCAGGATTACTGTTTTTAATATCTAAATTCACCTATAAAAATAGGGTTTAATCTAGTAAAAGGTAAATAATTGGGCTGTAATATTTTTGGGGGTGAAAAAAAAAGAAATGATTTTTCTATCTTTGGAGGCAGCAGTTTAGTCGCGTGCATCCACATTTATCCCCATAAATAACAGGATCATTCTATGGAAATGCAATCTCCTTTATGCATTTAATTTCATTACGGGTGATGTCATATTAACTTTCCTGAGTGCATTATGTGTAGATTCATTCACAGTGATATTATTTACTTGTTTTAAACGCACTTGCACCGTTTTGAGTGTGGAGGCTCTTTTAAAAAGTAGTTGGGTCACTTCTCGTGTTTTCGCGGCACTGCTCGGATGCAGTCGCTAGGGTCTGCCCCATGCCGTGGACTTGTCCCCGGGTGCTCGGGATGATGAGGCGGTCTGTGGACTGGCTGTGCAGCTTGCAGCCACAACCAGCCCAGGGAGGCACTGGGAAAGGGGGTGGGGGATTGTTGTAGCCGACACCGTGTGTGGAGCCCATCCCCTGTGCGTTCACCAGCCCACACACACACACACACACACACACACACATACTCGAGCAAACACAGCCGTCTTTATCCCGGAGGTAGTGAGAGAGATGACAGCGAGGAGAGACGTTACACAGCCGCTCAGGAAGCCACCGGGAGCAGAGGACCGAGCCACGGCTAACCCTGACTGCTTTTCTCCTTCCCCTCGACAGGAGCCGGAAAAAGGGCCGGCTTCCGCGGCCGGGATCCATGCCCATGTGGTGGGGGCTGTCGCCGGCTCTGGGGCCGCGGACGAGTCCTCGGACAGCGACGCGGAGCAAGAAGGCCCCCAGAAACTCATCCGGAAAGTGTCCACCTCGGGACAGATCAGGAGCAAGGTAAGATTTGTGTGTGTGCGCGCGCCTGTGTGTGTGTGTGATGCCTCACAATCTGAGCTGCCTGTTGATTGAACCACTCAGGAGAGACGTGTGTTGTTGGAGCTTGTTGCTTGCAGCCAAAGGAAGCACTGTTGCTTCACAGTGTTGGTGGCATTCACTGTATTCCTGTCATGCTGTTACTCCAACACACTGAGGCTATGATGCTGCACACCACGCAATCACACACAACTTGATCAAATCTTCTGCAATGTATTTGAACAAAGTAGCATCCTACACCTTCAGTGATGCATCTGTCTGTATCTGTAACCCTGCAGTGCACAGTGTATTTTTTTACCCCGGGAAGAAGAACACACTTTGCTCATCTTTTGATCAAACAGAGACGGAGTAAGGAGTGTGTGTGTATGCAGAGCAGTATGAACATGTCCTGTTTGATGGCTGCAGTGTGGAGGTATAACTCTTGCATCCGACCCGTCTGCGTCTGACTGCGTAACAGGATGCTGAGCGGATCCTTACCTGTGACACCTTAGCTTTCTTGGCCCACTTATCTTCTACACTGTAAACGAGCGGCGTCCTCCTCCTCTCACGCCAATGCATCCACTTCATTATTGACCGCTCCACTCCACACTCCACCTACATTATTCAGCACAGGGAGGTATTTTTAGCAGCGCGGGGTTCAGGAATGTCTGGCCAAACCTTTTATCATGCAAATGTCCCACATGAGCGAGTGTAGTTACTCTGATGATTTTCATTTCTGATAAATCACGCCAATACTTTTGTGCAAACTTTAACACTTTGGTGACAAGCAGCAGTCAAGCGTTCCTGCATGTGTCCTAGCTGTGGGTTCGAATCCGACCCTGGCCCTTCGCTGCATGCCCCCCCCCCCCCCCCTCTCTCTCTCTCTCCAAACACTTCCTGTCTCTCTTCAGCTGTCCTGTCCAACAAAGACCAAAAGGTGTCCCAAAACAAACACCAAAGTGTCCAGTGCTGTGACGTGTGACCGATCACTCGAGGAAATCCTTCCACGTGAAAAGTAAAACAACAGAGTGGAGGATGTTTGGCATCAATGAAACACAAGTTTTGATGCATTTCTATTGAATCAGTGAGTTTAATTTGCAACGCACAGATGTAGTCTTTAAGTTGTTAAACTTAAATGACAAGTTTCAAACACAGACTCCTGAAAGCTGTTGTGAAACATTGAAGCTCATATTCTCCCATGAACAGCGAAGGAAGCTAATACTGATGCTATGAGCTTTAAAAACGTTGGAATATAAAAGGCTTGAATGTGACAGAACACGCCCCCCCTCCTTAGTTTGACCCCCCTGCTGCTTGTGAAGTTTCAGACATCGGGGTTGATCTGAGTCGTGATGTACCCTGAGATGCAGGGGGGGTCGGACTCCATGACAACCTGCAATTAGCTCATGCTGCTAACACAGTGCTCTGAAGCACTTTTCAGTAATTGTATCTTTGAGCTTAGCGTGTTGACATCGTGCTCACAGAGGTTTCTGAGTTGTTGCTGCGTGGGTCAGTGGGTTTTCTCTTTCCCAGTGTGTGTGTGTGTGTGTGTGTGTGTGCGTGCGCGTGCGTGCGTGCGTGCGTGTGTGCTAAGAGTTGCTAATGGATCATGCAGGCACTGACTCACTGAGTGTTGTTCCACTGGTTTGTTTGCTCAGGTCTGGACTGTGTGTGTTATCTGCATGTGTGTGTGTGTGTGTGTGTGTGTGTGTGTGTGTGGGGACCTTCGTGCTTGTCCATCCACCTTCTCTCTGCAGCTTCGGTTGCCACAGACAACCACATCTCTCGTCGCTCACTGAGCAGCTCCATGGCGATGCCGCCTGTGAAACAGCTGGTTTGCTCCACAGTGCGAGGTCTCCTCTGCGGCTTCGTTTCTGCTTTTCCTTCTTCCCTCCTCAATGTGGGATTGTTGGCAAATCAGCACACGCAAGAAGTGAGAAGACAAGGCCAGCAGGAACAGCTCGACCCTTCTGTCCCCCTGTAAACCTGCCGTCTTCCACACATCATGTAAAGGTTATCTCTAAATGAACTGTGCAGCTCAGTCATTTACCTGCAAATCAAATCCTTACTGACACTTGCAGACAGCTGATGTCCAATATTGCTTATAGCAATTTAAAAACCCTTCACAGTGAATCGATACATCGGCCCCTGTCGATGCTGCAGCCGCAGACTTGAGAGGTTCCAGGATTCCTTTTGACCGCACACAGAGGGAATCTGATACTCCAATTTATGGGCACTAAGTGTTTTTTATCTCCTCATTTCTAATCCAGTGAATGCTTGTGTGTGTGTGTGTGTGTGTGTGTGTGTGTGTGTGTCGATTAGTTTGAGCCTGTTTGTTTGGATAAAATTTGACTTCACATTGTTCGATTTACGTGAGCTTGGAGTGTCGCGCCTCGTCTCTCCCATCCTCTCGTCTCTCGGCGATTCTAGCGGAGGACAGATTATAAACTCGTGACTAAGACTCGGCTGCTTGCTGATTGAAAGCAGAGCTGAGGCTGCGTCGGAGCCTCCTGGAGCTGCTGCTGTCGTTGTTCAGGGGACCGAGAACGCTGTGCAAACCTGACAAGAGGAAAGCTCCCATCTGATAGGTGCTGAGTGTGCTGCAGGCCGACATGAGGACAACCTCTAAAGCACGCTTCTGTGCATTCAGAGGGGGGATACAGTTGTGCTAATTGGTCCGTCTTTGTTTATTTCACCTTCATTAGTAGACTTCATCCTCCTTCTGCAGGCGAGATCTGTCACCTCAGGGCAGAGTACACAACATCCACCTGCTCATGCTGCTCCTTTATCTGAGCGTGTGAAACATCGAGTCGTCCACCTCATCGTCCTGAGCGTCGCCAGCCTCGGGCCGCTCCTTCAGTTTGACGTGTGGAAAAGAAAAGTTGTGGTTTATTTTCAAACTGTGCACCGGAGAAGAGGAAAGGCTAACACTGAAGATGTTAAATGTGTTCCAGTGTATTCAGCTTATTTTATGTTTTCATTCAGCATATCGCTCACTCACTTTCAGCTGCAGAAATAGTCTCTCTTTATAATTATCCAATGTGGCACTTAAGTTGTGCACGGCGAGCTCGGTCTAATTGCTGATCTCAACAAAAAAAACAAAAAAAATCACATAACATCCCCTGTATGGTGTTGACACATGTATACCTCCCCGTGCATGTGGTCCGGCTGCACAAAGCCAATCACAGACAGGGGAATTGCCACTTCATGCAAAAGGATTGTAATTTTCTCATCACAATGGTGAAATTTTAGCATGTAGTGGGAGTTTGAGGAGGCAGGGAGTTACAATTACCCCCCCCCCCCCCACAGAGAGGATGGACGTGCCAAGACAGCTCCAGGAGGGAGGTGGAGCTGCTCGGCGAAGAAACGGAGAGGCACAAACAGAGAGGTTTGTTTTCAGCGCCGCGGGGCGTTTGTTTGGCTTCCACGGCTCGTCCTCAGGAGCGACGGATGATTCGTAATGGAGGGAGTAAATGCAGGAATGTCTTCTCCCTGCAGCCAGTCAGCATCCTCTAACAGTATAAGAGGGATAAGTAAGCAGACTTCTTTATGCACGGACCAATTACAGTCACAGCAGTTTAGTGTTATCAGTCATGAGTTGAAAATGCCAGACAGGGATCTGTTTTCTTCTGGCATGCAGAGATATCTCAGTTTGTCTCTGCCTGTGAGGTTTCATGGCCGTCAGTGAAAACATATATTAATGAGTGTGTTTTTTTTTTTATGGTTGATTTTAGACAATAGTGAAGAAGAAGAAGGATTAGCATAGCATCAAGCAGGGAGCGACAGTGAAAGAACACCGGGTCTTTATTTTCCTGTTGAAGGAAAAGAGTGGGCGTTGTGTTTGAGATCCAGAATGAATCTGATGCTGAAGTTCAACCTCCTGCAGTTCCTGGAGTGTCCACTAGAGACTGGCTGCAGAAGCACAGGAAGTCACATACACACCCATTCAAAAAAAAAAGGCATTTTTTTAACAGGGAAGTTTTGTTCTTAGCATGAATGTTCACTTCCTGCAGGGAAACGTCCTCTTGTGAGCGCGTTGCTAGGTGACAGCTGAACTCATTACAACTGGATATTGTATTTTTTTTTTTGTTTTTTTTCTGCACATTAACTTCCAGATAGGATGACATGAAAATCGCTGCAGCACCTTTTGGTAAATAACAACAATTTGGGGGGGGGGGGGGGGGGATTGGTCTTAAAACCAGATCATAACAAGTCCAAGTCGCTCTGTTTTGGATCAAATGCGTCGCCTGTAGCAGTTTGCATTTTTAATATTTTAAATGGAAAAGTCTTCTCTCAGCGATCGTGCTCTAACCACAGAGGAAGGTGAAAGAAATAAACACAAGGTCCAGAGCAGAGCGGGAGACAGTAAACGCTGGCTCGAGTTCATAGATGGTCATAGATGTC
>NC_136702.1:1214863-1229206 GCF_947650265.1 Symphodus melops | reverse complement strand
GGTGGCTTTTTTTTGTCACAGGTCTGTTCAAAGCTTCCTGTGGAAACTAAACAGTGAACAAACTCAAGTTCTTGTGAAGGCAGCAGCAGGTCAGAGAGGTCACATGACCTCTGAGGTTTTATCAACAGAGGTCGGAACTTTTTCCTATTTTTTTACGAAATCATTTTAACTCTGAGGAGATTTTTTTTTTTCTCCTCCATATTGCCAGATGCTTAATAACCACAGAGAAAGTGTGTCATTGACATGACGACTGAAACAATCTAACGGTCAAAAACTTAAAGTATGAAGATCAACCGTGCTGTACTTTATTAGACCGACTCGTTTTTGGCTCGTGGCCTTCATCCAGGTCATCATCTGATCAAAGAGCCCGGGGTTTTAAAGATGCTGAGCCCTACCTGTCATGTCTTCACTGTGACGTTTTCGCGCCGTTCTTCTTCCCGCCAACCCGTGTCCCCTTCCTTCTCCTCCGACAGACGGCGCAGTTCAATGTGGAACATTTCTCAGGGATGCACAACTGGTACGCCTGCTCCCACGCACGGCCCACCTTCTGCAACGTCTGTAAAGACAGTTTATCTGGGGTCACGTCCCACGGCCTCTCCTGTGAAGGTAGGTAACACACACACACACACACACACACACACACACACACACACAGTTAGCTTTAGCCACTTAGCATAGCGGGTTATGCATGAATCCCGCTCCAACATCTATGTGACGTGAGGTGTCGCTGTTCAAGAGAACGCTGAGCGACCTTCTCATACAGCTCACCTGGTTTCAATCTGACGGGGGGGGCGGAGTCAAGAGGCGTCACAGAGGGGGGTTTTTTTCTAAATGGATCAACGTTCTGGACCCTGAATGCCTCTCCAGATGTGTTCAAAGACAGAGAACAGGAAAACGAGAAGCACATACGACGGCGTTCAAATCAAAAGGCGGTAAACTGTCGAGCACGTGGAGCGCCTGAAAGAGTTTGGTAGATCTCGACAGATCCGTGTGTGATGTGTTCGGTGAGAGGTTCACTGACTCTGATTGAACGCGGAGCTGGGTGCAGCCAGCGTGAGTCTCTGACAGGCTCGACTTTCTCCATCAGACTGTCAGCTTGAGGTGGAAGCGGTTTGAAACGCTCGTGCGGCGAGCTGCCATTAGCGCCGCACAGCCTCCTGAATGTGTCGTCTCCGTCACGCTGTGAGCGAGGTGAGCTCTGACTCAGGTCGTCGTGGATCCGTTTTTAGCTCTTCACAGGATAAAACCTGTTAATGGACGCCATGAATGACGCCACATCCTCCTCACCTCGCATGTGAAGGAAGTGTGAAGTGGGAGTGTTAAGAGGAGGGGGGGGGGGGGGTTTGACATGAGAGCCTGATTTTATCCAGAGTGAAGTGTCGGCAGCGACGGAGAGCATCTGCATATCCTCCCAGTCTAATTGTGCTAATGTTCCCCCGTGTGTGTGTGTGTGTGTGTGTGTGTGTGTGTGTGTGTACGTTAAGTGCCTCCTCACTCAGCGCTTGTTATCCTCGATGAGGTCCTCTCATGTCCAGAGCAGGAGGCGCTGCAGGGTGCTGGTAGCCCCACGCAGGCGGCCCGGGTTCAAATCTGACCTGTGGCTCCTTTACGGCATGTCAACCCCCCCCCCCCCCCCCCCTCTCTCTCTCCCTCTGGGGGGGGGGGGGGGGGGGGGGGGGGGGGGCGAGAGAGAGAGGGAGATTGCTCTATTAAACGTCTGGAACAGACAGACAAACAGTTTCACAGCGATCAACACGGCTCAAATTTCCTTTCGATTTCCTGCTCAGGACTGTCGGTGCGGATTGATTTGTGACAAACACACACACTCCTCTGTCTCTGTATCACACACACACACACACACACACACACTCGGGCCTGCTCGGGGTATCATGTCCTCTAGATCCTCTTAATGCTCTCTAATAGCATTTAGCAGCAGAGGAGATTGAAACATCAGTTGTTGCTCCCGGATATGACTTTGGCTGAGTTTGTGGTGAATCTGTGTGGACTGCCTAATTATTATAATTATTAGTGTGTGTGTGTGTGTGTGTGTGTGTGTGTGTGTGTGTGTGTGTGTGTGTGTGTGTGTGTTAGGGGTGGGTGGGGTTGCAGGCAGCTCTCTTGAGTGTGCACATTATTCATGAGTCTTCTTGCTAAGTGCCTCGTCCTTAATGGGAGGACAAGACGAGAAGATGTCTCTCCATCTGCCTCGCACGCCGTCTTCTCTCAGAGCGCCGCCGCCACCGCCACCGCCGGCCTGCATTAAAGCAGCCCTGTGTAAAAAGGACGTGCACCTTTTGGTATTATTATTGATTTGATATTCGATATTATTTACTTAGTCCTCCTGCAGGATGTTTCTGTTTCCCAGTTTCCAAAAACAAGATCGTAATTATCCTGCGAGCTTTATTTTACACCGACCTCATGCGTGACCTCTGGTTGAACCCAGGCAGCCAATCACATCCCATCCCCATCAGCACGCTTACGACTGATTCTCAGAGTCAGATAAATGTCGCTCTGCATGCTCGTAGCTTCATTCGTTGTCTTCTTCACGTGCGCTCTCCGATGTATGGAAGTCTGACTTTCACTCTTTTGTGTTTTTGTTTTTTTTCAGTGTGCAAGTTCAAAGCGCACAAACGCTGTGCAGTCAGAGCCACTAACAACTGCAAATGGACCACGCTGGCGTCCATTGGGAAGGACATCATCGAGGATGAGGACGGGGTGAGTCTAACGCCGTTCCCTCGTGACTTCATTCCCAGAACAGCGTGGAGTTGTTCTCCTCCATGTCGAGCTCTCACTGTAATGCATTAGTCAAGTCATCTTTATTTAGAAAGCACATTTATAACAACCGAGGCGCCGATCCAGTAAGTCTGGAAAATACATTACATCCAAAACATCATAAAGACGTGAAAGCACAAATTAGAACTCAGGAAAAGTCAAAGTTGGGGTCGGATTAAAAAACCCCAAGGAAGGTTTTTAAACATGACTCGACATGTTCAGTTTAGTTTGGGTTTTTTCTCCCTACATGAAATCATCGGGATTGTTGCAGGAGTGCGTGCGAGAAACACACCAATCATAATAATAATAATAATAATAATAATGTGTTGCACAGTTTTTATTCATTTAAGAGGTGAGATGTGCAGGATGCATGACAAGCCTGGGATGCCCGTGTGACTCCATCGTCGGATCACGTTCACGCTCAAAGATGTGATGACGACGGAGATCAGCGAAAATCACTGACGTCGAGCAGGAAAAAAATCATAAAATGCATCCTGAATCAATAAGGAAATGTGTGTGTGTGTGTGTGTGTGTGTGTGTGTGTGTGTGTGTGTGTTTTGTTCCCACAGATTGCGATGCCTCATCAGTGGTTGGAAGGTAACCTGCCCGTCAGTGCCAAGTGTGCCGTGTGTGATAAAACATGCGGCAGCGTGCTGAGGCTGCAGGACTGGCGCTGCCTCTGGTGCAAAGCTATGGTGAGAGCTTAGTGTCACGTGTGTGTGTGTGTGTGTTTGAATATTAACTTTTTTAAAAGTCGTTCACGCTCTGAAACAGACGGGCGTATTCAACGGTAAATAACATAAACGTCCTTCTCACAGGATGTAAATGAGTTTCTGTACATTCCTCTTACTCTCACATCTTCTTTGATTTTTCTTCATGTGTTTATTTTTTCCTGTTGTTGTTGTTGTTGTTGTTGTTGTTGTTTTAGGTGCACACAGCCTGTATGGATCTGTACCCTCGAAAGTGTCCTCTCGGTCAGTGCAAAGTCTCCATCATCCCTCCGACCGCGCTCAACAGCATCGACTCAGACGGTAGGAACGACTAAAGTCGCCGAGTCGTTGCACATTCAAACTTTGAAGATAGAAGTCGCCACATTAGAGTTAAAAATATGACCGAATGGACTGAATCATGTGACCATGGTGGAGACTCACTGTCCAATCAGTCCTGTTGTTCATCACTCGCACGTCTTCTCCGAGCACACGCCGGACAGGAGGAAGGAAGAAAAACACACTTTGATTATTTTCTGCATTGGAGCGTTTTTATTCGTTCTTTCTGTCACAATATGAAGGAGGAATACTGTCGATCATATATTAGACCACCTGATCAGTTCGTTAGTATTCCACTTTATTTACAACAAGCACAAGGAGGAAATAGATGTAGATAGAAACATGTGGAAGTTTTCAGGAGTGCAGATGTGCAAACAGCTCAGGTTGCATGTTTCAGTATGAATTGATTTTGTCATCAGTTTGAAAACAATCTGTCCTCTGTATCCTCAAAAAAATGACCTCAGCAATTTGATTTTATTGAGCAGGAAGTGAACTGTCTTACATTGTTTTAATATCATAAAAATATATGAGAGCGAGCGAGAGAGAGAGAGAGAGAGAGAGGTTGCTCCAGTTTTTCTTTTTCTTGCACAGCGAGGAGGCTAAAAATAAACCCTTCCACATCTTTCCTGAGCTTCAAACAGAATATGTGAGAAGAATTATGATTAGCTGCCTACAAACTGTTTCTAAAAATAGACTCACATATTTATCCTGTCACGGTGCGTGAGAGCGAACAGACATGCAGACACCACAGAAGAAGAAGAAGAGCAGCTGTGCAGCAAGCCGAGGCTTCCTCCAGGCTCTCTGTTCAACATAGCTTCTTTGTTTCCGATGTGCATTAATATGTGTGTGTGCGTGTGTGTGTGTGTGTGTGTGTGTGTGTGTGTGTGTGTGTGTGTGTGTGCGCGCATTCCAGAGCAAACATTCGAGCAGTTTCTGATAAAGATTGGCACCTGAGAGTCAGACTCAGATTAGCGTGTGTAATTAGATAACTTGGTCTCACACACACACACACACACACACACACATAGTGTCCACACACTGCGCCCTGGCTCTGGCAGCGGCTGATTGGCTGATGGGTTAAAAACAAAGAGGCAGTAAATCAGACACAAGCAGATAAAGAGAAGACAATAAATTCCTTCTTCTTTTTTTTTTCACTGTTATTCTGCATCTGCATCACGTTCCAGGACCCCCTCTGCCCAAATGCATGCTGGGAAGCAGGGGGAGTTAGCTTGTAATTGGCTGGGAGGCGGGCTGTAGCACGTGCTGGTGCGATGTGACTCCCCGCCCTCCTCTTCTGCAGCTCTCCCCTCCCTCACTTCATCCTTTTCTGAAAAGATCACAGAGAGAGAGAGAGAGAGGAAAAATCGAAGAGGGGAGACAGAGAGAGGAAGACGAGAAAGAGGATGCAAAGAAGGGAGTGCCAGCAGGAGACACACACACACACACACACACACACACACACACACACACACACACACACACACACGTTTGTTTGAAGCTGTCAGCAGTGAGGAGTGTTCAGATTCTGCTCTGAACACAGAAGCCTCTTGTTGCCTCACACAGACATTTATAAATACTTATACACAGATGTGTTTACAGGTCTGCGTGTGTGTGTGTGTGTGTGTGTGTGTGTGTTTGTCATCTACAAGACACCGTGTGTTATTGCCTGTGTTTTATGAAGCTCAGTCTCACACCGTCAGACTTTAAGGAGGCTGATTTCAAGTCAGTCAAGCCCATTTTAAATCTTTAAAAAAATACTTTAAAGGTCACATCTCCTCTTCTTCTTCAGGTGAAATCAGTGTCCTCGCTCCTCTTCATCATGTGTGTGAAGTGTGTTGTTGTAAATCCACTCTGATCCTGTATTTGATCATGTCTATAAACCCCTCTATTTCAGCCCTGCTCAGAACAGGCTGTTTCTGTGTCTGTAGCTTTAAATATGTAAATGAGCTGTGTCTGGCCACGCCCCCTCTCTGGAAGGGCTCGGGTGTACTCGCTGCTTTCTGGCTCCATGTCCTATTGTTTACGGTGAGAAGGCAGACTCAGAGGGCAGAACAAACACCTAGCTGTGGGAGTGTCACCCACCTGGGGGAGGGGCTACTGCCCTTTGTGATGTCATGAAGGGAACATCTCCAAACAACCAGCAGATTTTCATTTTCTCCTCCTCCTCTGTTTTAATTTCTCCTCAGGCTTCTGGAAAGCCACCTGCCCCCCGTCCTGTGCCAGCCCCCTCCTCGTCTTTGTCAACTCCAAAAGTGGAGACAACCAGGGAGTGAAATTCCTGCGACGCTTCAAGCAGCTCCTGAACCCGGCTCAGGTCTTCGACCTGGTCAACGGAGGGCCTCATCTCGGGTGAGGAGAACAAAGCCGAGTCCTCTGAGAGTGGAACTCTTTGGAAGGGTCAACGTGTTGATGTGTGTTTTGTTTTTTGTCAGTCTGCGCCTGTTTCAGAAGTTTGATAACTTCCGGATCCTGGTGTGTGGAGGCGACGGGAGTGTGGGCTGGGTCCTCTCCGAGATCGACAAGCTCAACCTCCATAAACAGGTAACATGATGAACGGTCAGCGTCCCTTTTTTATGTGCACGTTTCCCGCCGCTCTTCCTTCTTCTTCTTTCACTTCCTGACAGATAAATCTTCATTTTCCTTCAGTGATTTTCATCGACGAACTTCGTTTTTTTACATGTGTAATGAGAGATGAGAAGCGAAGCAGGGCCCCCATTAGGGAGGTCTCCTACAGTCGTTGCAAAATTTGCACGTTTTTTAAGCTCCTGCTGCGTCTCAACGTTTGTCAGCCCTCGACGCCCTGAAGCGGCGAGCGGCCCGCCTTTCCGTTTATGGCTTCATATCACATATAACACTTTCCAGAGGTCGTCGGATTCACACACCTTGTGCTTCCTGTGTTCCTGCCGCCACGCTAACCCTCCGCCTCTCTCTCTCTCTCTCTCTCTCGCTCGCCCTCCCTCGGTGTTCCAGTGCCAGCTGGGCGTCTTGCCTCTGGGCACAGGGAACGACCTGGCTCGGGTGCTGGGCTGGGGCCCGTCCTGCGACGACGACACCCAGCTGCCACAGATCCTGGAGAAGCTGGAGCGAGCCAGCACCAAGATGCTGGACCGCTGGAGCATCATGACCTACGAGATCAAGATCCCGCCCAAACACAGCTGCCCCACCACGCCCGAGGGAGCCGACGACTGCCAGGTAAGTCACATGCATCATCAGGACCGAGCGGGGCGGGGCGGAGCGGGGGGGGGGGGGGGGGGGGGGGCGGAGCACGTGCTGGAAGGGGCGCCAGCGTCCATGTGAAGAAGTCACGCCTGCTGTTTGTCTCTCTGCAGTTACACATCGCAGCCTACGAAGACTCTGTGGCTGCTCACCTCACAAAGATCCTGAACTCAGAGCACCACTCTGTGGTCATCTCGTCTGCCAAGTAAGAGCTTTTAACACACACACACACACACACACACACACACACACACACACACACACACACACACACACACACACGCTGACCAGGATCCCCCCCCCCTGCACACAAGATGCTTTCTCATTGATATTCGTGGTCTCGGTCTCGGCCCCTAAGTGTCCTGGTCTCATCTCGGTCTCGGAGCACTCTGCTCTCGTTTAGTGTGGTCTGGACTGCATCAGCTCTTCTCTCGCTGATGTTGCTCCGTCGTGAAAACATGGACTCCAAGCGTCCTTTTAAAGTCGTGTGAAAATGATGCTCTTCTTCTTTTTTTCCTTCGTCAGTCGAAGGCCGAGGCGTGTGCGGTGTCTTAACACGTCTTGTTGTGTGTGTGTTAGGATCCTGTGCGAAACCGTGAAGGATTTTGTTGCCAAAGTGGGGAAAGTGTACGAGAAAAGTACGGAGAACGTGGACGAGTGCGACACCATGTCTCTCAAAGTAAGTCACGGCCCGCTCGTCTTCATCGTCCGTGTGTCCCGTCTCGCTCCTCACCGCCTCGTCTCCTCTCTGCGCAGTGTGCCATCCTGAACGAGAAGCTGGACTCGCTCCTGCAGACCCTCAACACAGAGTGCCAGGCTCTGCCCCCGCTTCCACACTCCACCCCTCCCATAGTGGAGGAGGAGCAGGAGGAGGAGGAGGAGGAGGAGGAAGGGGGGGAGGAGGAGGAGGCCAGCGAGGAGAGCCTGACGGAGCTGAAGGAGAAGCTGGAGGAGGAGGAGACGGAGAAAGGCGGAGGTCGACGTTCGCAGCACCAGCTGTTCAAAAGCAGGGAGCAGCTGATGCTCCGCGCCAACAGTCTGAAGAAAGCGGTGCGGCAAATCATCGAGCAGGCCGAGAGAGGTAACGACTCAAATCACCTTTTTCTCTTCAAGGAAATAAAAAAAAACATAAAAAATAAAATCCTACTTTTTTTTTTTTTTTTTCATGAAGTACGAAGGTCAGATTTTTCACGTGCACAAACTCAAATATTGTCATATTATCATAAACATATGATTACATTTATAAAAGTCACAGTCACATGACAAGTCCAGAAAAAAAACATCTCAAGATAGAAAAAAAAGGCAAAAAAAAGAATCCCTGGATCGCAAAATTTCAATAATTTCCATTTATCAAATTTTAATCTCGTTTAAAAACAAAACAAATCTTTTATTTTAAATTCTTGTGTTTCCGTAAACTAAGACTATTTCTGTTCGAAATCTAATATGAACCGTGCTTTTATTTTGAAATGAAGTGACTCTTCTCTCCTTCCTCCCGCGTTTCCCCTCTCTCTCTCTCTCTCTCTCTCTCTCTCTCTCTCTCTCTCTCTCTCTCTTTAGTGGTGGACGAGCAGAACGCCCACACGGACGACACCGAGCTGCCGTCTCCCATCGAGTTCAGGAAGGACAGCGAGGAGGAGAATCGAGACAGCGAGAGGGACGAGGACACGAAGGAGCTGGAGGCGCTGCCATGTAAGCTCGGTTCAAACCTTTCACCCGCTTGGCCCCCGATTTCACTTCCATCCCGGGACTCTTTACAGAGAGCGCTTAACCTGTCCAAGTCTTACCTTCGTGTTTCCAGGTCGTCCACTCTGCCAAGTGCCATTGTTTTCAGGGACCGTCCTGCAAAAGACATTTTCCTTGAACTTTAAAAAGCAGGGTCTCAAGTCCTGTGTTCATAGCATAGCAACATTTTATTTTTGTTATTTTATTTTATTTTATTTTATTGTTTTATTTCAAACGTGTGAAGACAACGAAGAAAAGATAATAAGAAAATAATCAACAAAATATTTTTTTTAAAATGCAAAGAGACGTAGTAAGACGTATAAACCTGCCAGGCTGAAAAACAAACATTTTTATTTATTTATTTTTCCTCTGAGGGATAAAACATGAGGATAGAGAAACACACACACGCTCCTGTCTTCATAAAAACACTGAAGAATTAAAGTGAGAGGTGCAAAGATGCCGTTTGACATCCTGCAGGATCTTTCCCACGTCGCCCCCTGGTGGCCGTTTCGCTCCCTGCACCACACAGAAGCAGATCGCACAGCTAATGGAAAAGAAAGTGCTGCTGCTGACGCACATCATGTTTCCTGTCATAAATAAACGGAGGGATTAGAGTGAAGAAGTCCTGCACTCGTTCCACCTCGTGCTGCAGGCCGAGCCGTTTATCTCTCCGTCTCCACCGGGCGCCGCCGTCTGTGTCAGAGGAGAGCGTTTTTAATAATAAATGAGAGCGGTGGCCAGGCGGCTATAAAATCTGTGTGTGTGTGTGTGTGTGTGTGGTAGGTTCATTTGTGGGTGTGTGTTTCTGGGTGTAAATGTCTAATGTGCCTTTTGTGAGCGTGTGTGTGTTGCTTCAGCCACAGGATGTGTTATTGTCTTTGGGCTAGAAGTTCTTCCTGTTTATTGCGGCCCTGCTTCCTTCCTTCCACACATTTTTCCAGCCAGTTGGAAGAGCTGGAGGTATCAGTCAAACCCTCGGCTTTGTCTCCTCCCTCCCTCCTTCCTGACCTGCACACAAAACGCACCGAGCCGCTGCCAAAGTTCTGCGTGTATTTGCCGCCCCGCCGAGGATTCACGTGATGTCAGCGTGAGCAAACTTGTTATGTGGCAAACACGCAATGTTCAGACTCTGTCATTGTGCATTCACTCGGAAAAATGCACAACTGCTGAAAGCTAAAAAAAAAAAATGAAGAGAGCGTGTGCTTGTGTAACAGCTCACAAGTAAACATGAAGAACAGTCCAGCAGAGTCTTTTTCAAACTTCCTCCGTCTGCGATAGTTCAGGTATCAGTACGTCTAACTTTAGATTCTGCTCCTGAATGCTCTGGATCTGATTGGACCAGAGAAGGTAGGCGGGGCTTTGAAGGCCGTTTTGGACGCCCCTGGGTTTGCCAGATATGAGAGCAGTTATCAGGTGAACAGGTGTTGCAGCGATGGAAGCGGGCAGTGGAACTGCTTCAGATAGAAGTGATTGTACCCGAGCTAAAAAGCCTCTGCATGTTTCTAATAAGCTCCAGCAGCAGAAAGCTGCTCAAACTAGGATCAATGTTGGAGATGAAACATGGAGAGAGGTTAGAACGCAGAAAGGCCGGAAAGTTTGCTTCTCTCACTGAAACAGTTTTGCATTCCTGCTCACTCACTGAAGCCCCCTGGTGGACAGAAGGGGAAGTAACATGTTAAAAAGTAACATCATTGTTCGTCCTCTGCTGCCCGACAGAGTAAAGACATGAAAATGATCTCTCTCTCTCTCTCTCTCGCTCTCTCTCTCTCTCTCGCTCTCTCTCTCTCTCTCTCTCTCTCTCTCGCTCGCTCTCTTTCTTCCTCTCTCTCTCTCTCTCTCTCTCTCTCTCTCTCTCTTCCTCTCTCGCTCGCTCTCTTTCTTCCTCTCTCTCTCTCTCTCTCTCTCTCTCTGTGTCTCTCTCCCTGTCCCTCTCGCTCTCTCTCTCTCTCCCCTCTCTCTTTCTTCCTCTCGCTCTCTTTCCCTCTCTCTCACTCTCTCTCTCTCTTTCCCTCTCCCTCTCTCTCTGTCTCTCGCTCTCCCTCTCTCTCTTTCTTCCTCGCTCTCTCCCTCTCTCTCTCTTTCTTCCTCGCTCTCCCTCTCTCTCTCTTTCTTCCTCTCGCTCTCCCTCTCTCTCTTTCTTCCTCGCTCTCTCTCTCTCTCTCTCCCTCCCTCCCTCCCTCCCTCCCTCTTTCTCTCTCTCTCTCTCTCCCTCTCTCTCTCTCTCTCTCTCTCTCTCTCTCTGTTTACAGCTTCAAAGAGTCCTTGTTCTCTGACGGAGAGGAGGGTGAGTCGCAGCACGCAGTCCTGCGGCTCTTTCACCATCACTCCCTTCACCACCAGCAAGGAGAACCTGCCTGTGCTCAACACACGCATCATCTGCCCCGGTAAACACACACACACACACACACACACACACACACACACACACACACACACACACACACCTACCTGCGCTCCACAGACAGACGCTCATGTGACAGACTTCTTGGTGTGTTTGCAGGTTTGCGGGCAGGTCTGGCTGCGTCCATCGCCGGCAGCTCCATCATCAGCAAGATGCTGCTCGCTAACATCGACCCCTTCGGTGCCACGCCCTTCATCGACCCCGACCTCGACTCCCTGTAAGAGCAGGCCCCGCCCCCCTCTCCTGTGCGGGTTCCAGAGTCTCATCTTTACTGACTGTTTATCTGCATCTGTTTCCAACCCAGAGACGGCTACATGGAGAAGTGCGTGATGAACAACTACTTCGGCATCGGCCTGGATGCAAAGATCTCGCTGGAGTTCAACAACAAGCGCGAGGAGCATCCGGAGAAATGCAGGTGAGACGCCTTTCCAGAGCCAAGCGACAGATAACTCTCCCTGTTATTCTCCACCGACTCTGTTTCCTGCCGCACAGGAGTCGCACCAAGAACATGATGTGGTACGGCGTTCTGGGCACGAAGGAGCTTCTGCAGAGAACCTACAAGAACCTGGAGCAGAAGGTGCAGCTGGAGGTGAGAGAGGGGGCGAGCAGCAGAGACAACAAGACAAACGGATGTTCGGATGATGAAATCAGAGCGTTAAAAACCTCGTCCTTGTTTTGTTTTTGTGTCAGTGTGACGGTCAGTACATCCCGCTGCCCAGCCTTCAGGGGATCGCCGTGTTAAACATTCCCAGCTACGCGGGCGGGACCAACTTCTGGGGCGGCACCAAGGAGGACGACGTGAGTGCTTTGACTTTTTCTACATTCCTCCCGACCTCGGCGGTACCGTCCGTCCGGCTGAACGAACCCTCACATAGACGACACAGAGCTCACGGCTCGTCACTTTCTTCCTCCCGCTCTTCTTCTTCTTCTTCTTCTTCTTCTTCTCTGGTTTTAAAAAAGTTGAGCCTGGTCCTGGTCTAAGTGAACCCTGATGGCCTGGAGGTGCAGGGGGGGAGGGATGGACTCAGAGATGTTTCTGCTTGTTTGTTTTAAGGCTCAGAGCACAAGAGCTGCAGGGGGATTAGAGTCTCACACACACACACACACACACACACACACACACACACACCCTGCAGAGGTTACCCTTGGACACACACATGCAGTTTGTGCATTTCTGGTTATGTAACTGTTTAACTGGAGAGCAGGAAGCTGAAACAAGGATTTGACTTTAAACTTTCAGACGAGTTTTTTCTCTGCTTTTTCTTTTCCGGCTGATTTCAAACGGAGCTCAATAAATCTGAGACGATGTTTCAGACGTGACATTAAAGGACAGGATGTTATCTTTGTTTCTTGGATCAACATGTTCACAGCTGAGTCTTTGAGCCTGCGCCTTTGGTTGCCCCCTGGTGGCCGAGGCCCCACATGACACACATCTCCTGATCGACGGCGTAATCTCACTCAAATGTCCTGATTTTTTTTTTTGCTTACTCGTGCAAACGCTGACCTCCTGTTTGTCTGCAGAAATCAATACGACAGCACGTTTGTGATTCAGAGCAGACGGAGAGAAAGGTCTCATTTCAGGAGTTTTTATTTTTTATAAATGGATAAATAAAGAAGACAGGAACAGACATGATCCTCTCTATCCTCTCTGTCTCAATTACATTAAAGGATAAAGCTGGGGATGTTTTTTTATTTTTGTCATCATGGAATAAAAAGATCTGAATTCAAAAGGTTTGTGTTTGACCCGAGTGGTCACGAGTCGCCGGCTCACAGCTCGTGATCGTGATTCCTCCTGCGTTGCAGATCTTCTGCGCGCCATCCTTCGACGATAAGATCCTGGAGGTGGTGGCCGTGTTCGGGAGCATGCAGATGGCCGTGTCCAGAGTCATCAAGCTGCAGCACCACCGCATAGCACAGGTGACGCCACACTGGGGACAGAAGAGCAGACAGTGGGCTTACATGTCCACTCTGTTGGCTTTTAATGTCACGTGTTGTAATTAAAAAAATAATAATTCTCCGCCTCGCTGTTTGTCATCAGTGTCGGACGGTGAAGATCACCATCCTGGGCGATGAGGGAGTCCCCATTCAGGTGGACGGGGAGGCCTGGATCCAACCACCCGGAGTCATCAAGATCCAGCACAAGAACAGAGCGCAGATGCTCACCAGAGACCGGGTGAGGATGAGGGCGGGCGGGCGGAGATGAGCATTGCGTCATGGTTTTTGTACTTACACTGCGGTTCCCCCCCCTGCAGGCGTTCGAGAACACGCTGAAGTCCTGGGAGGACAAGCTCAAGTATGACAAGCCTCCTCTGCGGCCTCACCTCTACCCTCAGCAGTCCGTGGACCTGGCGACGGAGGAGGAGGCGGGGCTGGTGCAGATGTGCGCCCGTGCTGCCGAGGAGCTCATCACAAGGTAGACTGCGGCGTGCTGCCAGACGTCTCTGCAGGAATCCGTTCCTGATGCAGCCACGTGAACTCGCTCTGTTGTTGTTGCAGGATCTGTGAGGCGGCGAAGACCTACGGGCTGCTGGAGCAGGAGCTGGCTCATGCTGTTAACGCTGCATCCCACGCCATCAACAAAACACACCCCAAGTTCCCAGAGGCGAGCGATGACTCCACGTCACACCCACTCCTACATCGACACAGCATGATTAGCATGAGTGAATTAAAAGACTCGTCTCTCTCCCGTTTGCAGAATCTGACCAGAATCACGGCGATCGAGGTGGCGAGCACGGTGAAGGCTCTGTACAACGAGACCGAGTCGCTGCTGGTGGGCCGAGTCTCTCTGGTGAGCAACGTTTAAATCAACCTTTTCCTGCAAATCATATTCGAACACTTCTGATCTGTGTTTTTTGTTTTTCTCTCCTTGCAGCAACTGGACCCCCCTGAGGAGGAGCAGCTGTCCAACGCTCTGCAGAGTATGGAGCTGGAACTGGGCAAACTGGGAGAGGTCCCCTGGCTCTACCACATCCTGCAGCCCAATGACGAGGAGGTGAGCGTGAACCCATTTTCTCCACCAACATTTGTCCCTCTCTCTTGAGAGAGCGGCGCGTGCACTCGTGTTCTGTCATGTGTGTGTGTTTACGATGACCTGGCTCCAGGTTGAACGCAGAGCTGAGTAGCTAAATGAAAGGCTATAGGTTGACTGTGCTTATGTACCAGGACCACTCTCTGGGTTACGGCAAG
>NC_136702.1:1149863-1209863 GCF_947650265.1 Symphodus melops | reverse complement strand
GGGGGGAGTTATAGATTTTAAAGAGATAATCCCGTTAGACAGCTTTTCGTACCGACTTCAAATTTCTTCCAGCGGTTCACTAGTTTGTAGTTTTGCTCCTCCGTGCTTCCAAGACGATTCACTAAAGTAGGACCGCGTCAGTAACGAGTGGGCAGACACGACTGTCGTGTCCACGTGGTCGTGTGTCATGTGTGTGCGTCGACTCAAACAGTGGCATATTTTATCATATCAAAAATTGTACCCAAACCATTGCCAATTAATTTAATCAAACGCGATGTCTTCGGTGTTACTGACTGAATTCTGCCTCGTTTCTGTTTCTCTTACGTGTTCTGCTTTCAAGAAAAAATTAATTTCACAGACTGAAACACGAGTGCAAAAAAAGGCACCAAAGTTTCCTAAATTACAACCGAATGTAACTGAATTCAAAAGCAGTTATGTAATTTTACATAACGTGCCACCAGGGGGCGATGTATTACATCTTACATCTTTACAGCAACTGTGTCAAACTGCATGATTGTACAGCAGCTCGTAGGCCGACAATCAGCCGGCTGTGTTCAAATAGGAAAACCAATGAGGACCGCGCGGCCTCGTGGACGTGTCAAGTCGACTCTCTTCTTCAGTGTGTAACAGGAAGTTCTCTCAGACCTCCTCAGGAAGTCCATCCCGGCAGAGAGAGGGGACTCGAACCTCTTCTGGACAAGTATTGATGAGTACAAAAAGCACTTTTAAGGTCCTCAGTTGGTTTTCCTGTTTGAACATTTCTCGGAGATTCAGCAGCCACATTGGAAGGGTGGTTGAGCGTTGGATCATTAACACTGCTGTATTCAACATGCTCACATGTAAAGTTGCCCCATGGCGTGCTAAAATCAATCAGCCTTCAAATTAAATTGCAATCCTGGAAAGTCTTCTGCATGCACTTCCTGTCCTGCAACTTGTAGCCAAAGATCGTGACCATTTTTAAACCCACAGATTTATTAAAAGTTATTCCCTCCTCTTCAAGCGCTGCCTTTTATCAGTTTAGTCTCATTTCATGTTGAAGCCTTTCTGCGAGCGCGTGCTCTAAACGCCGCCTCGCCTCGCCCCCTGCAGAGCTCACACGTCCGTTTTATTTCCCCGTCAGTTCGCTCGCTCTCCTCCTGATTTGTGTGAGTCTGCGTTTTCTAATCTTCACGTGTTTGAAGTGTCGGCTGGGTCCTCTGAATCTCAAGTCGTTTTTATTTTTATTTTTCGTACAAAGTGGAAGTAGCCACCTCTTTTTTCCCTTCTCTAGTGGTCTGTAAATAATGCTGCAAACTGCCTGGTTTCTTAAAAAGGAAAAAAAACAACGAAACCCTTGAGAGGATATCTTAAAAAAAAAACAAACCCTAAAAAGACAGGATGACATTTAGTCTTTGACATTTATCCTCACGTGATGGGAGAAAAGTGAGTTTCATTTGTTTACATTCTGTTTACAATGGCACAGGTTTAATTTGTAAGAACATGTATGTAGGTATAAACAATATTTGCATATTTATTGCCTAAGGTTTAATGACATGATGTGTATTGTGTTTTCACATTTGGAATATAATGTTACAGTCGTCACCTGTATTACTATCTGGATGATTTTTTGGTAAAGTAGTTGCTCATTTTTATGACTACTAAGTGACTGTTTTCTGTGCCTTTTTATGGTTAGAACGCATGGTTAACTATTTATTACGATTTGGAGTCACTGAGATGTGTATTTTTGTATTCTGAATAAATAAATGGTTCAAGCTTTTTTGTTGTACATTTTGAAGGTGCCTTAAAACAGGCTACCGATTCATATCTCTCTTCTTCAATAAAACCAAATACATATGCAGTGTGTGCTGTCTCGTGCTGCTTTTGTTTCACTCTCGGGAGAAGGTTCAGCCAGAGACACAACAGACTTTTAGTTTGGGCTCTATTTTAAGTTTCAAGAACTAAAAGTTGAAAAGCTACACTGGGACTTAAAGGTCACATGATCTCCTCCTCCTCTTCAGGTGAAATCAGTGTCCTCGCTCCTCTTCATCATGTGTGTGAAGTGTGTTGTTGTAAATCCACTCTGATCCTGTATTTGATCATGTCTATAAACCCCTCTATTTCAGCCCTGCTCAGAACAGGCTGTTTCTGTGTCTGTAGCTTTAAATATGTAAATGAGCTGTGTCTGACCACGCCCCCTCTCTGGAAGGGCTCGGGTGTACTCGCTGCTTTCTGGCTCCATGTCCTATTGTTTACGGTGAGAAGGCAGACTCAGAGGGCAGAACAAACACCTAGCTGTGGGAGTGTCACCCACCTGGGGGAGGGGCTACTGCCCTTTGTGATGTCATAAAGGGAACATCTCCAAACGACCTGTTTGAGCACACATTTCCGGAGGCAAAGATGGAGAGGATGGACTTTTCTCATCATTGGGGGGTTTGTAGACACACTTAGAGTTAGAGGAACATGGAGAAGAGGAATTTACAGAATACGTGACCTTTAAACACGGACACAGTGGACGCCAACATGACAATAAGAGAAGTGAAGACAACTGTGATGGTAAGGAAATGAAAGTTACAGTTGGTTAATTTGGGCTAATAACCCTTTAAGTTCTCTGAGTCAAAAAGGAAGCAACAGCTATTATACGAGAGAGAGGGGGTTGAGGTGCCACAGATCACATTTTAACCCAGCCCGGCCTATTCAAGGACCCCGCCCGTGGGGCGCACACACAACAACCCCCAGACTACTGGCACCCCAGGCACTATTTATTTTCCATTACTCGTTACTTTTTCCTTATAGAACAATGTCAAAAAACCTTTTTAATCTCTCCAGATTTAATTCTCTATTATAAAACTGAAATTATGTTAACTTTGTGAAATCTATTTGTGAGTTTTCTTGCAGCTGATAAGAGAGATTGAATCAAGTGTTGGAAATGATCTTCAGGTTTTAATGGTATTCTACAACGTGATTTTTAACGAGATGATAGGCTAGAGAATTCAGTACTGGGTATCACCGTCTCTTCCTATAGAGTTTCAAGATTCTCTGACAATCATTCAACATCACATCATCATATTAATTAAAAATGTTTATCTGTACTTACTCTCCTGATTGAAGTAAACACGTTATTCACTTTCACTTGAGGTGATTTATAGACCAGGGATTTTACTTCTACTTACATTTTAATCACATCAGCTGAACTTTTACTTGAGTACAATATTCTTCTACTTTTGCCATTCCTGCTGACACATACACAAAATCAAAGGGTTTTAATAACACATAAATAACGAAATAGTTCATCAATCAAAACAACACTTAATCCCTGACTGAGACACATAGCAGCTCCAGCTCCTGAAGTCTCTGTCCTGCTAAATTTAAACATACAGCTGTAAACAAAAGCCCTTATAATCCAAGACATCTGAGAAGAAAAGCTTTTCTTTTCTAGAAGTTCGATTGTTCTGTTTTCAACATGGACAGTGCGACACACAGCGATTCCTCGGAATTCGATTGATGATGTCTCAAACACCCTTGTTTTCATGGGAAGAACTGAAACACAGGAAATGGGGAGTTCGTTTCATTTTTGAGAGTCTATCTAATCGGCCACAAGATTTTATAAGCCTTGTAAATTCCAGTTACCATAATTTATGTCGGTCTACTTTGTTTGCTTAAAACAGGTTTGGAACAATTTAAAACATTATCACAGGTGCATAACACAAAATCAAACAAATCAAATTGTTGCTCTGTTCAAATTCTTTATTGTCTTGATTTTGCTTAAAGTACAAAACAAAAGCTTTGGAATTACTACAAAATAAAAATGTTTTGGTCTTTACATTCAATAAGATATTAAACGTTCTGGTTCTGTCCACAATGTCACACACTCATTCCCGAGTCGAACATGACGTACACTAATGGAGAGACGTCAGAGTCTGGGAGCGGCCCATGAAAGGCGCTCCTGAGCTGGTTGGAAGGGGGGGAGGAGGATGCCTTGCTCAAGGGCACCCTGGCAGTGCCCAGGAAGTGGACTGGCACCTCTCCAGCTACCTGAACAACTTCCAGATGTTTTTTGGATCTGCGACCCTCCGGATCCCAACCCAAGTCCCTATGGACTGAGCTGCTGCCGTCCTCTATACTAAAGGGTTATATTAATGCTTATTAAGGCATATTGACTAAATCTTGTGTGGATTGACACCTTTAGGAACTCCAGACTCTAGAACCGCCTCAACCGGACTGGAAGAGTCGTTCAAAAGGGAAGATTCGTTCTCGGACTTCTCATCAAACACAGCAACTAACCGTCATCGCTGCTGGAGTCCGACACCGAGCTGGGAGGTAAAAACGTCTCTATAAAGGGGAATAAATGTGTTCGAAACACACTGAGAATGACAACATATTGACAGCTGTTTGTCTTTGAATCTAGCTCAGTGTGTTAGCTTGTCAGCTAAGATGCTAGCTCAATGTGTTAGCTTGTCGGCTAAGATGCTAGCTCACGACAATACGGTGACGTCACAGATCGTGCAGACCGCGGCCTGGTTCCGCTGCTGTGACTGACTGACAACATATCTAACGATTGTTGTTTTTGTTGTTGTTTTTCAGACGTGTTGTGAAATGAGATGTTTTTTTAATGCAGCTAACAGTCGCTGTGTGTCGGTTTAACTGCATTGAGTGTGAACAGTCGTGAATCAACATCAGCAGCATCCAGTCTGTGGCCTGTCTCTGCTGCAGGGTACCAGCCCCCCCCATAGGCTCTGCATCTCACAGCTAAGGTTGTCTGCTTTTTGGTGCATTTCAAATGCACATCTCGAGGATTAGCCTGGAGCTGCAACATATCACATGACGTTGTCAATAGCAACAAGGACGGTTCTGATACTGATTCAGGGTGTCTTTGTTTTGCATGCAGTTCAGTGCTCATTTCTTGGGATGCAACGACTCACGATACGATTCACGATACGAATCTCTCTCGATGTATTTGACAGAATGAGACTGCAGACAGATGATGAGTGAAACAGAGTCCTTTAGGAGCTGCTAACCTGCTCGTCAGTGTGGTTTGGCCTTTAAATGGTTTTATTTCTCTTCCCATTAAATGCTGCATCATGTTGTTTGTGTTGTTCCTCGTCTTCTTGTCATATTGTCACACAGTTTTTGTCTCGTCTGTTGTCGTCTCACCTCTTCTCATTTTCTGTCTCGAAGCCAAAATGCTTCCACATCTCAGATTTAAAAGACGTTGGTGCGTCCTCGATTCCTCTACCAGATTATTGAGATTCATCTCTGCATTAAATAGAAGATATCGGACGTTGAAGCGATGCATGCACGTTCTCTCTCACATCCATCTGTACAACCTAAAGGTGCTATCTGTGTGCAAAGGATTGTGGGTCAGATTATCCTGGAAGCGTGCTGCAAAAAGCAACCAGATGTGAAAGGACACCTCAGAGCATCATGGTGGTCCTCCTGATCCAGATCACAGACCAGCGTCTGGTCTTTCTGTGCTTCGTCCTCTACCCGGTCTCTGTCCATCTGTCCCTCCAGAAACCTGCGCTGCTGCTCAGAAATGTTCCCACATCGACTCCCACCTCGGCTCGATTTCAGTCTACACGCTCTCTGCCCTTGTTTCCTCTTCCTGTGCCCTCCAACATGATCGCTAACTCTCCTCAGAGTCCTGACTGCATCTCGCCGTGGCTCCAAACGGAGCCTGATCAACAGACTCCACCTACACGTCGTCCCCTGTGCTCACGGGTTCATGCATGATTTTAACGATCCGTTGCTCGCCCACAGACTCGGGACGCGAGGAGGGGGCTGCGAGCCGAGCCGCCTCAAACGTTCGCTCGGATTTGTTTTTAAAGCGTGCAGCTTGGACCCGCCTCTCGTCATCATTTGCTTTCTGCTTTGAAAAACTAAAAACTCAAACATGCTCAGAGTTTGTTTTTTTTTCATCCCGTATCTTTTTTTAACCTCAGCCTCACGCTGCAGCTGAATCCGTTCAGCCGGCGTGACACATCCCCGGGCTTAAAGAGGAGATAAGAGTCATCATTGTGCCGGCTTTACTTGTGATTGCGTCGGGTTGCACACGGCATACTTGCGGTCAGCAGCGATGGCTGGCTGTGTTGTTTTTGTAGCCCATCAGAGCGCCCATGAGAAGCTCGGCGGTCCTGGTTCTGCATGCAGTCGACCCCGTGTCGGTCTCAGGATGCAGGCTGATCAATAGGGACCGCCTGCCTGCCCGGGTCTAGACTCAACTCGCCGCTTTGGACGGCACCTCAAAGGAGAGGCTTGGATTTCTTGGGAAACTTTTCCCTCCTGTACACTGTAAATATTTTGCCTCCTTTAGCCGCTCTCTCATGTGTTTCCCCGGCTCAGCGCACACACCCCTGTTCTCCCGTTTGATCGCTGATGCAGGGCCCTGACTGTTTAGAGAATATCAAAGACGCTCGGCCTTACTGTAGCTTATCCTCACCGAGCAGGACGAGTCGAGGCCCTCTGTAGAGATCCTGACTCATGTTAGTTTCACACGGCTTTGAAGGAGACCTCGGTCAGCCGTGCAATCAGAGAAATGTCGAGCATAAAAAACAAAACGTTCAGTGTTGAGAAATTCACATTCCCCTTCTCTGAATAATTGAATATGACAGGTACGGTAACATAATCCCTTTGTTGCTTGTAAACTATTGACTGCTCCTTATTTTGGTATGTTGGTGTGCATCGGTAAACAAACAGATTTTTTTTTTGTTGCTAATAGCGGTGACACTTTCATGCGGTTGGTGTTGAACAGTAAAGGTCACACGTTGAACACGCTAACTCTTTGTTTCACTGTGTGAGTCACAGGCTGAAGTCTCCGCTGTGGGTCGACTGCAACAATGAGATATTTTTGGTCCCTCTGGTTGACTTTGTGCCTCGTCACTAACGCTGTCATCTCCTCGCCCCGGCGCTTTTCTTTTTCTCACAGGTGAGCGGCCGGTCAACCGCCTTCTGCTGCGATGGACGCGTGTGCACGTGTCAGAGGAGTCCCGTTAAGGACCCGGGCCTCCGTTCGGAAAGAGGTCAGTCTTCTTCTTCTTCACTTTAAAATGCTCGCAGCACAAAGAGTCACATTGTCACGATCACTGTTATGGTAACATCCGATAACCGACATCGCACCAAAGAAGAAGACCATTTAAAGTTACATGTGTCATACTTAACATGCAAACATTTCACACATCAGATAGCAGGTCAGGTTTAGCAGTGAGGTCAGGTAGACGAAGCGTGACGCCTGAGAGAAGACGTGTTTTTGTGTTTGCAGTTTTCTGCGTAATTCAAATAAGTGCTTTAACCCCAAACGTGTTAAATGTTGTGACCGTACATCAACATGATATTAAAATGTTTAAATAGCCCTTTAAAAACAGTGTGTGTGTGTGTGTGTGTGTTTGCAGACGGTGCGTGACACCGGGGCGCAGTGTGTGAAGAGCCTGTTCAGGAACAGGAAGGAGCTGTGCAGCGTCGGCCTGGAGCTGCCGACCAGAGACGCCACGAGGCTGACCGAGGTTTGTCACGTTCCAAACAGCCGAGCTAACACGTGCTAGCGTCACACCCCGTTGGATACTTCAATTCACATACTGACTCTTATTGTCTCCTGTGTTTCAGATTCACTTTGTGTGTCTGCCCGGTCAATGTGAAGGAGAAGATGTCACACAGATGGTACGTTTCAGTGATCAGGCGCTCGTGATCAAATTTAACGCCGTATTTTTGGGATTATCGGACGACACAAAAATGCTTTTCAGCGTTAGGTTTTGTAGTTTCCTGTTTGACGTTCTGTTGTGTCTCGCTCGTCCCCCAGGCTCTGTCGTCTCTCCCAGCAGGACTGTGCGAGCTGCTCAGGTCGCTCCACGTTCACGGCCTGAAGAACGACGAGGTCCTGCTGCTCAAAGACTCCCGCCGGCTGGCAGACTACAAGGACGCCGGCTCACAGGTACGTGACAGACGACTGCACGTTGAAGGAATTTGGCAGGTTGATTAAAAGTAGAAGCAGAAATGAGAGAAAAGGTGAAGGTGAGTTATTTTCTTACATAAAAATATATGCATTGTTATTTCCATGTTTTGAAACCGAGTGTAGAAAGCAGATCCAAGCTTTTCTGTACACTTAAGATATTTCCAAATCTTAGTTTAGTCAGTTTGCAGAGTGCAAAGAAGTTTAAACTTTTTCACCGCTGCAGAAAAACTTTATTTGTCAGCGAAGGCGATTTGTGACAACGTCTTCAATTGTGTTGTTTTTTTTATGATGTCTGTACTTTGAATATTGAGGTTGCAGAACATATTCACAGGATATATTGAAGGTTTATTGCATATATATGAGTCACAGTTTGTCATTGGAGTCGGCTCGTCCTTCTGCACAGATTAATCTCTTTTGGAGCAATAACACACATTAGTATCAGTTAATTGATGATGCAAGCTTTCATAAAGCAGCAGGCAGAATGACTCCGGTTCTGTGAGAACCGTCTGTGCTCAGATAACAGGAAGTATACATGTGTGAGATGCAGGCAAGGCCATACAGAGGAACTGATGCCAAATGACGGTCTAAGTTTTAGCCGCACAAAATATCTCGATGCCAAGCTCTCGTGTTTTTGAAGATAACACGATTGTCCTTCCTGCTCCTGTTTGCTGTGTTCGGGTTCACACGGGGCCCGGCGTGCGCTCGTCCGCTCTCACACAGTGAGACCGTCCACACAGAGTGATTCTCTGTTCTTCACATGCAACAGATTGATTTGCAATCAGAGTTTAGACAGAACAAAACATTGCCCGCCCTCCTCCTCCTCCTCCTCTTCCTCCCTCCGGTCAGATTAGGATAAGGAGATTCCTGTGTGATTTAGTCTTTTACATGATCAGCTTGTTTAGTTTCCGAGTGAATGCAGCTCATGAATGCTTCGACACGTCTGACCTTCTGATCTGGTTAAAGATGTGAGCTGTAATTTATTTTCCTTATGTCCTTAAATAAGTTGGACCACACTTAACTTCAAGTACTTCTCTTTCCCATCCCTTTTTTTCTTTTCTCTTCCCCTTCATCACCTCCTCCTCCTCCTCCTTCAGTGTTGGTTAAAGGCTGTTTGCGTGCTGAGGCATAATCCCAGCACCAGTGTCTACCCTCAGGCCAGTGTAGCATCTTTGGTGGGCTTGCTGGGATGCTACATGGCAGGCGTCCGCTATGCTCTGGAGCTTCAGGCTCTTCAGAGGGGCACAGCTGAGCCCGGTCAGCCTGAGGAGGACGACACCAACCAGTCGGTGTCATCCATCGAGGACGACTTTGTCACAGCCCTGGAGCATCTGGAGGAGGATGACACTGGAGACAATCCCTCCAGTAGGTTTAACATTTAATGCTAAGTGGCATGTAGTAGCCTCTGGTCTGTTTTGTGGATTTTAATGTGATTCCGTCATCGGGATAAAAGCTAAAATGGAAACCTTTATTTTGCCCTTTAAGATACTTCCAGGTTAAGATAGACTTTTTTTCTCTGATGTGTTGTCTAGACAATTAATCCGCTTTTGTTTATAAACTTTTTAGGTTTTTTTTGTGCTAATATTTACCCTTTTACCCCTCTTGTATTTAATCCGCTGTCTCCCTTCTCTTCTTCCACGTCTGCAGCTTCCTTTTGCCATTTTAAAAAGCGCGATGTTGCATCACAGACGGTCCCCGCCCACAAGAGGAAAAAGGAATTATCAGGCTCCCGCATTATCATCGGGTCTTCTTCAAAGAAGAATTCCGCCAAACTAAAGTCGTGTCCCGAAGTGTCTGTGACAGTCCAGAGGTCAACATCCGGCATGGAGTCCCAGTGGACTTACTGCAGTCCTGGAGCTCGTCTCCCGTCGCCCTCGGTTCATGTCAGTGAATCAGAGGACTCAGATTGCTCCAGCCCAAGCCCAATCATTTTCCTAGATGAGGTGGGGTACCAGAAAAGCCTGCTGGCAAAGCTGGACATCCCCCAAGTGCCAGGGGGGCCCAGAGAGCGAGTGGAGGACTCAGACTCAGAGGTCAGTGAATTCTTTGACAGCTTTGACCAGTTTGATGACCTGGAGGAAGTGAGCTCCGAGAGCTGCACCCTCACACTGCCTCTGGAAGGCATCAGCGCCCCAACGACGCAGAAGAAATCTGATTCCAGCTCCGGTGGGTCAGCGTGTAAATATATCTCCCGAGGCTGCTCAACCAAAGGTATGAACCCTCACCGCTTTGACCAGCGCTCTCTCCCGGCCAACGTCAAAAAACCTACTCCTCTGAAACCAGGCTCTCCTTACTCGCCTCACTCTGAGGTGCCCGACTCCCCCCGACCGATGCAGACACCTTCCGACGAGAATGGCGGTCCACTCTTCAGCCCTGTCAGCTCCTCGGCCTTCAGCCCTTTGGTGGACTCCGGTGGACCTCTGGAATACTTCTGGAAGGCAGATGAGGATGGTCGGGACAGCTCGGAGCTACGTAAACCCCAGGGTCTCTGCTCGCTGTATAAGACCTACTCAGACTTTGCCAACAGTCTGTCCAAAGAAATTCTTGGATCTGTGTGTGGCTACCAGTCTGCTGTTGACATCAGTGACAACAAAAACCTCAGCTGTGTCTGCCACAAGGAATTCACGAACCCTTCTGGCTACGTGATGAAACTCTCAGAAATACAAGAAACTGTCACAGTGGCCAAGCTGCAAAAGAAGCCCCAGTCTTTGAAAGATGGTATTCAAAGGTTTGCAACTGACCTGGTGGAAATAAGCTTAGGGAGCGCCTTGAGAGATATTCAGAAAGGTGTTTCCTCTTGCACCACCACCTTGTGTCACCTTGCTGCCAGGCTCACGTCCTCCGTGTTTCAAATGGCCTTCCACGAGATAGGCATGCGCCGCGCTTACGTGTTGAAAGAGCGTGCTATCAACGGATTAGCCGGTTTTCTGGTTGGCGAGGCTGTGACTGGGGCGCTGAAGGAGTTCTTGACCGTGAAAAAGCAGATTTTCCACAACACGGTGACACGTTTCGCTGCTGATCTGGCTGAAGAGCTGGTGTTTGAAGGCATCATGGAGGTGTGTCAGTTCTCCCATCCTTCGACCCCTCGCACCCCAAGTGATTGGTCCTTTGGCCAGGGGCAAGAGGACGAGGAAGAGGAGGAGGAGGTTGTTTCCTCATACGCCTCTGATTTGTCAGAATCTGTAATCCAGGAGGCCTTCATAGAGCTCTCTCAAGCTGATGTTGCCTTCACTAGCCAAGCAGCTATTAGTGTGTCTCTGGACAATGTCTGTTACGTCAGTGCAGAGAACAACAGCACTCTCACTAGTAGTACCTTCACTAACCAGCAGGTGTTGAGTTCTAGCTCTGCAGGAACCTCGGGAGAGGATGCTACATGCACAGTGAAGAAAGCCCTGTTCACTGTGTCAGGCATGGCCAGCTGTATTCCTGTGCCTCAGGCAGGCCAAGCCCTCAACCACATCCAGGACTCTGAGGAGACCTGTCAGTATACGTCCAGCTTGGGTGATGCCCAACAGCCGAGCCACATAAGGGTCCCTGTGTCTTCCTCTGACACAGCTACGTCCACCCAAACTAACCTTTACAGTCATGGAACTCAAACCCCCACTCCTGGAGGGGAACCCTCCCAAGGAAAGTCCAACTTCCAAAACTTCTCTGGCAACATGGTGGATATGATAGTGACTGAGGCCTGTGAGCTGATAACTTCCTCTAAGATGAAAAGAAGTTTCGGTGAATGTGCAGATTTTTTCACAAAGACAATCGGAACCCGACGGGACTCCGCCTCGAAACGGGAAAACATGAGTGATGAGGAGCCAGATTCCCCTCCACAGCAGGGAGTTGCAGTGGAAGGTTTTAGATATGACTGCAGAGATTCCGGGAATGTTCGGAAAGGAGTGCCGGTTAAGCAGGCAGCAGACCTAAGTGTTCCTCACATTTCCTGTCAGACAGGCTGTCAAAGTCAGGGGAGCGCTAGCTGCAAGTATAACCCCAGAAGCAGAGGTGTGGCTGAAGACCATCCTGTGCTGATGGATACTCTGGATGTGCCGGGTACAGACACAATGGGACAAAGGAGGATATCTGTTCCTGTGGATGACTCAGCTCCCAGCTCCGGTCAAAAATCCGGTGGGACTCCCGGCCCTCCTCCTTCAACCCCTCAGCAACCCAGTGAGGTGTCAAAGGAAAAACAGATAAAACAGTTCTCTAAGAAGCTAAAAACTAAGCTGGCTAAGGAATTTTCCCCTGCTACTCCACCGCCCACTCCTCACCAGCAGCCGGAGCCGGACCCTGGCCCAAAAGACATCACCCCGGAGGCGGACAAGCATGAGTTCATGCTCAAACTGATGAGGTCTCTCTCTGAGGAGGCAGATGGAAATGAGGACGAAGAGGAGGAAGAAGGGGCCGAAGAGGCTGGCGTCGGCAGCTCTGACAGACGTTTGGATACGGGGCGTGGCCGTCATGAACCGAAGCAGTCGGCTCGCAGAATGTCCAACAAGGAAGCTCTTCACTACGCCGAGCGATTGGCTTGTCACATTGTCTCTATGGCAACAGAGATGGACAACCTGGGAGGGGTAGAGGTGGAAGGAGAAACGGTTAAGGGCGGCGAGAGGAGGAGGGACAGCGTGGCTCAGTTCTCAGAGCAGACCCTGAACACCTTGTGGGTGTATGCCGGGGAGGTAGCAGGAGAGGTCATCAGTGACGTGAAGAGGATGGTGAGCTCTGCACAGCAGTGTCCATATCACAGAACTCTCAGGAGACACAGCTCTGACAGATCTAACTCTGAATGTTCCCATCACCAACTCTGCCATCTTTCTCCAGCCAGTACTGACCAGAACGTAAACTCGAAGGTCGGAAGGCTGGCCGAGCAATGGTCTAATGACTTGATAGCCTCCGTCTTCAGGTCTCCCCCGTCCACGTCCACGTCCACCACGATTTCCAGCTCCAGCTCGGGCATGTCCTCCGAGTATCCCAGCTGTGAGAGTGTGACTGACGAATATGCCGGCTACCTCATCAGGGTGCTGAAAAAGGAGGGAGGCAGTCGGGAGCTGGTCCTTGATCAGTATGCAAGTCGCTTGGCATACCGTTCCATCAAACTTGGCTTGGCTCATGCAAGTCGCAAGGTCAAGCACAGATCTTCTACCCACCGCCTTCACTCCTCCCACTCCCTGCCAGATGAATGGAAGACGTCGAGCAGTGAGCCCTCGTTGCCCAAGGACAGGGTTGAGTCAGCCGTTCGACCCTCGGGCGGGGATGCTCTGTGTAGTTGCAGGAACCCTGAAGAGAAGAGTCCGACGGAGTACACCGATCTGGTCAACTTCGCAGAGTCGCTAGCGTACAACATCACGTGTGACGTCACGCACAAGCTGCATCGTTCCTCTGCACGACTGCCAAAGTCTTTCACGGACTCCTGTCTTTATAAGAAATCCAAACTCGAAGACATGGCAGAGGATCTCATCAGGAACTCCTTCTCCTGTCCCCTGTTGTCCAAGGAGGGTAAAAGCACGCATTATCATAGCACGGGAAGCCTGTATGATGGAGGCTACAAGGGTCGGGTGATGCAGGTTATTGAGCATTATGCCAGGAAAATAGTGGATGACACTCTGCAGATGAGCATGGCCTCGGTTGGATGTTCATCCCGAGAGAACCCGATGACCCAAGGACATGACAGACACTCTCACACACAGAGGTTGTCTGAGGGCCCGTCTCTGGGGCAAGCCCAGGTGGAAAGGACGTGTCGGTACTGTCAGATCCACGAGTGCCTGTACTGCACCAAACCTTGCCGGCACCACCAGCACCAGCAGCAGTCGGTGTTGCAGATGAGGAAAAGGGGGTCAGAACTCGAGGCGAGGGCTGAGCGTCACTCCGGCCTGGAGATTCCCAAGATCCACATCGACCTGGACCACAGGGCGGCATTCGCAGAAGGGATGGTGTCCATGGCAATGGAGACGGCAAAACGCGAGCTTAGCAACACCAGCCTTAATGCGGACAGTGGCATCGGCCATGATGGAGCCAGCTTTGCTGAGAGCCTGACTGCTGAGATCATGACATCAGCCCTGTCCAATGTCTGCCAGACTGCCAACAACAGGTACGCTCATCAATCTGTACACAAGCGCTACTTTACCGTTTAAGTCCTGAGTTTACTCGGCTTTACACTGATTGTATCGGTGCATCTACAAAAATAACGTCTCTACCTCCATGTCTCTGTGCGTTTAGCTGTCCAGGCAGGGAAGCCACTGAGTCGTCCGTGTCCCAGCAGCTGAGTGTCGGAGACGACAGTCTGGGCAGCTGGTCCAACCTGAGCTTTGAGGATGAGCACCTGGACGACAACAGCAGCTTCCTCCACCTCAGTGACAGGTAAAGAACCACCTGCCGTCTCATACGTTACAGTCCAAATATGCACAGATATTTAGAGCACTTCACTTCCTGATGAAGTCATGTGAGACTCCGTGTCCACCAAACGTTTTTAATGAAGGGGGAGCGTTCTCAGCACCAGGCTTCATTAAACGTGTAATGTTCATTCACTGCTGCAGATATCAGAAAGACCTGTTGGGACTCTCTAAGCTGTCCTTGGTTCTTTAGACAAAGCTGGACTGTATCAGGTCCGACTGACGTCAGGAACAGTGAATCACAACGTTACACATTTAATGAACTAATTACAGAAATTCCACCACAGTCTCCTGGAATTTTTGCTGCTCGTCGATCGCATCTTGTACCCCGCAGCCTCCCGGCTCCGTGTCTGGATCAGGTATCTTAAAAAAAAAAACAGAACACAACAGTGAAAAGTAACGGAGCGGTGTTGGTCATACAGCGGGCGTTGCCATGGTTACGGGACGGACGTGCAGCACTCTTCTTCTCGGCGCTCTTTTCTGCCTGGAAAAAAAACGCTGGGTGGACACGAGGTCTAAGGGAACTGTTTTACTGATAACGCCAATATCAACTTTGTTCTTTTTCAATTTATGACATTACTATTGATCGGCAAAGTTAAATTTCAGGGTATTTTTTTATTTTATTTTTCCTGGTAGCTTCGGTCCTTTTACTAAAAGGACTGAGGATCAGGTTTTAGGGAGGTTTTATGACGTTTCCTGCTGTTTTACCACAAACTCTGACCTCCTTTTCCACAGCTGAACATTCCTTAATATATACAAAAGATCCACAACAAAATACTCTGGCAAGCCAGCAAAGAACATAATGATGCCATTATTAATTAGCTATAAACGGGGTGGCGTGGTTGAGCCCTGATGGGAGGTTTCCAAAGGTCAGCACAGGTCACGGTGTGTGGTTTGGGTTTGGGTCATTTCAGCTTTACTGCCAGAATGCAATTGGTGTTGCATTATATGTGGGTATGTTGTCAAAGGTTTGATGCAGCCAAGTTTGTGAAATAAGTGAGTCCACATAAAGACGATGTAGTCGTTGTGACAGAGCTGGCCCCGTCTCCACGGATGGATATCGGATCGCTATGTTTGTATACGTCTGGAAATGAAAGAGGGTGGGAGCACGTTTTTTTTTTTTTTTTTTTTTTTTTTGAGTCTGGCGGTCCTGTCCTCTCGGAGACATGGTCTCATACACGTCTCCGCTGCCTGGGAATCAGGTTGTTGACATTTCTGGAAATTTCTGTTATCTCTATGGAAGCGAAAACTGACGACATTTGAAATTCTTTCCCAAGGTAGTGAGAGAACACAGTGTGTTAGCAGCTAGTTATTTTAGCCACGAGGGCCAAGTGAATGTATCATAATATTTTCTAAAGGTGTGTCTTTGACGGCTCTCTGCAGGAACAAAGTCCGCCATGTGTAATTCATTAGACTGCCTTAAGAAAAAACGTCTCGGCTATGCGGATGGCGGGGGGGGGGGAAGAATCACCTTCAGGGTTTGTTAGCACACGGAGCATGATGATGGAGCGAATGAACAAGTCCTCACCAGGTGTCAGGCAGAAAGCTGCAGATTAAAGGAGGTATTTTTAGATATTAGAAACAGTTCTTCCCAACACGCCACAGTGTGCAGGTCCCAGCCAGCAGGCTAATTATTGACTAATTACACAGAGAGAGAGAGAGAGAGTGTGTGTTGTGCTGCTGTTTCCAGCTGGTTGTCCTGCTGGAACCCGCAGCATTAGCAGGGATTACGTGAGGACAAGCAGCGTAATGATCTCACATTACGCGGCTTTAGCCAGACATTGTCTCTATCAACAAATTAGAAGTGAATCAGTGGGATTTAAGGAGGAATAATGTGCATCCGCCTCTGTTTTGAACGTCACCTGGCATTTAAAGGATTATTCCCAACGCCAGAATTGGTCATCAATCTGAGTCATGTTTGTTTAAGCTTCGTGATAGATAAGGTCATTACAGCAAGTGGGAAGAAAGTGTTTATTACGTCCACAGCTCAGCTCTCCACTGCAGGAAGTTCAGAAGTTAGAGAGGAAGGAATGAGATGAGAATGTCTCTGAACACGTGTGGGTTCAAATCTTTGATCTTTGATTGAGAGGATTTCATAAGGTGATCAAGTTTAAAGCTGTAAAATATACGATTGGGAACTCATCTTATTAAAGTTTTAATACTCGGGACAAATGAGCTTAAAAGACAGAAATATGTTATGAACATTTATGTCCTTAATTGATTTTATGGTCATAGGTTTGAAGTTTCAGCAGCGATGTGTTGCTCCACGCCGTTAGCTGCGGTGTGACGGTGGTTGCGTTACCTGCCTCTCTCTCTCCAGCAGCAATGGGAACAGCAGTAGCTGGAGCAGTCTGGGCCTGGAGGGGGAGGCGTGTGAGGAGCGCATGTCCTTCTCTCCCTCGGACAGGTTGGTCTGCGGCTAACCGTCTGCGACACGTGGCGGGGGGGGCGGTTCACTTAGAATGAGACAAAGGGAACAGAAAGCGTGCCGCTGATCCCTGAGAGGAAAATCTCACAAAACTGCAACAAGAGCACTTTTATTTTTTTTAATAAATCACATTAATTTGATTTACAGGATTGCAGAATGGCAGACTGATTTATTCTTTGTCTCATACTAGGAACCACCCACCCCTTGCATGACCACACAGAAGCTGTAAATATGCTAAGGCTTAGCATGGCGTTAGCTTAGCATGGTGTCTTTCGTGGCTTTGCTTTTAGTGCATGTCCCTCTAGCTCATCTTAGCGTTCCTTCATGTCCGTGGTTGTCGTCCTTGCTTTAACGCCGTTGAACAGTTGGGGGCGGCAGAAGCTTCAGTCGACAGGGACTTGGGGTTGGGGACCGGAGGGTCGCCGGTTCAAGTCCCCGTGCATAAATGGACGTTGGTCTGGTATCTGGAGCCAGGTGCCAGGGCCCGACTTCCTGAGCACTGCCGACCCCCAACAGCACTCTGACATCTCTCCATTAATGCATGTGCACACGTCCCGTTTGTGTGTGTGTGTGTGTGTGTGTGTGTGTGTGTGTGTTTTAGTTCCATGTGTGAGAAGCATGTCTCTCTATAACAAACAGAATTTCCCTCAGGGATGAATACCATTAAACCGACCTGTAGGTTAATCAGCACCTTCAGCCATTGATGAGCTTGAAGTCCGTCCTGCAGCCTGTAGCAGTGCAGCACGATGAAGACGCAGTTTAACCCACGACGCACATGAAGCCAATCGTTGACATTGACCGGCGTCTTTTAAATAAAAAAAAAAACAATCTGTCACATTCACAAGTCGTCCTCGCCCATGTTTCCTGAGTCGAACTTTCCATCGGAGTTCAGCTGTCATTGACAAACAGTTCTCAGATGTCCCGAGCTCACCACAGACATGTGAACGCACCAACAATGCATCCAAAGCTTCTCAACAACTTGATCAGTGATGACAAAAAAAAAAATAAAAACAATCGAGGTGGCAAAACGTTCCCGCTGGAAGGGAAAGTTTTAACACGTTGGCGTTTCGAGTCGTCTTGAATTAACTCAAACCAGCGCGTTCAGAGACGGTGCAAAACTGTGACATCTCACTCGATTTAAAAAAAAAAAAAGTTGAATAATGAAGACGAGTATTAGACCCGAGCCGTCTCTGTGACTTAAGATGACGGGCAGTCAGCCATTCAAGTTCAAGTGCAACACAAAGAAAACAGAGAGGGAGGACAGGAGAGGCTGTAATCAGACGCCAGGGATCAAACAAATCGTGACAAAAAGACCGAAACAGAAAAACAAAGGAAGAAGCAAAATGGCGACATTTATACGATTTAATCCAAAAAGTCAAAAAATCTCTGAATCATCCGCTGACTATAAAAATAATTGAGCGGAGAGCTGAATGAATTATTGTTGCAGCTCTACAAGCAATGTTTCTTTTTCTTATTATTATTTATTTATTTATTTTTTGACAAAAAAAACACGACCACCCAAACAGAACAAAGCAAACAACATAAAATAAATTTAATTATTTGTATCCCTAAAGTTACTGTTTTTTTTAAAGAATTAATTAATTAACACATTTTTATTATATATTCATATCATGGAGATGTTGATGTGACACTGAGTCACAAAGTCTTGCATGATAAACGAATGTCTTTTACGAGCATCACAGGTTGTAATACCAGCACTGACCAATAGGTGGCAGGTGTCTCATAGATTCACTTACTCCAGGAAGGGTGTCCCATACTGTGTGCAGTATGCAGCCACACACTCAGTTGTTGTAGCCTACGGTTAGGCACAGACCGGCACAGGATACACAGAGCTCAAAGAGGAAGAGCGGGAGTGTCGCCATGACGACGCCGAGCATCGTCACGCAGGAAGGAAACAGACCTTCACAAACAGACTGCGTCTTACTATCCGGATGTTACGCGACGCGTCGCCCGCTGCAGAGAACGCCTCCTAGTTCCCGTTTGCGTGATTTAAAGTTTGCTGCCACCATCATTGTTTTTTCTGATCTTCATCTCGGTCACCGGCGCTTCAACGCGGTCAGTGTCGCTTTACGATCACGATGTTTTAAAAAAAAAAAAAAAAAAAAAAAAAAGGCCTGGTCATGTGTCTTGATGAGCTGCAGAGTTTTGAGACTCTCTCGCTGTGTCAACAAGGCGGAGATTAACCATCTTATAAAAACTCCAGAAATGACTGTTTACCGTGTCAACACAGCACACAGCAAATATTTGAACGATTGTCAGAATGGATGTGGAGGAGATTTTCCCCGGTTGGCTCTTAGTCACCTCGTCTTTACGGACAATAGACAGTGAGGCAGGAAAGTCAAAGTACTGGAAGAATGAAAGAAACGCTGACTGGAAAAGTTCCCTCACTGTGTCGGATCTCAGAAGAATAATCGAAGGTTGTGTTGCATCGTTCACACGAGGGGAAGTAGCTTAAAGTGACCTGAAGAAACGAGGAAAGAAAAGACTGCGATAACGCCACGCTGCCAAATCAAAACCAAACCAAACAGGCAGCAACGAGCCAGAACAGAAAGATGCTAAACGGGCGCCGGTAGCGTAGCGGGTAGGTACGGAGGCTCGAGGTGCTCGGAGCCTCAAAATGAATCTTCAAATAAACTAATAACGTGTGTCAGAGATGTCAAAGAATCACAAGACCTAAAATCTGTTCAGGTTGAAGCTGAGTAAATATGTCGTCGGTTAGCCGCCATCTTATCTATGTGACAGCTAATCTTAATCTCTCAGAGGCTGTGAAGGATTATAAAACAAAAAGAGAATTTGAAAAGGTGAAAAAAAAAAAATCTCTCTCTGTAGTAAAGAGCGTCCAAACACAGGATTCATCGTGAACACGAGATCTGTGCATGTTCTACTTTTTTGGAAGCATCTGGTTCAAACTGGAGTTTTTTAAACTTTAGCATCTGAAATGTAGCTAGCAGCTAGCTGTCTCTCCCTCCTCTCCTCTAACCTGTGTCATGTTTCTCCTCCCACAGCGACAACACAGAAGACAAGGAGGCGGAGGTCAAAGAGGAATCCAGCGGTAAGGACATTTCACTTAAGCTGCAGCCCGTCGTAATTCTAGGTTTTATAATCCAATAAAATCTTTCGTGAACAAGACTTTTCCTGAAAATGTCAATTTTGGCAAAACAGAAACAAAAAAACCCCACAAATTTAGAGTTTTAACATTTCACATTTTTGGACAGCGGGGAGATTAGAGGAGACAGAAAAAGGCCCCTCTCGTGATTTGAGGTCTCTCTCTGTCTTTTGTTTGTGGAGATTCAGAACGGTTGGGGGGGTCCGACAGTCCCGGACTAGAGGGGATATACTGTATATGCACGACAGTCAGTTTTTACCCCCCCTGTCGTACATGTAGACATGGACGAGGAAGGAGGAGGCCCCCGATCAGTCCTCACGTAGCATAGCTCGTTAGCTCGTTTTACAAAGCGGAGCACATTGATAACTATCCACACCTGTGACTGTCAACACAAAGCGCCTCTCCTCTGTTTGTCCACCTTCAACGGCAGGAGCGTGCAGCCAGTGGAGACTGAATGCACAGAGCAAAGGGAGCGTGCACCATGTGACGAGATATCCACAGCGTGCATGCTGTTCAAACACGGCGTCTGTTTGAAGACGCAGTGATTTATAAAGTGCATCGTTGGGATGTATTCACATGCAAACAAAAGTTAACAACATTAACTAAGTGGTGACTATTTCAGCTGATTCTTCCAATGACAGGGCGCCATATAAATGTGCAACGACAGTTTTAGAGATTTATTCTAAATCCTGCAGAGTCAAGGATTCAGAAGGTCAAGTCAAGGACGAGAGACGCAAAGATGCTTCACCTTGAATGATCCTTGTGTGTGTGTGTGTGTGTGTGTGTGTTTGTGTGCTGCAGGGACTCTGTGTGTGGACCAGACCCAGGTGCACACTCCCAGGACGGCCCTGCTCATAATGAACTCGGATTTCCTGGGACCTCGACACGTGACCCTTGACCCCCAGCTCAGGAGCATGCTGCAGTGGGTGGCAGCCTCCATAGCTGACATCCCCCTGATCCAGCTGAGCCCTGAGAGAGAGCTGCAGCAGGTGATTGTCTGCACACACACACACACACACACACACACACACACACACACACACACTCACTAATTACCCCTACAGCAGACACACAATGTCGTGTTTACGATTAAACACACGTTCATTCCTGATGTCTTCATGAAAGAAGTCTTTCTTTCTGCGCTTGTTGACGCTGGTTTTAAAGGATCGTGATCTTGCATCGCGGTCTCCTGGTTTCCACTACAGCTCACTTTGCTGTGGAGACAAAATAATTATCTTATGCAATGATTAAGAAAAAATAAAAATGTAGTCACTGTCATATTTTACAGTTCTCAAACATACCTCTGAATCTCCCGTCAGATGAACTCGAGTCACCCTGCAGCAAAACCTCGTCTCATGTTTCATCACTTCTGTTCACCGTTGATTCGACTATTTTTATCTACCCGTTTTTAAAGGAGCAGTCTGTAGCTCCGCCCCCTAGTGTTTAAAATGAGTACTGCAGTCTAAACTCTAATCATCACAGAGAGCTGTCTCCCCCCCTCCTCTCACACAGCTCTGCATGTGGTGGACACTGTAGCTTCAGTGTTTAGCCAGCTCTGCATGTGGTGGACACTGTAGCTTCAGTGTTTAGCCAGCTCTGCATGTGGTGGACACTGTAGCTTCAGTGTTTAGCCAGCTCTGCATGTGGTGGACACTGTAGCTTCAGTGTTTAGCCAGCTCTGCATGTGGTGGACACTGTAGCTTCAGTGTTTAGCCAGCTCTGCATGTGGTGGACGCTGTAGCTTCAGTGTTTAGCCAGCTCTGCATGTGGTGGACACTGTAGCTTCAGTGTTTAGCCAGCTCTGCATGGGTCTGTAAAGCTTTCTGCGTTCTAACCTCTCTCCATGTTTCATCTCCAACATTGATCCTAGTTTGAGCAGCTTTCTGCTGCTGGAGCTTATTAGAAACATGCAGAGGCTTTTTAGCTCGGGTACAATCACTTCTATCTGAAGCAGTTCCACTGCCCGCTTCCATCGCTGCAACACCTGTTCACCTGATAACTGCTCTCATATCTGGCAAACCCAGGGGCGTCCAAAACCCTCAGTCCTGTCTTGGTAGCGAAACACTTCAATGACTTTCTGACCTGATGAACGTTTGCCTCTTTCAGCTGCCGGCGGTCATCCAGAGGCTTCGGGAGAGGAAGTGGAGGGTGGGCGAGCTGCTGCACACGCTGCTGCGTTACAGCGAGGACGGTCAGACGCACAGTCAACCCAGGGAGGAGGCGCTGCAGGCGGGCAGAGATCCTCACCGCACCCCCCTCTTCCAGTGGCTCCTGGAGCACATCTAGGACCCTTCCTCGCCTCCTTCTCTCCTCAGTGTCCAACAGGGCTTCGCAAAACTCCACAGCCTCTAGGGGGCGCCATCTTAAAATCATCTCGCTCTGATGAATGTGGGCAGTGTGCTTTGCATTGCATGCTGTGACCGAGACTACTTCTGTTTTTGTTTTTTTTGTTTTTTTTCCACCTTCTCGTTTTGTTGTTGCAGTTTCCATAATTAATCAGGATGATGTCATTGGTGTTGATTTAGTGAGCTGTCACTCCCCGCCCACCTCGCTCCTCTGATCCGCCGGCCTCACACCTTGCCGCCGTTGAGCTCGAGCTCCAGAAAGTAAGGAAGAGATGATACAGAGAGGGAGAAAGAGATCCACACCCCATCCGTTCCAGACAGACAGAGACGCAGTGAGTCGAACGAGGGCGAGCGAGCGAGAGAGAGAGAGAGAGAGAGAGAGAGAATGTGTTTTCTGTTAGGGAATCCCCATCGCCGTGCTGGGCGGGTGATGTCATAATAAACCCACAGCTCACCTCTGCGGTGTCGTTTGCACATGTTCAGAGACCAACTGTGCGCACACATCAGCCGACCACACCCTGGCGTTATCAGAGGGGATCCAAGAGACGCCATAACATCCTCCCATCGTGTTTCATAACTGTATTAACACCCTGAGAAGGACGGCGAGGTTCCAGGGAAGCTTCCTCTGGAGCGCTGAAGGGAGTTATCGGACCCGACAATGTGCTGCCATACAGATACAGAGAAAATATTGTTGAAGTTGACAACCAGTATCCTCAGTATATCCTCAGTAAATTGCTGTCGTTTTGCATTGATGATCAAAAAAAGAAGAAGTCCTTATTTTGGCTTTAAAATGAAATCTAGCGCTTCATGATGTTGCCTCCTACCAGTGTCGGTATTCCTGTTTAACTCCTCGGTATCATATTTAAAATGGGTGATGTTTACTCGGTGTTAAAACAAAAAAGAGAGAGAGAGAGAAAAAGTTTTTTTGTTTTGTTTTTTGAAGGTCGAGTTTGTTTAATCAAACGTGAAATGCTGCTCGGAAGCTGCGAAAGAAAAGCCATGAAGTTGGTTCAACGTTGCCAAATGTAGCCGAAACAAGGTGGCTGTGCATCATGACCCCTCGGGGGGGGGGGGGGGGGTCATCGCTCGTCAGCGGTCCGAGGTCCTGGGGAAGATCCAGTGACGCAGACGGTCGGATCTTGCAGTAATTAAAGACACCGCTCCAGTCTGCACCTCCAGAACCACAAACCAAACCGTCAGGGACTCACACATTCTGTCGGACACCCACGCTCCTCAGTCACCTTGTGGAAGGAAGAGCTCCACAATACCACAGCTTACACACACACACACACACACACACACACACACACGTTACTCACCAGCCCCCTGTGTGTGTGTGTCTACGCTCACAGCACTACCAGCGACTCGCTGAGAAGCACTTTTTCTGATTTATCTGAGGAGAGACGGGCATTTCCAGCCGTGAATTTCCTCCCAGCGTGCACGTCAGTTAACGTACGTGCACGTTAACCCCTCACACACACACACACACACACACACACACACACACACTCCTCCCTGAAGACACACCATTGGGATGCATTTTCGGTGTTTCTCTTTATTGATTTGTGAAGCGAGGGACCTTCAGGATGACGCGGTGCTGCGAGCTGCTCAGACTTCTGTGAGTTCAGAACACTGCGTCACATCTCGTATTATAATCTATTATCACGTGTTGGTGGTGGTGTTCACCTGCATGGCTTCATCTTCTTCTTAATGTGTCGGCCTTCACTAACTGACCCTTCACCTGCAGCTCCACCCTTCTTTCTTTTCAGAGGTCTGTGTTGGAACATTTCTCCCTCACTGACCAATCAAAAATCAGGAAAGGATGGCACACAAGTCTTGAACTTTTAATTGACAGACTGAAGCTGGAAAATTATTTTTAAAAAGATTTTTGCGTTATAGAAATGAAAATATTGTGTTCAGAGACTCAAAACCTGCAAAGTGTGATTTTTCAAATTTGCCTGATTTAAAAAAATCTTGACGGACATACGTAACCAGAAGTGGGCGGAGTTTAGTGAAGGGTCAGTTAACCTTGCAGTCGGGCACGGCTTCTCAGTGTCACTGCGAGCGAGCGTCTGCAGGCTGCCAAACAGTCACCATTATATCCTGTATGATTTGTTTACACGCGAAAATATAAATATATCAGAAAATCCACTATTTTTAAAAAAAGTTAATCCCACTGTTCAGTGTGATAGCAGGAAGCAGCCGGTGAAGTATTAAGAGGGCACATGAGAGGAATGTATTCACAGTCGGACGTTAACGTAGGAACGCGGTTTTCTTTCTTCCTGTATCTACTTTACATTCCCCGTGCACCCTCAATAACCTATAGTGCTTTATCGTTGTGTTTGTGAAGCTGGGGAAAAAAAAAAAAAGAAAAAAAAAACCTCGATGTAGAAGCCGAGACTGTAAATCAGATTTTTTTTCTCCGGTGTGTTTTTTTTCTGCCTCTCACAGGACGATTGAAGAAAATGAAGAGATGTACCTCACTCCCTCTAACCTCTGTGTTTCTCCTGCTTTCATTGTTCAGTCCTGCCAAATAAAGATATTTAATAAGTTATGTAAGTTATATAACAGTGAGTTCTCCCTCGTGGCGTTGCCCAGTAGTTCACACATCTGAAGTTTCTTTCTGTTACCGCTCGGTGTGACAATAAAGCTTTTTCAATGTGCTCTTATTTCTCGTCTCATCGTGTGTTTCATTGTTACAGCTGCAGCAGGTGTTCGAACTTCACACTGTGAATATTAATGGACGAGGAGCTGGAGCTGAGGCCACGCCCACCTGTCAATCAGCTCAGCTACACGCCTTGTTGTGAATAACTCTGATCCTTCATCCAATCAAAACTGCTGAGTCATCAAAACATTCCCCCCCCCGTACAGTGTGTGTGGATGGAGACATGAGCTAATCACACCTATTTGGTTTTTTGAAGCAGGCTGTAAACATGTAAACAGGCTGTTTGAATGGGTGTGTATGTGACTTCCTGTGCTGCTGCAGCCAGCCTCTAGTGGACACTCCAGGAACTGCAGGATGTCACACTTCAGCATCGGCTTCGGAGGTTATCCCTCCGCCCCGGCTTGTCTTCCTGGAACTAAGACGTCGCCATTTTAACGACTTTTTTCCAGCTCTTTGAAGCAGCTCAGGGATTCGTCTCTGATTCACTTTAATGACAGGTCTGCCTCTTTGTGCTGCTTACAGAGTGTCAATACACAGTGTGTGAAGTGTCCCTGTGATTACAGCCTGCCAGTGATTTCTCCAAACACGTTAAAAAGCCCTCTCTCTCTCTCTCTCTCTCTCTGCAGAAGTGGCTCCTCCTCCTAACTGTTACCTGTGCTGCAGGTGCCAAATGAAAAAAAAAAGATGTGTTGCTATAAAATCTGGTTTCAATAACAGTCGGTGGTTGTGCATGGATACAGCTGCACAAAACAGCCTTTGTTGCTGCGTGATTAGAGCCACACATGCACAAATGTATAATTAGGTAACGCTCGCTGCAGTACCTGTCAGCGTTCGGCTCTCTGATGGAGCATGAATGGCGATGTCTGTCTGACGCTGAGGGAGAAGAGAGGAGGTGGGGATGCTTAATTGCAGGCTGAGTAGTGATACAGGAGGCGAGGAATGTGTCTGACAAGCACATCTCTGATCTTTTGAGCGGCGGGAAGCCCGCTGACAGACAACAAGCCAGCCATACATGGACATGGAGGCCTGGAAGTTTGTGGGTGACCTGACTGAGTGAAGTCATTTCCAGCAGGCTTCAAATTAGACGCTGTGCTTGCAGGGGGAAGTTTGGAGTTTCAGATCTCTCGAAAAGGAAAAATTACAACTCCTATACGTGTGACTCCCGGTTCCTAAGAAGCCAAACAAATCTTTGCCTCATCCTGAGAGTGTGTGTTCGACAAAGTTGATTTTAAATTCCTTAATTGTATGCCGGGTTAAAGGTGTCAAATCACTTTGATTAGAATGTCTTGTAAAAATCCTCCCCCGTCTTCTTGCCTCTGTGGTTGCAGATTTTTATCGGTGCATGTCATGAAAGTTGTGAGACAGAATAACCACGGTCAAGAGGTTTAGCACCAGGCCAACTATTCACTTCAGAGTGCATCGATAGAGGCCTGAGGCGGCCGCAGGCAGCACAATGCGAATCGGGCCCCGTCCAGGACGATGCAGTTAGTAAGACATGACCACAGAAACCCTAATCGAAGATTGCAGCAGCTTCGCCCGAAGTGGAGCCACAGGAATGTCACTGCAGTTTACAGGGAAATCAGACGCTTTCATTAATCTGTGTTGACAGGCAGATTACTGTGAGCGCAGTGAGCACAAACACACACACACACACACACACACACACTGACGGTTTAACTAGCGATGTATAGCCGTTATTGTGCAGAAAACTATCAGTCAGCATTACAGAGAGACAGACGGGAGCCTAATAGCATACCACCCTCGCTCTGCTCTCTGCCGCGCACACACACAATCATTGACATCATAAAGGCCTGGTCCTGGTTTCAAGGATCCTCCTGCTGCCCCCCCCATTGTGACTCTCTGACATCACTTCCCCCCCAACAGCAACAAACGGCAGGGTTGTTGGGAGAGTCCTCTGGAGGAGGAGTGTTTGACTCAGGCTCATGGAATCCATGATATACTGTACTGGGCTTTGTGTTTGAAAGGGGAAAACCAGCGACATCATCCCTGCCCGGCTTTTGTTCGGCCCGGCCCGAACAAGAACTTCTCCTTTGTTTAGTTTCTTTTTCTTCTCCTCTTTCCCCCCGATGCATGAGCTCTTTATTTGACCTGATAGGTGTGAGCGCTTAATGAGCCGGAGGGGTTGACTCACAGAGGAGGGTCTGAGGTCACGCTGGATGACCGACCGTGTTGGAAGCACCGTTTTTCTTACTTTAAATCAGATTTTAATTTTCTCCTGGAACGGGTGAGAAATAGTTTTTTAGGCGGACCATAATCCTGCCGTCCAAAAAATCTCCCGAGCCAAGTGCCATAATGAAAAAGTTAATGGAGTGGAAAATCTAATAACTTAAATCCTTAAAACAAACGAACAAAAGCCTTTCCCACTGGATTCAAGAAGAAGGGAGTGTTCTTGTCCCTTTTACATCACCACCAAGTGGACCACCTGCTCCTCATAGGGGGTTTATAGTGTTTTTCTTAGGTTCAGGACTTTGTTTATGCTAAGCTACTTCATGAGCTACTTCTTCTGTTATGCTGAGAGGTTGAGATCATTGGATGTCAAACTTGTTTGTCTTACACACGTCTACAAAAATGTAAAGCGAGCTCAATCAAACCCTGGATTACTTTATTTATCCCTGGTGATGTTTGTCTTATCGGCTGTCCAAAGAAATAAATACAATTAAAGAGTGAACGTTCCTTTAATGGACAACACCCTTCGTGTTCTCAACATGTGTTATTTAACACATATTGTATACAAGTGGTTGTTCCACATCAATCTATCATGAATCCAGTCTCTTGTGTGTGTGTGTGTGTGTGTGTGTGTGTGTGTGTGAGTCCTGACTGTCTCCAGTGAGGGAGAAGCTGGAGTCCTGCTGGCTGTGTTGTTGTCAGAGCTGTGTTTACATGGACGGGACGGCCGGCTCCTCCCCTTGTGTATAAAAGCTGTTTGAGTCAAGAAGAAGAAGAACATACTCACTGATTATTTGATGAAGAGTTTTTACATCATTCTGTGTCAGTTTACATGAAGCTACCAGCTAACTAAAGAGCGCTAACATTAGCATGCTAACACAACAAAGATGACTGAAGCTACAAGCTAACTAAAGAGCGTTAACATTAGCATACCATGCAGGACACAGATGACTGTAGCTACCAGCTAACTAAAGAGCGCTAACATTAGCATGCTAACACCACAATGCAGGACACAGATGACTGAAGCTTCCAGCTAACTAAAGAGCGCTAACATTAGAATGCTAACACAACAATGCAGGTGTGTCTGGTCTGTTGCGACCTTTGTGTGTGGAGTATATGTCGTGTTTTATCCCCCAATTGTTTTTTGTGAACCTCTTCACACTTGTTGCAGCAGCTGAGGAATAATGGAGGTGAGGACCTTTGACTCTGCCTTTATCTCCTGAGATAAAGATAATGCATCGATGGATGACTTTTCTGCAGCTGGGTGTCATTATCTGATCTGCTTGTCTGCTTGTGCTCGTTTCAACCTTGCAGCTTAATAGTAGCCATAATATACTTAGACTTTCTGCTGCTGTTTTAAAATAGTTTTCATGCAGAGGAGTTATGTTTCCACAATAATCAAAGTTTGTTTTTTCTAGTTAATTTGAGCAACTCTCAAAGTATCCCATGGGAAAGTGTTCTTTGTTGGGAATCACTGATACAGAAACATATCAGATATCCTCCTGTGAGGTTTTTTTTTTTTGTTTTTTTTTTTTGCTTATGTCATGGTAACAGAAGTTGTGGTGGACTTCCTTAATTCCTTAATTCACAAGGACTTAATGAAAGCTCCCACGGAGTCACCAGCAGGCACTTTGGAAACAGTCATCTTTCAGAACGTGAGCTGAACCGTGCCCAAAACATTTCCCTGCTATTGTCTGCATGTTTCCAGGAGTGACCACATACTGATGCTGTAAGTGTGTGTGTGTGTGTGTGTGTGTGTGTGTGTGTGTGTGTGTTGAAGCCCAGCAGAGGCATGGACAATAACTCCCAAGCAGTCCAGCTCCCGGGGCAAACACAGACCGTAACACAATGAAAAAGATCATCGTGGGAGCGGAGAGCCGGAGACAGTGATGAAAGAAAGACGTGCAGAGAACAGATAAGAGTTTATGTCGGAGGGAACGGCTGAATCACGTTGAAATTATAAGTGTTTATATGAAATTGATTTGAAGGGAGCAGAACGAGTGGTCTGTAGGCGGAGAGGGGGAAATGTCACAGTCAAGAGGGGCTGCTGGTGTTTCCCAATCCGTCTGCTCTGTTTGGACTTTTCACGATTGAAAACAGAAGTTGGACCTTGGTAACGTGGTAAATAATGTTGGGTATTATCTGTGTGAGTCTGTGTGACTCACAAAAACAACAAGCAACCCCTCAGCTGGTGCACAGCACACATCATTTCTCCCACCCTGCAGGAACAGAAACCAGCAGATACTAGCTGTTCATGTTTTTATTAGAGAGGTTGTTTCACGTTGTCTGCGAACACCCACTACATGTTGACTCAGGTGTGTGCGTAAGCTAAGGGTTTGACAGGCAGGCTCATAAATTAGGAAACATCCCTAAGAAATCTGCATGACCTCGGGGTGCAACGTCTGCACTCCCACCCACCTCGTCCATGACAGCAGAGGGCTGCTCAGATCTGACCGAAGAGAGGAAGCAGGGGTCACGTCTGGGAGATCCGGACATGGCTAAATGAAGACGTCTCCTGCTGATGTCATGGCCCATCCTGCCCTGGTGATTTTCCTTTCCCAACTCCTCCATCCTCCTCCTCCTCCTCGCTCTCCCCCCTTCCTCCCTCAACCTAATGGGATGGCAGTCAAACTGGCAACTGATATCCTATTGTGGGGCTAAACGTTTCACTGGAGAGATGTGGCTTGGAGATGAATGAAGCTCGCGAGGTCGTCCAAGAGGGTGAAAATACAAAACAGTGCTAATCTGCTCTGCTGCATCTCACCCCTGTCTCCTCTTTGAGGCCTCAATATTTAGATTCAGGGCTGACGTCTGTCATCAGGGCCTGAGCACCGTGACATGCAGAGGCCACACTGGTAATATTTGCTCCATGTACAGTTGACCCTCGACATCTTGATGAAGCTGCATTAAAAACAATGAAAACTAGTTTTCTCTTCTGGTGTGGCAACTTTTTTAATCTGTCCACTTGCAGCTCAGTGATTAATAGATCCCATTCAGGGTTACATTAAAAAAAAAAAAGAAAACGTCTGGCCTCTTTGCTGCGTCACTAACAACTCTTTCCTATGCCCTGTTTTAGGCAGAAGGAAAGGATGAATGTCTTTTGTTAAGAGAGTGAACTTTCTGCAACATGATGTAAGACGGAGAGAGGAGGATGAAAGGAAGCAGGGGAGCAAAGAGGAAGGAGCTAAGGAGATGAGAGGAGGATGTAGGGACACTGGGGGGGAGTGATGACAGGCGGAGGGTTTAACATGTGGCCGTGTGTGTGTGTGACGTGTGTGTGTGTGTGTGTGTTCATAAGTCCATCAGCTTTGTAGCTGCAGCTGTGTGTTTCCTACGTGGGTGTGTTCAGTGCATGCAGCATCTTTCTCCAAGTATGCAAATCTTGATCTGCATAATCACAGACATGCGAGCAGGATTAGTCACGGAGGAAAGATTCAGTTAATGCTCAATACTTTGTTTTGGAGAAACAGCTGAAAAATATTAGATGGATAACCATGAAACTGGGTGAAGACACAGAAGATGTGACTCGCAGTAACTGAAGGGACGAACCAGTCTGTTGGGGCCCCATAGGCAAACACTCATTTAAGGGCCCTTCAACCAGCGTTCCTCCCCTTCATGTCCCCCTTGGGGAGGATTTCTACTGTCGTTGCAAACTGTGCACATGTTCAGACACTGCTGTGGTTGAAAGTTTGTCAGCCCTCGGGGGGCCCCTCGCTGGTCTGGGGCCTCACACAGCAGCACCTCAGGGTGAACTCTTCACCCAACCCCCGACACACTGAGCAGGACGTTTGTGCAGGTCGCTGTGGTCGGGAAGCCATGACCTGAAGCGTGCGCTCAAACTGTGTGCAGGATTTACTACATTGAAAAATGTAAAACTTTAAAGACCTGAAACTGCAGAACGAGATCACGAAGTCAGGAGGAGAAGGTTCAACGAGACGAGTCAGAGGCTCAGTAACAATTAGCATGTTTCATTAAAGGAGCGATCTCCAGATTCATCCAGTCTACGTCGGGAACATGAACTTTTTTAGACTATGGTTCTTGATCCTGGTCTTACTGCAGTCTAATTTATCATCATTAGTCTTTTAGTTTAACATGTTTTAAGTTGAGGAGGAGTAAAGGGAGTTTAAAACAACCTCCGGGTTCGAATCAATCCACACTTTTTACTCGTGTTTCCTCATCCTCGTGGTATAATTGCTTTATATAAATAAACGTTCTGCCTCTGCATTGGAGAAATCTTTCTTCAGCTCTAAGGACCTCCTCTTCCTCTCCTGGCAGGAGTTTGATGCGACCCCTCCTACAGCTTGTTCCCACGTGCCAGCCCATGAGAGGAAATCCAAGGAGCTGCATGAACATCCTAACAGTTCGATAATGACTTTAAAAATCAACACGACTTGTAACGCACGCCGACTCTGGAGGTGTCACGTGTCATTTTCGACTCTTCCGCGCTCTCCCACCCATGCACATCGGCTGAAATCAGATCTGCCCAACGGTCTGGAATACCCCTGTTAGAGCTGATCCTCGCTCCAGTTTTCCTCACAAATGTGCAGTTCTGATAAAACCACAGGCCGGTGTGATGTGACGGGAGAGCTGGAAGAGGAGAAAGGCAGAGCGGTGCAAACATCGGGGGTTGCCATGGAGGCAGATGATTTGATTGAGACGCAAGACAGCCAGAAAGGGAGACGTGTGTGTGTGTGTGTGTGTTTCAAAGCAGACTTTGAGTGACCTTCCTACCACAGAGGATGTGGGAGTGAAGGAGAAAGACAGTCCTCTTATTTTCATGTCGTGACCCTTTAAAAAAAAAAAAAAAACGCCTTTCCTTCAGATAAACGAGAGTGATAACAAACGGCGGGGCTTCCACGTCGTGCACGCCCTTCTCGCCGTGAGAAATCTCCAGGATGACCATTTCCAGTTGCCCAGTGATCAAGTGTGTGTACAACAGCTGTTTCCTGAATGTTCGCCATTTAATAAATATGCCAGGCAGCAGCTAAAAAACCATTTCCTCCATTTTCGACTTCTCCTATTCATGCATGTCCGTCCTTCTGGTTGCAAAAAACCAGGATGAATCCGGTGGAATCATGCTGGTCGCTTTGAAGCTGAAATAGCCACGGGCTGAACCAAACTGACCCGATCCTGCTCACCGTGACGCCGCAATCTGTCTGTGAAATCCTGCACCTTCGCCCTCCATGCCTCAGGCGGCGTAAACAATCAGTAATACCCAAGGGGCACAAGAGGCAGTTCCTCAAGTGGCCACTAGGGGGGCTGTCTCCAGAAGTGGGTCAAATCCCAATAGATTCCCATGTTAATAGTTCAACTTAAGAGCAGAAATAAAAACTTGTTTACGGCTCAGTAGCTCATCTCCGTCTTCATGCATGAAGCCAAATCCCCAAAGAGGATTCTTTTCGACGTTGCCTCTTTATGCAAACAAGATTTTAAGAGGCAATATTAAATCGTTTAATCTTGTTATTTTTTGTAATTGGGGGTTATGCATCAGACGAGATGATTTAGAGCAAACTGAAGAAACCTCCACTGCTTCAATCTGCATCTGTGCTCGCCATACCCGGCTTGTTAGCGCTTCCAGTGTTTGTCATGCATTGATTTATTCGTGGCTGCCTGTGTTTTGAAAGACCGTCGAGTCCATCTACAGATCCCTCTCCTCAGCTCTGCTGGCTTCTAAACTCTCACATTTCAACAATTCCAGTCCGCTACCACCATCATTAAATCTCATTCTTTGTGGAGGGTGATGGGTGAGTAGCCAATTCGCCAGCTTTTTGAATTAGCCATGATTTGTGTTTGCTAACCTTTCGCTCCTCTTCTTCTCCGAGCGTAATTCCAATATGATGATTTTTTTTGGCTCCAAAAAAACAACAACAACATGACGACAGCCAAAATGCTGAATGTGAGGGTTCAGAGGGAAGCGGACGGACGGACGTCACGGTGGCCAGCCCATTATTTACTGAGTCTTTGGGTTCTAAACCGCTGACGTCACCGTTCACGCGCAACTGTGAAGCTGCTGATTTTGACCTGGGGGTTGAGTGTGAGGGCATGGTTAGCAAAGAACGCGCGTAAAAACCAGAGCTAATCTAATGCTCATAACAGTGCAGGAGTTGGCCGTTGGCAAAGGTAAACACCCGTTCTCAGGTTTTATCTTTGCATGCAGTTATACACTTTTGCGTTTCTCTCTCTCTAAAACTCGACGCTTCATTTTCCTCCGTCTCTCATTCATCTATTTTCTCCTTTCTTTGCTCTCTGTTCGGCGGCTGCAGGGCTTTTGGCTCGTCTGAAAGAGCATCAGGTTCCTCTCTTTGGCAAGCTAGCAAAACGCAAGGGCATGGAGAGTATCCAAACACACACACACACACACACACACACACATTTTTATGCACACAGATTCAGAACTCAACATGAATACACAGTGCGATACAAGCCAAACAAACACACCTGAATATCACACAAACCATGCCTCTGCTATTCCCTTTCTGCAGCAGCAATCTCCTTACTCCTTCAGGAAATAGCTGAGGGCACAGGAAACCCACAGCTAAACACGAGTTCTCACGGTGTATTAACCAAAAGACGAGCACTTTATACTACCACATCCAGAGGCGATGCCAAGACCACGCCACGGCCTGCCAAGTGCAGGAGGTCGGAACCAGAGTTCAAAAGGTCTCCTGGGAAAGATAAGTCTACACCCCGACTGAGTCTGCTCTTAAAACGACACGAGGAAAACCTTCTGCTGTGCTACACGTCTCTAAAAGCAAAATCTCAGCGGGGGCAGTCGATCCGAGGAAGGTAAAAATACGAGTTATAGTAAAGGGGGGGAGGGAATGTGGTCGTCCTTCAACATAACCGAAATCATGTGTGTGGTTTTATGAAGTTAGAAAGCCCATAATGATGGAGTATTAAATGATTGTAGCGCCATGAGGTTTGAAGAGGGGGCAGATTGAAAAAGCCAGCTTTCTCCCATGAACTCCGCTGGCACCCAGAAAATTCGCTTGTATTTCGCAAACTCACAACCCAACCTACTACACCCCCCCCTCCCCCCTCCCCTCCCAACCCCCCCTCTTTCCTCCATTGTCACTGCGTCTGCCTAAAATAACTTGTGTTCCTAAAGGAGGCTCGTTTTCTGCTGCCTTTTCAAATACTACACTGTTGTTCTGCTGGGAAAACATGGAGGTTAAGGAGGTCACGCTCTGGGCTGACGGGAGCCACTGCCATGTTTAGATGCTGCAAGAGCCGCGATGCGTGACCGCGGGAGCGTCTGTGGACACTCAGCCTTAATGAGGTGGTCCAGCAGTCTGCACGTGACAATCACTTATTGTCTATTTTTACAGGACGCTTGTGTAAACAGATTATAAACAGGACAGGAGTGAATTAATAGCAGCATCTGTCATCGTCTGCTTTTATTAGGTGTGTTGTGACACTGACTTTAAGGTCATGTGACCCGGTTTCTCCTACAAGCACACAGAACACTCCTGGATCATCTCTCTAAAGTACAGTTAATCTGTACTTTTTGATGCAGTGCAGATTATGGAACATTCTGGATGTTAAATATGCCTCATGTGGGAGAAGGTGAACTCCCTCTGGGTTTGCTGTCTTCAGCTCTGTGTTCACGTGGACAGGCTGGCACATGCTTCAGCTGGTTTGTGCTTCATGCCCAAGCTGCATCGTCCGGTGTTGATGAATCAAGCCAACGCAGGAGTGCGAAAAACTGACGCTACAAACACTAAAGATGATGTGGAGGCTGGTGGAGAGTGGAACTGGAACATGCTCCAAAAAGACTGGAAATGATTTCTTTAAATGCTTTTAAATCCAAGCTGAGAGAACTTGAGACACACTCCTTTACGTGTAACTGTTTTTAAAAATGTTTTATTACTCTTTGTCTTTTATAATTTTGATTTCTGTTAATTGTCTGTATGTTGTGAGTCTGACTGTGTAATGTTTGCTGCCTCTTGGCCAGGACTCCCTTGAAAAAGAGGTTTTTAATCTCAATGGGATTTTTCCTGGATAAATAAAATTTTAAAAAAGAATCACGGGAGTTCTCTTTGTACTCCGTCTTCCCTCGATGTAAACAAACTCCGTCCTGAAAACTCCGTCCTCCGTCCACAGACGAGCTAACGTATCCGAACAGCAACAGAGCAGCTTCATTATGCAGCCGGAGGAGGAACTGTTCTGCAGGTGTACCCGGGTTCTTTACAAGTCCACAGACCTTTCATTGTGATCAAGCAGCTGCTGACACACACACTCTGTTGCAACTTTAAAAAATTCACACCTGAACAACAACAACAACAGCCCATTGGTTAAATGTTGCTGGTCATGTATCGAGTTCCTCATTACAACAATGAAAACAGAAAGTGTTTTGTTTGCTGTTCGACACTGTGGTGAATCCCCAGAAACAAAGGAGCGATAGTTCGACTGTCATTCACAAAACTGTGGTTTCAGAACGACGTCATCTCATGAAAGAATCCTTACACATGAAGGTGAGAGGAAATGACATCAACCTGCTCACAGAGAAAGGTTTGTCAATGACACACACACACACACACACACACACACACACACACTGACTCACTGTGGCGTTGTGTTTTCACTCACTGTAATAATGGAAATCCTGCAGTCCTGTCATCTGTTTTGGTCAAATTATAAATCAGCATTTGGGGGAGCTGGTAACATAGTGGTTGGTGTGCACACCCCGTGTACGGAGGATGTGGTTCACCAGGTTGGCGGCCCGGGGTTCGAGCCCGACCTTTCTCTCTCTCTCAGGTCATGGTCAGGCTGAGAGGAAGGGGCTCGCTCTTGTCTTTCATCTAATTTAAATGTTTCTTATTTAAGTTTAATCTGATCTAAATACATTTATTCTATCAGTAATTATTGAAAACTCTTGACACTTGATTCAGCCTTCTTTCACTCCAGATGAGGGGAGTGATTATTACAAAGCCCCTCTCTGATTGGTCCATGTGAGCAGGTAAGAGGATAGATAGTGCGGGGACTCAGTGGTCAGTGAGTTTGTCACTCCAAGGTCCTGGCATACACGACGACAAATCACAATTTAACATTCAGCTCTTTTAGTGTGTGTGCAGAGAATCAAAGCAGCTTCATGGCACTTTTATATGTTCTCATCTTTTTAATCCACTCTCTTACTTATGTTGTGTTTTTGCAGATCTTGTGCAATATGAGTGATGTGTAATACAGTTTGCATTTCCTGGATCTTTGCCCAATATCTGAGCAGTTAGTGCTCGCTGACCACGCTGGAGTCCTGCCTGAAACTTTATGTTCCCCCGAATTCCACTTTTAAAAAATCCCATCACCATATAGGATGTGATTAATGCATGAATACGTCTTAATCTGCATTTAACGTATGATGTTTTGAAACTAGTTCCAGAGAAAAGATCAAGCATGTAAGTCATACTGGTCAAGGCAGAGACCACAAAACCACGTCAACATGGTCCTCATGTACACATTCATTCTTTAGAATCATCGTTTAGTCTGATATGTGTAAAGGACAGGACATTAGTGCATGTCTGCAGGATGCTGTGTGTGTTTCAGTCTCTCTGTGTGTGTGTGTGTGTGTGTGTGTGTGTGTGTGTGTGTGTGTGTCGCATGTCTCAATAACAGAGTGTAAAACAGATTTCCTTTGGTGGGATTCATAAATAAATATCTCCGAGGCGTCTGGTGAAGGGCGGAGGAGCGTGACAATATTTAGATTTTCCAAGGAGGACCGGGAGAAAAGATTTTGGAACGACTGGTTTGACCTTTGAAATGACCGATATGTGTTACATCCACGGATCATCCAAAAGTTCATCAACAGAGTTGATGAGTTCAAAGATAATATTTCAAATTCTTGTTGTGACTTCAGACATCTGGTTTCAGCTAAGCTTCAGGAAAAGTATCACACTTTCATTCATGGCAGAGCTGGAGACAAAAGAGGAGTAGACGTGTGTGTGTGTGTGTGTGTGTGTGTGTGTGTGTCAGGTAACATACTGCACTAAACTTTACTTAATATGGGGAATTATAACTTTATTTAAATATATTTTTTGAAGTTTCCCATTTATGAATTTAAGCTCTAAGTTGACTTTTGAAGTTTATTAAATGATCAACAATATTTTGTTGATAATCAGTTACGACGTCATATCGAACTTTTCTCAGCTGCATCTCAGTCTGTCTGTCTGTCTGTCTGTCTGCAGTGTGTGTGTGTGTGTGTGTGTGTGTGTGTGTGTGTGTGTGTGTGTCACAGGGGGTGTGGACGCACTGAAGGGGTGGATCACGTGTCTCTGTGTTTCGCTGAAGAGCTCGTGGAGCCATAAAGAGCTCGCTGTACCTGTCGCGCTCTCACAGGTCGATCCGGTTCAAGTAGCTCTTCTTCTCCGTCTCCTCTTCCTCATCTATCGGAGCAAAAAACCCCAGGATCCTTCTGATTGGCTGCAGCGGGGAACGCGCTCCTTCAAGCCCACCCACAGCTGTTCATCGGGACCTTTACAGAGTCAGTCGGTTCTCTTGCGCGCACCGAGTCTGTCTGGGACCTGGCCCCGGGGCTGAACGCACACACACACGGACACACACACACAGCGCGCGTCATGGCAGCTCCTCACAGTGAGTACCGAGGCTACCTGCGGAACACCGTCGACATGGAGGCCGCGCAGCACCGCTTCCACCCGGTGCAGAGCTCGGAGCCCACGTACCGACCCCTCCTGTTCGGGACCCTCGCTGTTATGGGATTGCTTCAGGTGGCTTCCAGCGTGGCGATCTTATTACACCTGACAGGTTATCTACTACAAGAGGTAGGCTCAGTGACCCTCTCTGCAAAGTCCTGACCGAGGGATCACTAAAGCTCGTGCGTCTGTGTTTGAATGTTGATTTGGAAACAGTCTCAGTTGAGATTGAGTGCAGCAACGTTTGCGCAATCTTTGCGCAGCCCATAAAAGTGTCTGACAAGTTCCGCTGCTGTTTATAAAAGTCGTCGGCTCTCTTAGAAGTGCAGGAAGGTGGATACCTGAGCAGCGAGCCAGCTCTGCAGATCTGTGCGCCAACATTTCCTTCCTCCTTGGCTCGTCTCCGAAGGCGCTGCGCTTTGGCGGCAGGCGCTTCAAACGCGCCTTCAAGCCGCTGTAAAAAAAAAAAACTGCACACTTACTGATAGTGATCTTTAAAAAAAAAAAAAAAAAAAAGCCCTGATGATGTTTTCCTACCAGAACTTATTTCAGCAGAGATTAGTTTTTTCTTCCAGGAGCCTTAACTCAAATCATCCGTTTTGCAGAGATAACATCTCTGCAGATCCTCCTCGTGTCAGTCGTGCAAGATGTCTTGTTTGCTAAATACCAGATGTTTTCACTTGAGAGCTCCTGGCTGCACTTCTTCTTGTGCATGTTCACATGCCATCCACAGTTGTATTTGTAATTGATGGTGTCAGGAAGCTGTAAACTTTTGGAGCAAAGGCAGAGCTGCTTCCAGAGAGTTCAGGGATGTTCTGACATGTTTCCAAATCACAGATAAAAAAAAAATCAACAGGTTTCTTAAGGGTCCATTTATTTTCTTGTCAGGTTTACTCTCTTGAACGCTGAGTGTTTGGGATCTTGTAGAATAACATTTACTTTCTGTCACGGCTGTTTTTGTTACTCCACGGTGGTTCTGGAGTTGAATAATTGTCGTGTTTGAACAAGCCAAGCGAGCAGACCGCATCCCGGCTTTGTCAGGACGCTCTGAGGTCACCTGGGGAGCATCCATCTCTCTCTCTCTCTGTGTGTTTGTGTGTACATTTCTCTGGCTTGTTTTTGGCGTAAACACATCGCAGTGTGGTAGTAGCTTGTTATGTTACTGGATTGAAGCCAGGAGGGGAAAAAAGGGAGGTGGGAGAGGAAGGGGAAAAAACCCCGGAGAGAGGAACGCAAAAGAGGGGACCAAATGTTTCATGTCTGAGATCTTTTTTTTGTGCTTTGAAGCTTCGGACGGGTCTGATGGCGTGATGAGAGGGATGCAGGAGCGTGAGATGCTCTACAGTGTGTCAGACTGAGAGCTGGGTTCAAACACACTTTTCTTTTTTTTTTTTTAAAGTCGACAGCTGCATGTGGGAGCACTTTTTAGCGTGAGTCAGTCAGTAGTTTTGCGAGGATCAGAGTTTGGCAGCGGATCATCGTCGGCCCTCAACACCTGTGAGAACTTCCTGGAGACGAGAGGGAGAGCTGCTGTGCTGCAGAGGAATGTGCTGATGAGGGAGAGAGAGAGGTTTTTGTAATGATGTGTATCTCGGTGCATCAAGCTGTGTGCACGCATAAAAGCCCCATAAACAGCCTTTCAAGTACTCCCAAGAAGTCATGCTTATAAATGTGTTACAAAGGAATCCTTATCTGAAACATTTTCATTCAACTTTCTGTAAACTAACCCGGCCCTTGCTTTGAACTGGGCGTGGCTATGACTGAGGATTTAAAAAAAGATAATGAGATAAAGCCACTCCTCCACAGTGTCGAGGAGCTCTAACAGCTGAGTCCGTGTTCTCCGTGTTCTGATGGTTCTGAAGGAACACACTGATTTTTGGCGACTCTACTTTCCCACCTCACACGTGCATTAAAGCTCTTTGAATGACCGCAGACGCTTTCGGAGGCAGCAGCTCTGCAAACGAGACCTCATGTTGCGACCTTAGATCCTTTTTTCGAGTCTCGCCTGCAGCACAGGAATGCAGACTGACATGTGGGAAATAAGTCAACCTCCCACGCTCAAACAAGACAAAGTGAATGTGTGCTCGTCTTCCTGTGAGTTAGTGTTCCTCCCTCTCTCACCTGTCAGAGGAGGAGGCTCGCTCGCCCGCTCGCAGCACACTCTCTGACCTGTGCCCCTGTGTTTGTGTCTGCAGGTAGATCTGACCACAGCAACGCATCGACCCATAGAGGTGAGTTTGACCCCGGGCTGACCTCTGCTGCACAACACGCCCTCTTTCACAGGAGCACCTACACACATGCTTCCTGCTTCAGCTGCTTCTCTCACTGATATTTGAACCGGTCTCTCTGCTCTGATGTCACATGTTCTGTGATCAGTACAGATCTGATCTCACTCTTCTGAATGCATGAATAGCTAAACTCTTCTAATCTCAGTCTTGGATGCATATGAGTAATGCTCTATATAACACCCTGATGTTATGAGGTATGTATTGAGTACATGAGGGTAGCGAGGTCTTGTGTTCAGTCGTGTGCTGCTTGTGAAGCGTAGTTTCTTCTGTCCTCGGTCTCTGTTGTTTCTGTAAACTTCAAATATTAAAGGTGGAGTCAGTAGAAATGTTTGTAAACATTTAAACGTGGCCCCTCCTCCTGGGCTCATCAGACTCTCTCACTCCCTGCAGGACGTAGCCTATATGTTAGCTTGTAGCTTCACTGCAAGCTAACGTACGCTAGCCCAAGCTAACCGCCGGTGTGCGTCACCTGCTTGTCCAACAGGAAGTAGAACAGCTCGAGGTGTGTTTCAGTGTTTCTCTTCTTTACCGCTGCGTCCACGTCCGTCGTATTGTCATCAGTTTGAATCGCGTCCAATCGCTGAACTCTGTCCACTCCGAATCTCACCTGCTGCGCCGTCATTGGCTGCAGGACACACGCTAGCTCCGCCCAGAAATGTCCCGACTCAACCAAGACAGGTGACCATTTAATGATGAGCGGTTGAATACTGCCTCACCTGTGTTACAAACTAAGTAAACGTATAAAGACTCTTCTCCTCTGTCGCCCCCTGGTGGAGGAACAAAATACCAGACTCAGTTTGACCTGCAGAGTCCCTTTTGCACCTTTAAGGAAAAGCTAAAGAGCCAGCTCTTTATGAACACCTTCGACCTTCATGATGATGATGTGAAGATATGTAGGATGGTTTTGATGTTGATTACAATCCTTCAGGACCACTGTTGATGTCGTGCTTTGCCTCAGGTCACTTCCTGTCAGCCCCTCAGGTCACTTCCTGTCAGCCCCTCAGGTCACTTCCTGTCAGCAACTGTGTGTCTTTTTTAAACTTAGAGCTGTTTGCACTTCCTGACGTCGTCGTTTGTTGATTTGGTTAAAAGCGTCTGCAAAGTGAGTTGTAGATTTGTAGATCATAGAACATGCACACACACCGCTGTAACGTCATAAAATGAAGTTAGCCCAAAAAAAAAGTCTCGGCTGCTGAACACCTTTTTGAAGCACGCCACGTGTTTCCCCTCGTGTCACTGACAGACAGGAAGACGCAGTGTGTGCAACAACGCTGTGACGTTTTTAAAACAGGACGACATAAAAAGGATTTTGAGTCTCTGCACTGACGTTAGTCATGTTTATCCCATGGGCGAGTTTCAGCACATACCACAGCTTCTGTTCAGCTAAACACTGAGCCCCAGGTGGTCAAACGGGCTGATGAGAGGTCAGACCACAGCGGGAAAACACCTCTGTGCCTTTGATGCAGAGAGTGAATGATCATGCAGCATTTCTCTCAGCGACGCGGCGCTCGGAGCAGCTCGCTGCGTCCTCTATCTGTGAGTCACTCTCTGGCGTCAGTGGTCGCAAAACGTTCCTCCGATGATCAGCGGTAGTTTGAGGGAGTTGTAAAATAGGAATTCTTAATTGCTGAAGTCACAGTTTTCTCTTAATCCCTGTTTGGAAGTTGCCGCCCCGTTTTTTGGCGCCGGTGTTCTGCCGAGCAGAGGCGGAATCCGTGGAGGAAATCAAACGGCACACTGCTGTTTGGTTTCCCGCTCTGATTGAATTTCCTTTCTTGAAGTGATTGTGTTTGGGTTTGTCCCGGGAGTCCCCGGTGGGGGTTCCACACAAACCACCCAGCCTGGCGTTGGACTGAGGCGCTCATTGTGTCGTTTCCCACGGAGCGCGGGGAGAGACGTGCTGGGCGCTTTATGAGGTGTCTGGGTGACGGCTCGTCTTGGCCCACACTGTGTTGTGTTAGGGTCAGCGCTCAGACCGCCGCTGACACTTCAGAGGATTTGTTAGAGAGCCGCTGTCGAGCTTTGATGTGAGACAGGATGTGCGGGCCGGGTCGGGCCTCCTCCGGGCCCGGGACTGCCGGGAGTGGTGAGAACAGGACCGTGATTCAGACCGGGCTCACGACCTGAATGTTTACACGCGGGAGATTTGTGTGAGAAATGAGATCTGATTGAAGGAACACAAAGAGACGCGCTGCTTTGGTGGCCGAGCTTGTGAGTGAGAGGACTTTTGTTCTCGTGTAGCATCATCGAAACCGCTTCATCAACATAACGGAGACGTTGACTGATGAATGTGGTGTGTAGTTATAGGGCTGAGTCGAAGCGTGCACGCTCTGAGGAATTCAAGGACTGAGCACGTGAAAACCAAGTCAGCTGGAGCTCCAGGCAGACGCTCGTCCATCGTGCTGCAGCTCACTGTGCATCAAGAAGCTCCCACACTGCTGCTACTTCGTCCTAATCGCCGCGTCTCTCTGGTTAAAGAGGTATGACGCAGTCTCGCCACAAATCAAGACGGATAGATCCCACATTGCGGGGCCGCTGGGAGATCTTGGCAGGACGATGTTTATCCCTGTCTCATTCCAAGACGCAGCGCTATAAACATGTTTGTGCAGCAAATTGTTTTTGGAGGACAGACGGAGCTAATCTTAGTTTGAGAGGCGTGCAGATGTGTCTGGACTTGGTTTGTGAATAAATACTTGACAGTGACATCAGCGCGGCGGCGGCGGCGCAGGTGCATGCTTAATGGAGTCGTTCAGTTTTATTTGGAGCGTGGAGCCGTGTTTGTGCTCAGAGACGCCGTGTGTGGTTTCTCAAGTTGTCATGTTTTAAATCTCTTTCCACTCCAACACTTTCCATTCTCCCTCTTTTTTTTTCTGTTTGAAGCCGCTGGTGCAAAGTTTGATGGGATTGTATCTCCAGGAGATCAGAGGACGGGACTTCATGACCACGTGGTGTAGATGCATGTCCATCTGTCACCTTCTTTTCTTCTTTTCTCTCCTAATTATTTGCTGCAAACTGCAAAAAAAACATTTCATAAAATGCTAATCTTTGTTTCCCTCTGCCGACATTCTTGTCATCACATCACTTTTTTTTGTCTAACCTGCAGTCCCAAACCCAAACGCTGTTCATCGTAAAGAACCATGACAAGGAGCAAGTGCTCACATTTAAGCACCAGGACGAAGTTCCTGTTTGACGCTTACACTTCAATCAGAGCGTTCACAGTCGTTTTATCGACCTCTGAATCCCGACCAGCTCACCGAACTTAAACATTGTTCTACCGTGAGACCTCCAGTGTGAGTGTACAAAACACGCCTCATATTTTCATCTGGTGCCAGATGTGTAACAGAGCTGGCAGCGCCGGCCGAGTAACTGTTTACTTGCTTGGAGACCGTGTTTTCTCTGAGTGTATACGCTCCGTCTTGCCCGAGGACGGTAGACTGCGGATGGGGGCGCCATGAATAGAATCGGCTGCTTGGCGGCTGAAAACGGTCCAGAAAGTTCTGGTGCCAAATCTAAAGAGAGAAAGAGAGAGAGAGAGAGAGAGGAGCAATCTGAAAGGTTACACTGAGCAGGGAGGCGTCAGAGAAGAGCAGTGTGTGTGTGTGTGTGTGTGTGTGTGTGTGTGTGTGTGTGTGTGTGTGTGCGCTGTCCTAAGAAATAAAACACGACGAGATGGTTATTTAAAGAGACGGCTGATTTTGTTGCTTTAATAGAAAGTCGTTTGATTGTGTTGTTTACATGCTGACGTTTAAACTTAGCAAACCTCAGCATGGAATAAAACACACATGCACACACACATGCACACACACACACACCAGAAAGATATGACTGATTGTACACGTCCTTTCATTTACCATCACTGCTTGATTGATAGGTTTCCCTGTTTTCTGCAGGAAGTGCAGACGGAGCCGGTGCTGAACGCTCTGAGAGACACGAGGAAAAACCGACGGTGCAAACCTTCCAAGGAGAGCCTGCCGTCAGCGCATCTACCAATCAAAACGCACCAAGAGTACTCAAAGAGTGAGTCCAGATGACCTTCAGCTCTGTTCCTGCATGTCGTCCTCTCTCTCTCTCTCTCTCTCTCTCTCTCTCTCTCTCTCTCTCTCGTCCAGTGTCCTATCTCCCAAACTATGGAACACAAATCCATAAAAAAAATGTTTTTGAAAACAATAACGGCAACCTTGTTATCATAACGTGTTTGCAAGTTGTAGATTTTGGTTGCACTAAATCAAAAGTTGTAAGAAAGTATTCAGAACCTGACCCTCTGGTAGCTTAGCGGTTAGCGTGTGCGGCCTGTGTGTGAGGCTTTAGTCCTTCAAGCTGGTGAGCCTCCTGTTCTGCATGTACCCACTGTCTCTCTCTCTCTCTCTCTCTCTCTCTCTCTCCCATTTCTGATCCATCTTTGGACATCTCTGAATTAAAGGCATGAAAAGCCCCAAACTGACCCTTAAAACAACAACATGCAAGTCCATGCAAGGAAGCTTAGGAAACGTCACAGTATTGACAAAAATCGTTGCAGAAAAAGTGGTCCATGCAAACACTTCTTCTTTTTATTAGAGCCAATATACATCAATCAATCAATCTTTATTTATATAGCGTGTGTGGGTACATGGGTTCATACAGCCGATGTAAGAAAACAGCCGCAATATCATAAACGGATAAGATAAGATGAATTGCATTTATTCAATTTGAGCAAAGGTAATCAGGTCAGGAACATATTTACAGTAAATAAACATATGAAGCCTGATAGTAGAGGTAATAATTAATAGTAATAAACACTATGTGAGTGAAAGGGAAGAAAGAGAGAGGACCCTTAGAGAACCCGAGGCTGATTTAATATATACAAAAGCCAGCTGGGTTAAAGGTCACATGATCTCCTCCTCTTCTTCAGGTGAAATCAGTGTCCTCGCTCCTCTTCATCATGTGTGTGAAGTGTGTTGTTGTAAATCCACTCTGATCCTGTATTTGATCATGTCTATAAACCCCTCTATTTCAGCCCTGCTCAGAACAGGCTGTTTCTGTGTCTGTAGCTTTAAATATGTAAATGAGCTGTGTCTGACCACGCCCCCTCTCTGGAAGGGCTCGGGTGTACTCGCTGCTTTCTGGCTCCATGTCCTATTGTTTACGGTGAGAAGGCAGACTCAGAGGGCAGAACAAACACCTAGCTGTGGGAGGGTCACCCACCTGGGGGAGGGGCTACTGCCCTTTGTGATGTCATGAAGGGAAAATCTCCAAACGGCCTGTTTGAGCACACATTTTCTGAAAAGTGGAGCAGGCCTTTTCTCATCATTGGGGGGTTTGTAGATAGACTAGAGACACATGTTAGAGTTCGCATGGTGAAGTGGATTTTTCCTATCATGTGACCATTAATGAACGTCGTGTAGATGAATGGAATAACCAAAACGCTTCCTGTTTTCTTTTTTGCCTTTTTTCCAAGAAGAGGGTGAGAAGAAGGCCATCACCATCGACTGGGAAGAGGTGCACGCGTACCGCCACAAGATGGGCTACCAGAAGGGGAAGCTTTTGGTGATGGAGTCCGGTTTCTACTACGTCTACGCCAAGACTTGCTTCCGTTACTACACGTTAACGCCGGAGGACAGCAGCGGCCAGGCGGGCACGCCGTCGGTGGACGTCAGCAACACGCAGCTCATCCAGTACGTCTTCCACGAGAGCATCAAACAGAACAGCAAGGCGGTGCTGCTGATGAAGGCGGGCAGCACCATGCGCTGGAACAACATGAGCTATAACATGTACTGCGCCCAGCAGGGCCGGGGCGTGCGGCTGGAGGAGGGGGACGCCCTGTTTGTCAACGTGTCCAACGCCTGGATGTTGGACCCGGAGGGAGAAGGGACGTATTTTGGGGCCATAAAGTTGGGCAACTGAAAGTCAAACCCCCTCCAGGGAGCGGACATGCTACTGAACATTTAATATGCCAAAGAACCACTGATTTTATAATGTCCATTTGTCAAACAAAGTGTTTTTTATTTTGTAAATGTCTTGTGTTTTTTTTTAGTTTGTTCTTCACCAAACAGCCTTGGAAACAGGAAATCGCCTTTCACAAACTTTTCAGGCACTTACACCCCCGAATACGAGACTCTTCGCTCTCAACTTAATAGCACTGGACTATTTTTAGACTTCTTCTAGCTTTTTAAACAGACGGTTTTTGTAACACTGTTTGCTGTTTGTTTTGGCGCTCGTCAATACAGTTCAACAGTAAGACTTAAAGCGGAGACGTGTGTTTGTGCACTTCTTAAACAAACCATAAAGGGAGAAGCTGAGGAAGTAAGTCAGCTGGCAGAAAGACGGACGTGAGGAAGGATTTATCAATGTTGGGGGAGGCGGGGGGGGGGAGTCGTAAAAAGACCACTGTAGCGGGCGCTGCATCTGCTTGCATTTAGCGGCTTATCAGCAGGGAATAAAAACAACCAAAGTCCCAGGTCTGACAGTGAACTCACAAATGTTTTTCCTGAAAGCTTTTGCAAGTGTGAACATGGCGTGCAATGAGGCGTCCTCACGATAAGTAACTCAACAGTACGATTGGAAATAGGCAGCGAGATTAGGGTTTTTAGCGCACACAGAATCCCTAAGGCGCCGTGTCCACCAGCGTCTTCCACCAGGATGGGAAGATAATTGAAAATCAATTTTTCCGAAGGATAAGGATAAACGTTCTTGATTAGAAATGTGGTTGTGACAGCAGTTTCCAAAATAAACAGAATATAAAAAGTGAGCAAGTTTACGTGAAATAAATAAAGGAAGAAAAAATACAATCGAATGACATAATACTCAGCATAAAGACAGATCAGACGTGAAACGGCGTGCAGCATTAATGATATTGATGGTTGTTATACCACGTCATGAGGCGGGGATGATGATGTCTGCCGGGGGAAATCTAAAACCTGCAGTAAGTAATAAGTTGTTGTCATGGAGACGGGACAGGCGAGCAGCTCTTTTCTGGTGGACACGGAGGCCTTTGGTGTAGTTATTTTTTTTTTTTTAAGACGACCATCTTCATCTTGGATCTTTGTGTGTTAGGCAACAAAAACCTCCTCCGGAGGAGCGGAGGGGTCCAAAGTGTTCCATTTCCTGCCTTTCATGAAAAAGCTCACGAGTGGCGTACGCCGCTGACGGAGATCACGAGTACACGAAACATGTTTGTTATTTTAACGACGACCAACAGGCGGCGCAGATAGCTGGACTGTCTGACCACAAAACGACACAAAGAGACTCTTGTCGTCTTTAACCAGAGGAGCCAAATTGAGTTTGGTTCATCTTTAACTTAAACGTTTTTTTTTTGTTTTGTTTGTTTTTATTTGGCTCGTCACTGAGGCAAACGGGAATATGCACTAAATATTTATTTATTAGCCGAAGAAGTACAAGAGTGAGGTCATCGTCGGAGTGACCTTTTGGCTGTGGAAATCATTTATATTTTGTGTCCGTATGACATTCATTAACGCAGCACGTAGAGGAAATAGTAGACACGCTTTTTGTTATTCAAACACAGGGGCTTCATTTTCAATTCCATATTTATGTATCGCCATTTTGACAATTCTGTGTGCACTTGCCTAGCCAAAAGCAATATGGATATAATGTTCCTTCTATAAGATTGTAGCATACCTGTAAGATATTCATCTGATAGACCTTTTTTTTCCCATTCAGTGTTCTTTTTTATTTATGTCTGAATGTTTTAATAAAAAAAAAAGTACTTTTGTAAGAGTGTGCATCGCGTGTGTTGACATTACCCGAGCCGCGGGATTAAATCTCAGCCACCTTCTACTGTATCCTGATAAACAGGCCACCCTGACTCCACTGTTATTGTGATGTGCAATTCGATAATCTCCACCATCTTTGGAGAATTCAACACCGCCACGGCCAAAAAAAGAGTGAAGTCCCGCTGTTCCGTTAACCCGGTCAGAGCGGCCCACCAGCTTCATTACACTGAGAGGTTGTATAGAAAAAGCCGCCCACCGCTGCTGCTGCCGCGCTGCTAAACTCCCGGGCAGACGCGGACCGCAGCTCTCTGCGACCCCGCAGAATAAACGAGAAACAGACGACACGGGACGGGGATGAAGACGTCTCTTTGATCAGCGTGCTGTCGGGTCTCCCATGAAGGAAAGTTTTTAACGTTGGACACAAAGCCAAACAATTCCTCTATTGTCTGCAGCTGGGCGTTCACCAGCGTACGAGCAGAGAGAGAGAGAGAGAGAGCGGCTCACACGTCTGCGCCGCTCGCCGGGACCTCACACAGGTTGAAGCTCATTGTTTAAATGTGACAGAGTTTGAAACTAAATCTGGAGGTTTAAAAGGGAAGAGCTGAGCCGAGCTGCAAACAGACCTGATTAGCTGTTTCAAGTTTTGACTTGATTTTTACCTCACAGCGCTGAATGAGCGAAGATACCAGACACCGTTATAAATGAAGAAGAACAAAGTGCTTAGAGTCGTACTTTAAGGTCGTACAAAACCGAAAACATTAAAGCTCAAACGTCTGGAGTGAAAAGTCATGTGTAAAGTTTAAACATCAAGAATCTACACATAAACACTTTGGGCCTGATTCATGACGAGTCATGATGAGTTCACAAAACACATGTAAAGGGTTAAACACATGTAAAGGGTTAAACACATGTAAAGGGTTAAACACACGCTCTCCATCCATCCATGCATTTATCTCGCTCAGGGTGACGGGGATCAGGAGCGGATCCCAGCTGTCATTGTGTGACAGGCAGGCGAGGTCACTTCCTGGACTGTTCACCTGCCAATCACAGGTCAAGTTAGCGTCAGCGGTTAAGCTAACCAGCGTGTGTTTGGACTGTGGCAGGAAGCCGGAGAGAACAAACTCCACACAGAGAGGATTCAAACCAGGAACATGTTGATGTGAAGCCCCTAAATCCACAATGCATGAATTAATGAAAAGTACATTTACGTTAACGGGAAGTCGGGCACCTCTTTCCCCCCCCCCTCACAGTTTTAAGTTTTTGTTCCGAGTTGAGCAGGTGGTCATGTGCCGTTATGTGTCCGACACCACGTGAACGCACCAACGAGAGAGTCCACATTCAAACTGCAAAACAACCACACACTGCACGCAGCAGTCCTTCTACCTGAATACCATCAGAGCGACTCGCTCACCCTCTACGGTCAGTAATGAGTCTCAACGTTTGTGTGCACAAGGAAGGTGAACTCTTTGCTTTTTCTGAGGTATTTTACATAAATAACAAACTATACTTCCAGGGAATTTTTGCAACACTTCCCACCGTGGCGGTCAGAGGACTATACTCTGCTCGGGTTTTGAAATAGCTGAAAGCCGAAGTGTAAACAGAGCGCGTCCGCCTCGGTGCCACCCGTTTGAAGTGACTCGATTTCTTAACTCTCGGCTCGCAACAGAAACCATTAAAAATTGTTGTGTCAGTAAACATTATGGAGAGCTTGACGTCTACTGGACACCCACCCTGAACACACACACACACACACACACAGACAAAACAAGTTTTATTTGCTCGCTGCACACAGTGGTTCATAAAATATTTTTTTTCTGCGATTTTAAAACCTACCGTCTTATTTTATAACTTACAGTAAAAACATAAAACATCTAAAGCTGTGTAAGTCAACCGCCCGATCCATGCCAAAGAAGGTATGGAGTTCAACTCTAAACATGATGAGGCCTAAAAACTGATGCTGACCTTTACTGGTTTGTAAAATAAAAAAAATTGCAGATTTTTGTTTTATTGAATTCCTTTTTTTCAGTCACAAAACGCCGCTGGCTCCCAGTTACTGCTCGCATCAAATTTAAAACTAAAACCCGTCTCCTCTTTTACCTGGGCTCCGTCATCGAGGTCTACACTCCCTTTGATAATGAGTAGCATCTGATCTGCCTTCACAACCGGGTCCTTAATCTCTATCTGGACTCATCTCCTCTGTCGCCCCCCGGTGGTGGAACGAATCAAAGTCCCTTTGCACCTTTAAGGAAAAGCTAAAGACCCCGCTCTTTATGAACACCTGCCACCTTCATGACGATGATATTTAAGATGGTTTTGATGCTGATTAGATCTCGTAAGGGCCGCTGTCGATGTCGATCTCTTACTTGAGTCTCTCTTATTTAAAATGTTGTTAAAGCTGCACATAAACTTCTTCTTCTTCTTCAGTCGAATCTCATAGTTTCAATATTATTTTTCCTTCAAATGAAACTACAAAGCAGTGACACAAGCTGTCAGGTAGCCTGAGGTCGTGTCCTCTGTCTTTCAGACGTTGCTCCCCGTGCTCCTGATTGGACTCACCTACGTCTCGTTACTCCTTCATCGTCTGAGTATTTAACCCGTGTGTGTCGTTTAGTCATGTGATCACTCGTGACGCTTTTTCTTCCTGCAAGTTTTTCAATCGTTTCCCTTCTCGTTTTTAAATGTTTGCAAGGCTGACTGCTTACCTGTGTAGTGACCTGCACTGTTAATCAGAACTCTGCCTCATGTGAGTCTGCTTGTTTGGTTCTGTTACACACCAGAGTTCAAAGGTTAACTTAAGTCAGATGTCGTCATTAGACTTTTAAAGCACAGCTGTAGACGAGGGGGTGTATTTAAAGTCCATGTCCTCAGATGTTCCATGACGGCGTGTTTGCAGACGAGCTCCACTGGAACATCTGTGTCGTCGTCGTCTTTGGTTTTTTGTGACGCTGCGTCTCCATCAGACATGATTTCAGAGTCCTCTCGCTCCGGCTCAGCGAAAAAAGAGGCGGAGCTAATGATTCAGAAAAAACAAAGTCATGTGTTGGAAAATATATCAGGGTTTTTTCCCCCCAAATAACCAGCACCAGAGGCATCAACATAAGAGTGAGCGCTATTAGCCAACTATGGGTGCTTCGGCTTTACGAGGTTTTGTGGTTTGGAGGAAATGGAGCTCTGAGAAGTCATATTTAGCGAGCAGCTGGAGGGCTTTGTTACGTGCAGTAAGGTTACTTAGTGTTTCGCACGCCTCCACACACTCACACTATCGATGCATCGAAATGGACCCAATGCATGGAAAACCACACGTACATGGAAGACGCCAACCTAGCGAACACACACTCCTCTGCTGAGTCAGCACGGCCCAATATTTTCACAGGCTGGGCCCTCGCTCTTTGTCTGCACCTCGGTATAGCTCACGTCTCCGGCTTTTGATGTCTGGCGCTTTTTGAACATTTGGCGAACGATCACATTAGTGTTATTAAAACAAAAGCGGGCAGAGATTTACTGCAGACGCACGGGCGTGAGATAGCAGGAGGGCTGTTACTGTAAGCAGGCCGTCATCTCCTGTATGAGCTGTCAGCAGAGAGAGAGAGAGAGTGCCAGAAAACGTCTGTATGGAAATGTCAGCCATGCATGCATGCAACTACACTTCCATTAACAAATCAACATGAGACATTTAACCTCAATTAGAAAATCATCAGCCGGTTCAGGCGGATGACACTCAAACAGGTCGGACTTCCCCCCCTCTGGACTTGCATCTCAGAATCTCTCTTCATTGTAATCAGACAAAAAGCTCATGAAATCTGGGATTTTATTTTGCTGCATGCTCTGTTTTTAATGTCGCAGGTCGCCGAAACAAACAGCAGAACATTTGAAACACTGAACATCTGGTCCAGTACTTTTAGATCGGCAGTCATGAGCAGATATCTGGTCATGCAGCCTTGTTCAGTGTGTGCTGACTCTGACTTTATCCAGAGATTCTCCAGATGCTCAAAATAACTGAACGAAAAAGCCGTGCCAACAAATTCAACAAGTCTTTTCAAACTTTTTTTTTTAATCTCCTGCAGAGCGGCAACGAGAAAGTCAGAATTTCTGCTAATGATTAAGAAAGTATTTTTTTTTGTTCAAATTTCCATCTCCCTGTTGTGTGTTTTGGGTTTGTTTTGTGGTTCCGTGGACTGGAACCAGCGCCTACCACCACTGAGGTGCCCCTGAGCAAGTAACCGAACCTCGGACTGCTCCCGTGGAGCTGTTCAGCGGCCAGCACATCGAGCTGTGGTCGTACTGGGCAGTTTCCAGGTGTGAATGTGCAACTGAGCCTGCAGTGTGTGTGTGTGTGTGTGTGTGTGTGTGTGTGTGTGTGAGGTCAGTAAATAATGGGTGTTTCCATTTGCAGCGAACATTCATCAATCCAAATCTTGCAATAAGGTTTATCATGATATCGCCGTGTCATAAACAAAGTCATCATCACGTTAAGAAAGTTACTGCAGGCACATCAGACACACACTGAGCCAACAGAACCAGGAAGCACGTCTTTATCCAAGTCTTAATCCAAGCCGTGATTTCAGGAAGACTCGAGAATGCTTCAGGAAGTTCAAGATGACTAAATAAAATCTGAGTGTTTTATGAACTAACATGCGCTGATCTTTTCCGCTGCGGACGCATCACTGCAGCTTGTCTAATAAACTGAGAAATACGAGCAACAAGCCCGTTATTAATCTGAATTTTATGACCCCGTTCGCCAAATCCAGAATTTTTTACGACAGAAATCGATGCATGAGGACGACGCCCGAACTGTGGCAGAGCGTGACGGCATGTGGACGTTTGTCCTCCTCTCCTCAAGATTCTTGAGTCGGAGTCCAAAGTCTGAGGGATCTTTTTATTTTCTCACATGTTTGGGTTTTCTGAAGGAAGCGAGTTGTGCATAATCAGGAATGTGACTGATTGAACTGCGAGTGGCCTCGTCGACGCTCCACCTCTTTGCCTGCCATTGATAAAATCAGCATTTCCAATATGGATGGGCTTCCAAAACAGCCTCTAAGAAACCTGATGGGTGACGTGACTCAGACTTTGTTTAAGTACAGTCTTTGGTTTCACACGCCTGACAAAATGTTCTGTGTGTTGTGAATAAATACAAATCAGATAAAATCAAACGTGAATATTTGATTTGGCAACGTGTTCTCGAATCAATCTCTGAAACATATTCCATCCTCCGTTTGGAGCGCTCACTCTCCAAACTTTCCTCGGCAGATCGTTAAAGTCTAATCTAATATTTTCATTTCGTTTACTTTGATCTATGCCTGTAAATTTCCACTTGGACTAAAAGTCTTCAGCACATCAGGGTCCTGATCGCTGGCTAGCCCACAGATTTCATCATGAAACGTCCGATTACACCCAGAGGAAAAAAGAGGAATATTAATACATTTGAAAACAGGAAAGCTTGTGGTTGAACTTACACCAATAGACACAGACACAACAGGCTCATGAAGACACACACACACACACACACACACACACAGACGGACGCATCCATGCAACCACAGGCAAGCATGTAACTCCCTCACACACGCATGCACATCGAGGGAATCCCCGTCCGAGTCATTCAGCGTCAATCCTCAGTGTTATCCCCGGATACAACTGCTCCAATGGATCAAGTGGCTTTCATCTCGACGTGGTCGCACCTGGACGGGAATCAGGAGTAACACTGACCCTCATGGGAAGACCTGGACCTGGGTGCCCTCGATGGCGCTTGGTGGTGTTGACCGTTTTCAGCAGCTTGTTAACGCTCGAGCGTCAGTCAGTCAGTGCAGCAGTGACGGCGGAGGGATGACTCAGACAAAAGGGGGCTGTGCCAAGACAATGTCAACATGTGAGACCTAAATCAGCAGAGGCTCCCAGACTTCCCAAACCACCAGCAACAACAAGCAACACGCCCAGAACTGAGCCGGGCTGGAATGTCATTCATATGGCCCTGATTTCGTCTCTCTTTGAGCTCCTCTGGGAGTTTTTCCGTCCCACGTCGAGGAGACCGATCGGCCGCTCGGCTGAGTGACCCGAAGGTTTGTCCAACTACTGATTGGCTGGTTCGCCTGCCTCCAGGTCAGGGCTGATTGGAAATTAGACAAGTCAGTGAATGACATAATATTCATACGTATAATGACCTGAAAACTACACTCTTTCAGCTTTTGTCCCATCTCCTTTAAATGCATCCTCCACTTGTCCTAAGTTTCATCGTGCACCAACTAAAAACGAGCTGCTTGACCCTGAAACGGCCGAGCAATCTACGATTAACTGTAAATAACTGGTTTCCACTCAGCAGAATAGCAACCAATACTCAAACAGGGAATTCTCTATAGACCAGACCATCACAGGACAGATCAGACTGGGTCCTTGGAAGGACGCCAACCCCTAAAATGAGACACAAGTTTTGTGTGTGCGATGTGACGTTTTCATGTTTTAATAATAATTTAAACGGACCAATCAAAACTCCTTAATCTTCAACCCGGGTACCTTGTAGTCTTCCTTCGTCGCTGTAAACGCACCTGGCTCCAGTGAGGTCGAATTCTACCAATGCTCCCGATGACCGATGTTCAAACTTCAGCTTTAGTCCGATAGAGACAAACTAAAGTCCAACAAACGTAGTGATGCTCCGGAGAAAAGGAGGAGAATTCGATTTAAAGGTCACACATGATGCAAAATGAACTTCACCATGAACACTAACTGGGTCCCTAGAACATCTACAAACCCCGAAGTCATGAGAAAAGTCCTTCCATTTTTGGCAAGTAACTTGACAAACATGTTTTGGGTTCCTCTGAGACTTATTTAAACTAACTAACGATTATCACAGCGTCATGTACTGATCATGTAAATAACCACCAAACTGCTAATAAATTGGTAACTTGACTGCTGGCAGCTATAAGGTGGCAAAACTTAGCTCACCGATTCTACAAAATGGCCCCTCAAGGCTTCGAAAATGTCGCAGCCTCGATGCCAAGCTGTAAAATCTTCTTTCCACTCGACTGGTTCCTTCGTCATCATTTGTCGGGCTCGAGAGTCTGGTGCGTGTCAGCTGTTTTGATAGAAGGCTAATACGCTAGCCTATCTCGGTTTACATCCAGGAGCAGAGCACGTCTTTACCCTGTAGTTGAAGACGGTGCACAAAAGTCTTACCACAAGCAAAATCACCAAGATGTTTCGCTATTCATGAGTCGAATGAAAAAACTTCCCCCTCACACGCGAATGGAAATATCAAGGTTGGCGATCTTTCTGATTCTTTGTCAAACTAGGCCGATGCTGGCTGCAGAGCGTTGCGTCAGATTAGATCTCTATCTACGTGCAAAAGCTTGAAGCTGCATTTTTTTTTTTTTGGAGCGGCCTCGATACGACCACACAGCACATCCTAACCACCAAGTCACGGCAACACTAGCAGGAACGCCATCAGGGCATCCTGTCTGTATCTGTCAGGCCCTCCCGAGGCGTTAAATCTCTTATCTCGTTACATGGAAAGTGTTCCTGCTGGTTTCCCCCTGTGCGCCGCAGGGAACGCCCAGCCAGTCAGCGAATATTTCCACCGTCAGCTGTTTGGGTTCATCAGGAGACCGCCACTCTTGTTACTCTGCGGACAATGAAAAGAGACAGTCAGCCAAAGATCTGTCTGTGCTCTGGAGGCCTTTTCCTTTCAAAAACAGTCTGAATGTAAAGAAAGTGCTGGACAGAAACGTTTCTATAGGTCGAAAGCTGAGAGCAGTCAGAGAGGAAGCTCGACATGCAAAGCTTGTGAGTGACAGCTTAAACGTAGGTTATCATTGTGTAGAAGAACGCTCGGCCGGTTCAGCAGGTCTGGGAAGTGAAAGTCAGTGAAAGAAACAAGTTTCACAGGATCGTAAATTACATAAAAAAGACAACGTTACGCACACTGACCAATAATTTGATTTGGAAGTTTCAGATAGAACCAGGAGCCTTTTTGCTTGCTAACTTGTCAATCCATTTGAGTATCACGATACCTAATGAAGCCTGTTTGGGGATCAAACTGACTAAAGTGTTGAAACACGACCTTGTTGTGATAAACGTTTGGGGCTGTAACGGCAGCACGATGCAGTAAACTAGTCTCCTCCACAGTTTAACCCTTTATCGGGTAAGCGACTGTAACAAGTAACATCGAGAAGCATGTGATCCTCACTCAGCCAATCAGAAGAGATCACTCTACATCACTGATCCTGTTATTGTGGCATTTGAACCAAAGATGAAAACTTCCTCAATGTTTATTTTTCTAAATGAAATTTATTTATTTATTTTTAAATTTTTATTAACAGAAATAAAGTTCTGTTATGTCCCCCAATAACACGCTGAGGTTAAAACTTTTGAATTTCAAAGTATTTCAATGAGTTCCCTATAAAGCAGTTATGACATCATTATGTCATAAATGGTGTCTTATGAAAAAGTGTCAATAAGAATCATTGATGAAGGTGAGACCTTCCAGAGGTTATGGGGCCACATGTTGTACCATTGGTCCATGGTAATAACAGACATGTGGTACTGATGTACAACAGCAACAAGGCTGTTTATTTTTGTTTGTTGAATTAAAATAAAAAGATGAATAACAATAAAAAAAAAAACTTTATTCGTCTGTATGTTTATGATCAAAAAAGCAAAACATTCGTAGAGAGTGGAGGTGATAAAAAAAAAAAAGATTGTGTCGGCGTTATTATTAAAAACAGACCAGTTTAAATCAATTAATGCAGCTATAATAATGGATGAAAGACAGAAGAGAGGATAATCAGAATATCAGGAAAAGGATCCACAAATCAGGTTTGAACCACAAATTAACCACATGTTTTTTTTTCACCAACAGCTCCATACTGCAGACGTGAGAAACGTAATGGCTGCAAATAGAACAAGACCACATGGACATAATTCAAGCAGTAATCACGAAGGAATCGTCATGAGTGGAGCGCGGAGCTGCTGACACAGACAGAAAAAGTCTCACCGTGCTCAACACTGTTTGCTCGTTACTACTGCTCGTGCTCCTGGAAAGTCCCTCGTCCTGGAAGCTGAAACCATTAGTTTATATACAGATGATATCCATTTACTTCTCTGGTTAGTGAAGATGACTTCTCTGTTTTATTCCTTTTTAAGGGGGGGGGGGGGGGGGAATTCTCGTCAGATAAATCAGCAGAACATGTCTTCGTTTCTGCTTCCATGCGTCCGATGAGGACACAACGCTTTACGTCTTATATCTGAACTCGTCTTTGTCTCCTCATAATCTCAAAGTGTGAAATCAGGACTGCAGCTTCTGATTGAAACAATTTGATCCATTACAAATTCATAATTGAGTTTTTGATCGTCTCTATCAGTTTCACCTGTGTCTGGTTTAGTCTCTGTCCCCCCCCCCCCCCTTCCTCGTCTGTGTTTATTCTGTCCCGGTTAAAACAAAAAAATGGACCCAAGTGCAGACGATTAATTAATTTTTCGTAACAAAGGGGCCGAAAACAAAATCTTCCTTCTTCTTCTAAAACTCAAGTGTGTAACATAAAAATCCACAGGAGGGATAATCGACTTCCAGGGAAGACTTGTTTTCCCCGTGTGGCGTAAATGTCATCACTTCCTGGTGTGAGTGGCGCCCGTTCATTCCATGAAGCGGAAAGCAATGACACGGAAAAACAAAAAGAGGAAAAAATGGAAATGGACGACGATGCAACAGCGTCTGACGCTACGATGACAGTTTGTCTATCGATGCTTGGACGTATTGAAACACACAAGGAAGCGTCCTTATGTGCATGGCGAGATGTGAGCCTCAACGCCGCCTTCCCAAACACTGGCGGAGAGTTTTCATGTATCGCCTGCTGTGCTGTGTGTTCCCACATCACCACGACGTTTCACCGACGGGCAGGCTGGAAACACTCAGGGTGAAAAGCCTTCGTGTTCACACGTGCAGCTCAACGCCATCTCGTCACAGAACCTTTTCAGGAGGTTTGTTTGTGGGCGTGAAAGAGTTGACCACGTGTGCGGCGCCGCTCTCTCAGCTGCTCCAGCAGCACAGAGTAAGAAAAAAAAAACAAACCCAGCAGAACGGCTGAAGGTTTTGCGGGTCAGAAACGAAGCCTTCCGTGATTTGGAGTAATGTCGTGAAGTTGTTTGTTTGGCGCTGGAGCTCGGCAGACCCAGCTCACTTCCTGTGACATGACAAACATCCTGTCACAGAGCGGCTGTCTTCCATTTGCAGGAGCCAGGCTTCCAGCCCACACTCGTCCTTGAGCGGCACATCGTCCCAGCCTGTCACAAACAATGGAATAATGCTCTCTGCCCGCTCTGAAAAGTAAACAGCCGTCGCCGAAAGTTGACAAATGCAAACTGTCATTTTTATGACCGTGTGTTTCCCTTTGTTGATTCATATCGTTATCTGATTACACTCACTGTCACGAAGAGCATTCGTCAGCCGTACAACAAAGCCTGTGGTTGATTGGAGGTGATTAGATGGAGCGGTTTTTTAAAATCGTCTGGAACGATAAACTCGACCTCGGCTGCATGATGTAACATCGCCGCCATCTTTTCCTCGCTGTCGACTTCTTTCTCTTCCCAAAAACTTGCATTTCATCACCGATGTCTTTCACTCTGCTCACGCTTGTTTGACCCTGGATGACTTAAGTGTTTGTGAGACAGTGCAGACAAACAAATGGCTCTCGCTCTGCTGTGATGCACACACACACACACACACACACACACAGACTTATACAACAGGACACACACAAAGAGAGCTATAAAAACTTCCACCCACAGAGTTATTGACATGAGATTGTGCACCTCTGCCAAACATCCTTTTACCAGAATCCTCACGACCTTGGGGTGGGATCAAAATCAAAAGCAGCGTGCTTCTTTTTTTTTTTTTTTTTTTTGTCTTGAGTAAGACTGTGGTCTCACTTCTGCTCCTCTGACCAGAAACGCAAAGACCACAGTCATGAGTTACAGGCGATGCATGTGCATCACCTGAGAGGACCCTGTTTGTTCCTCCTGCAGCTTCCATTGATTGGAAACAAACATGTCATGTCGGGCCGTTTCCCTGCAGCCCAGCGCCTTGTTTGTCTGCAGCTAACCGCAGCAGCGGTAGCAGATTAGAGAGAGAGAGAGAAGAATCCAGGAATCAACAAGCGTCTGTCTGTGCGGTGGGGCGTGCTGGGGTTAAAGTCAGTCTGGGAGACCATCGCACACTTTGATATACACAGGATTACATGAACGCATAGACACTCGACTACAGGACACAAACAGCTGTTTGGAATTAACACAACCAGGGTGATGAACTCGTTGACAGCGCCACGAATCATGCAACATTTACAGACAGCCGAGGACGTGGGAAAACACACCATGTCCATCGGATTCTTGTAATCTCTCGTTTGATGTTTGCGTGTGCGGAGACCATAATCATACCAACAGGTATCCCGTTTCCCCCTGATCCGCCCCCGAGGGGTATTCTTTAAGAACAATTGCAATATCAACAAAATCAGGGGAAGTTTACAGGAAGAATTAAATCTCAGCAGGGAGCGTGGTTAGAAGCTCAATCAGTGTTTCGTCCAACAACTTTTCAGAAACGCCTGAGTGTAAAGTCAGCTCGAGCTAAACACTTATCTCCACGGCGCTCTGAGCGCCACGTCTCTATGGATGGACCCAAAGTTATACAAGATAAATATTTGGACGGGACCAAAGGAAAATTAGAGTGATACTTCAGAAAGACACATTGACTGTGTGACAAGTGGACCGTGAAGAGGATGAGAAAGAGTGTGCGGGAAATTACATCACACTGTTCAGACCAAAGAAACCTGCCAGAGCTGGTTAACGTTTACAATCCTTCAAAACATCGAGACAGGTTTCTGACGAGGACGCTCGTCAAGAGTCGAACATGTTCCCTTTTTTATGACGGACACTTTTTCTTATACACACAAGCTCTTCACGCTCGAGAGCTTTTATTGGACGAAACTGGCGAGCTGCAGAAATGTCTTGAATCTAAACACTGCTGCGTGTTATTTAAAGACTCGGACATATATAGTTTCATGCCTGTGCAGCTGTTTATGTTCAAATACATTTGACTGCCCACGAGCCAAGGTTGGTTAGACTCTAACCCTCACCCCTTTTACATCAAGTATTACATGAATGGACAGACAAAAAAGCACTCATACACCTCCTTAAAGGAGCAGTCTGTAGCTCCGCCCCCTAGTGGTTATAATGTACACTGCAGTCTCAACTCTAATCCTCACAGAGAGCTGTCTCCCCCCCTCCTCTTTTATCCAGCTCTGCATGTGGTGGACACTGTAGCTTCAGTGTTTAG
>NC_136702.1:1104863-1144863 GCF_947650265.1 Symphodus melops | reverse complement strand
GCTTGGCTGTGCGGTTCTCTGCACAGATCTCACTTCTGAGAACAACACGAGTCATTAATCTCCTCGTGCTTTTCTCTTTGTGTTTTTATTGCGTTTGACTATTTATAGATTGTTTTTCTGGCGCCTACACGGAAAAAAAAACCCATGAGAGTTGTATGTGCAACAGAATAACAGTCACCCCAGGTAACTACATTCCTCAGCTCGTCTTTTCCAAGGTGCGGCCCCCCCCACCTCGCTGATTCATCAACCACAGGTTTAATGGAAACGGGACAGAAATAGACAGTGGTTGCGTTATTGATCCTCCTGATCTGGGTTTTTAACACGTTGGATCCTCCAGGTCACGAGCAGGTTCACCTGCTGCTGTTTTGACTGCTTCTTGTTCCGTGTGGTTTGTTTATGGCGTGTTTGCAGGAATCTGTGGAGATGTCGGCGTTGACGGAGAGACTGAAGGAGATGCAACAGGGCGGCACCTCGGTGTTTTTCCTGCTGCGTTCGCTCCGTCATCCCTCCCGCTGGTTATGTCACCCGAGGCTGTTCGATTTGGACGACTCCTCCAAACACATTCCTCTCTCCCGGGCAACGAGAGGATCCATCCCTGTGTGGCCCGACACATCCTGAGCTGGCTCCAGAAAATCACCTTTCAAATTGTTTCAAGCAGCAATAATGATGTTAAAAGTCTAAATCGGCCTTCACACGAGAAGTGCGGCGCAAATGTTGATGTTGCCAGGCAACCACAGTGGCGCCTCGTGGAGGAAACGGGTAAGGGCGGTGAGAGCCGGTGACACCGACAGGAAATCATCCGCAGACCACGGCGGTCTCTTTTCAGATCGGCCTCACACGTGTGTGTGTGTGTGTGTGTGTGTGTGTGTGTGTGATGTCCCTCTTGGTATCCTACTTCCTGTTTTTTTTTGTTGATCACTCACACCTTGACGTCTCGATCCCTGCAGACACACACACACACACACACACACACACACACACACACACACACACTCGTCGTGCTGTCGGGCTCGCACGGCTGCTGCCAGCCGATTCTTGACCGTGAAGATAACCACACGAGGAGAGCGTCGCATCTCTTCATGCACAGCGGTTTATGATAAGCCGAGGTCTGCGCTCCAGAATCTGCACTCCCCCCCCCCCCCCCCCCCCCCCCCCCCCTCAGAAAATAACAGCGATCACTCAGCACGAGCAGATGAAGGCTTCTTCTAAACAACGTGTTGGCTTTCCCAACGTTCGAGTGCGGCGGCGTGTTTACACAACGTTTAACTCAACTTGTCTGATGATCAACGACCACTGACAAGGCGGCGTTCAGCGTGTAAATAAATGAACAGTATCGTTTTCTTTGCAAAAACTCTCTTTCGTGGAAACAGTGAAAACGCCGCTCGCATTCCCTCGAGTGAGATCCCTCTTCTCTGCAGCGCCGTGTTTATAGAGGCAGAACATTTTGATTTATCGCCTCTTTTCTCTGGACGTTTTTTAGCACACAAGACGGCATGAAAGAGATCATCCTTCATTGGTTTAAAAAACAGTCATGTCATCCAAACCCTGACCAAGAACATCCAAACGCCCCTCCCTGCACAAACACTGTCAGAAAGCATCAGAGTAACCTTCTCCTAACTTAATGGGATTGTTGGAGCGACGCTTTTGAAAACCGAAAACTGCTCCCCGGGGGGGGAAGGGGGGGGATATATTCCTGTGTCTCACTTTTGTCCCTGCTAATGCATGAAAAGAAAGAGACAGTCTGTTACCCCAAATATCTGATTCAGACAACAACCACAGGCACACACACACACACACACACACACACACACACACACAGACAAGAAGAGACAGAGCGGAGACAGTGAACACAATCGCAAATCTACTCAACGTTTTCTCGACAGATAACTATTTGCATCCAATCTCGTCTGGTAAGACGCGACCGCAAGAATAATATACATCAGCGTCAGGCTGTAACGCCTGTGATTGATCGCATGTGATTGGTCCAGAGAAATGAGAGTCTTTGTGCAGAGCTGCTGGACAGACGGAGTCTTGGGAGACCTGTTTTTGGTAGGAAGACCATAATTGCCTTGAATTGGACCTTGCGCAAAAAGCAGCCTGCGACAGTGTGCTGAGAAAGCATTAAAGTGTGTGTGTGTGTGTGTGTGTGTGTTTGGGTGTTTTTTTGCGTGCATGAATGCGCCTGAGTGTGTGTGTGTGTGTGTGTGTGTTTTGTTGCAATCTCCTGACTTGATGAAGTGGATCCAGCGAGCCAAAGCGTTGCAGAGAGTTCAGAGTCATCAGCGAGGATCCGAGTGAGACAGCGAGCGACCGCAGGTTTGGTCAGGCTTGGGTCAGGGCAGGGTCCGAGGGGAACGGCTATATTAAGTCACTGAGTTTGTTTCAGGGAATGTTTTTAGGGGAAGGAGCTGACCCGTGTTTTTGGGTTCATTGTACTGTAAGTTGTTTGTGTTTTTCTTTTTGTCGCTCTGAGACCTTTTTTTTTTTTTCGTCTCGCATTGCTGCAAATCCTCCTGATTTCATCGAGAGTTATCAGGCTTCTGTGTGAGAGCATTTGTGCCGTTTTAAGATCTTTCTGAATCGTTTTTGCTTCAACCACACAAACTGGGCATATTGTTTCCCCGCAGAGGTTTTTCATCTTCCATCAATCCTTCATAATATGTAGCTGGATGAGGAATGTTTCTCCCGCTGCCACACCGCCGTTACGCAGGGAAAAATGTGTCTCATTTCTACACGACATGACAAACCTGTTAGTCATCATCGCTTTACATGTGAACCCTTTCCTTACATTTTCTTGCAATATTTAAGTTGCATCACATCATTTGGAGCCACACATGTAACCTCTATGAATGTGCCGCGTGCCTCGTACGCACATTCGAAGCCGAATCGTGGGATTTTCCCAAACTTCTTTCCCAGACTCGGGGACAGCTCTTGTTCCTCACATGCTGCAGCCCAGTAGGTAACATGCCCATCATCCAATCATGAGGAGGACCTCCAGTGTTGTCCTAACCTCCCATTACACGCCATCAATCTGTCACCGTCACAGCCTTGTTACTGTAAGGTCTGCTCCACTTGAAACAAGCCTCTAATTATCCTCCCAGTCGACTCCCACTGGACCACATGCTGTACGCTGCACTAACCAGCCCCACTGACTGCACTGTAGGTCTGCACACTCACAGAGCCGATTGTGTCATCCCTCACTTTGTGTGTGTGTGTGTGTGTGTGTGTGTGTGTGATAACAAGCTGACGACATAGTTGTCAAATACAAAAAGACACACCATCCATGAGTGAGCGTACGCTGATTTAAAACGAAGAACAGGATTCTGACGCAATCCGGCGTCCACCGTGTTCAAATCTCACGAAGGTGTAAATACTGAACACGCATCTCGAATCCCATTAACGACGTCCTCTGGGTGTGATGGTCAGGATGTCGTGTAGCCAGTGGTTGTTTAGTGGACTTCCCTGTTATCAAGCCGACGAGCATCTCGAGTCTCCGTCTTGAATCTAAAAAGTGTTGCAAGACAAGTTTCTATTCCGAGCCTAAAAAAAGAAGATAAAGCTCGTTCGTTGTTTGATGAGCATCGATGGCGTCCAGGTTTGTCTCGAAGCAGAGCGTGTTGGGCCACACACTGGCGTGGTTAAGAAGAGGACTTAAAGGCGGGTTGGTGGTCAGCAGGGATGAGCGTGTCAGTTGACCAAATCACGATCACTGCTCACGTTTTCATTGTTTTCCTTGCTTATAGTTTTGAATCAAGCGGGCTGAAATTTAACTGTTTTCGTTTGACCGATGAGGAAATCAGACAGACGGGTCAAAGATTCAGTCCAAACTCCGAACTTCTGTACCTGCTGTGATGACGCTCGGGGATGACGGACATGAACATGAAAACGCTGCCTCCTTTTCTTTTCTTTTTTTTTTCTTTTTTTTGTGGGTCGAAAGAGTTGCCCTGAAATCATTAGTGGTTTCAGTCATTATCATCCCACTGTGTGTGTGTGTGTGTGTGTGTGTGTGTGTGTGTGTGTGTGTGTGTTTGTTTGTGTCTGACTGTAAGCAATGAAACAGAAACAGGGCACCGGGCAAACCATCCTGTGGGTGGAGGAAACTTAGACCCGATCCGATGATGACATTCAGTTTGGTCGCTCTGTTGACAGTTGCTAAGCTAGAGAGCTGTTATTTTGGCTTTTGTGCATGTGGTGTAAATTACCCGAACACGTGTTACTCCAATATCACGACCTGTGTGTGTGTGTGTGTGTGTGTTTGGTTGGAGACATGTTGCAGGCTGTCTTCGTGCATGTGTGTGTGTGTGTGTGTGTGTGAACCCAGCCGCCTTTCACCTCAGCCTCACCTCGGTATCTGCAGCTGAACTCGTAACCTGCAGTAATGCTGCGGATTAGACTGCAGGCTGCCATTACAAACACTGAGTCACGTTCATTATGAGCTGAATGGATGTGCAGATCAGTCTGAGGTCAGGACTTCGGCCCTGTGACAGGCCGACTCCCCTGTCACAGGCCCTGTTATTCTTGATCCATGCACAACCGTCTCTGCAGTTTGTGGGCTCTGTGACTGACATTTCTACAACTTTCAATTCATCCCAATTAGAACACAAACTCTCATTTTTATATCCGCTGGTCACTTTCTCTTTTATTTCTTACGGATTTGTAGAGCAATTGAAAGGCTGTAAAATCGTGTCACGCACTTGGCCCCGAGTGAGTGTGAGAGCTGCACCCGAGGAAAGCCTGAACAGACGGGGTGTATATAATCTTACCGCTCTGCGTTTTCCAGGATGTCACGGAGTAATGAGTTAGGCCATAAATCTTCATTACAGGGTAATATGTGCGCTCTGACCCCGGCTCTGTCGGCGTAATGGATGCTGGATGTAACACAAGCCTCTAAACGTGGACCACACAGGAAACTACAGAGAGGACGAGGAGCCAAACTCTCGTCCGAACATGACCGTCTTTGTGTGCGTTTGGAAGTTTCCGGCTCTCGAGTGAATGTTGTCTTTGTTTTGTTGCTTCCTCTGAAGATTTATGGATTTTGTTTTCTGTGTGTAAAAGGGGCGAGGCAAGGAAATGATCTCTATAGGAAATTGCACTTTCTACATTTTAACTCAATACAGCCAACCTTTGCTGATTTTCTTTTTGCCTGCTGTTGCTTGCTGTCGTGTGTGTGTGTGTGTGTGTGTGTGTGTGTGTGTGTGTATTGTCTCTCCTGTGTGCTCCACAGGTGCACGCTGACACATCTGAAGGCCGACCTTCTCGTGGGTCAACGACCTGCTCAGAGTAAGAGAAACACAAACTGCACCAACTTCGGAGATTTCAGGATTTTTTGCAGTGACGGAAAAAGTGAAAAAAAAAGTCACTATGAACGGATTAGTTGAGGGATTAACACAATCTGAGAACGTCTAACTTTGTTGACCCCCCCCCCCCCCCCGTCAGTATGGAGCTGAGTGTGTGGGACATGTGCGAGTAAAAGACCGCCGTCAGCGCTATCGTTCAGCAGCCTGAGGCCTTCACTGCCCTCCTCCTCCAGGAGCCAAATTTCCCTCAGGAGTGACTCAGTGGTGGTTTGACAGTGTTTGTGAGTGTGCACGGTGTGTGTGTGTGTGTGTGTGTGTGTGTGTGTGTGTGTGTGTGTGTGTGTGTGAGAGAGAGAGAGGGACACACAGAGTTTGCTGCATGTTCACACGTATGTTCATAGTTTAAACACACACAGGATGATTACATCGTCACACAGGAACTCTCTCTCCTCACAGTAGGAAATATTTTATGACAGTTCGCTCAGACGTTACGCCGCAACGCCCCGTAATGTAAAGTCTGAGAGGATGCAGGGTGCTATAAAAACCAGAATGCACGCAGGCTGTCTCATGATGGATGCATGTCAGGCCAGAGTCAGCAGACTGCAGCGAGGAGGCAGATACACTCGAATTAATCTCAGATCTATTTTCTTGTTTCCTGCTCGGGGTACAGCTAACTAGGCAGATAGTTTTGGTGAGTTTGGAAATATCCCTCAGTGAGATTTCTGTCACCACCCCCGATACAATGGAGGTGACTGGAATTCTGCTTGTGGTGTTCAACGTGTTGAAAAATCACAATTGGAAATCTTAACGTCTATTTCTAGAAGGAATGTCTCAGCTGTCCAGGAAAATCCACAGACCTCACCGTGAAGAGTTTTCATTGGAACTCCTTTTGACTGAAGAAATAGTCCCAGTGCAGAGCTGCCCAGTGAGGTCTGTGGACTGCCCAGTTTAACCAGGACATTGTTTCTAAAGACACGCCGCTGCACATTTTTAAAAGTCACTGTGTCAAGAAATGTTCACGTCGAATGTGGAGGTGTCGGATATTTTAAGACTGTTGTTGTTGTTGTTGTTTTTAAACCACGCACTAAAGAAAGTCGATGCACACATTTTAGTTATGATTTTGCAAAGTTGGACGCACACTGGGGGGGGGGGGGGGGGAGTTAAAGTTGACCATGCAGAGAAAGTGGTTTAAAGGCGCCCCCTACGGGCCCGTTTGGACGCCCCTGGGTTTGACAGATATGTGATGTGTTGCAGCGATGGAAGCGGGCAGTGGAACTGCTTCAGATAGAAGTGATTGTACCCGAGCTAAAAAGCCTCTGCATGTTTCTAATAAGCTCCAGCAGCAGAAAGCTGCTCAAACTAGGATCAATGTTGGAGATGAAACATGGAGAGAGGTTAGAACGCAGAAAGCTTTACAGACCCATGCAGAGCTGGCTAAACACTGAAGCTACAGTGTCCACCACATGCAGAGCTGGCTAAACACTGAAGCTACAGTGTCCACCACATGCAGAGCTGGCTAGACACTGAAGCTACAGTGTCCACCACATGCAAAGCTGGCTAAACACTGAAGCTACAGTGTCCACCACATGCAGAGCTGGCTAAACACTGAAGCTACAGTGTCCACCACATGCAGAGCTAGCTAAACACTGAAGCTACAGTGTCCACCACATGCAGAGCTGGCTAAACACTGAAGCTACAGTGTCCACCACATGCAGAGCTGGCTAAACACTGAAGCTACAGTGTCTCTACATGCAGAGCTGGCTAAACACTGAAGCTATGAAGCAAAACTCCTCCACAGTCATCTGACAGTGATTAAGCTTTAGTTCATTCATGCTTTATGCAGATGAATGAACTTTCTTTCTTATTCAGTTTTGTAACAACAACTCCACAGTGCCTCTCAAATCGCAGGCTGGATTGTCAAACACGGCGACACACAGAAACAGGAGTGTTAAAGCTTGGCAGCTAAATCATCGTCGACAAACTCAGTAAACCTGGTGCAAACACGATGTTTGTCCACCGCTCTCTGCCTGACGAAAAGAAAGCGTTCACATTTCTCTGCATGCGTGATCCTCTCAGGGCCTGACACCAGAGATCTGAGGCTGCAATAACACAAATGGAGGTTATTTCCAACACATAAAGATGCTTTATGTCCTTCAGACCAACATTTAATAATCTCCAGAGCTTCATGGCTGTGTGTGAATGTCAGCGTGTATCTGAAGTGGACCCAGAAGTTTTTGGGGTGTGTGTGTGTGTGTGTGTGTGTGTGTGTGTGTGTAAGACTACATTATGAGATGACCTCACTCTGTTTGTGAACCACCCTCTGGGAATCCCCCGACTCATAAGTGTCTGTGGGCCTCTGGACGCAGGCTGGAGTGGGCGTGCATGTGTGCACGCAGCTCCTCGCTGAGCCCCTGTTCCTCCTCGTGGGGACTCCTCGTCTTCGGATGCTGAACACTGGGTGGTCCTGTGACAATGGCTAAAAGAAAAGGTAGAAAGCAAGCTTGTTAAGTTGCCTCTAATACATGAAAAAAAAAGAACCTCAAAGTAATTGTGTAAACAGGCTGAATGTTTGTGTTCGCCCTGAGGTGGAGTGGGAGCAGCTCAGCTGGGAGGGTTTTTGCAGCTGTGAGGCCTGGCAGTAATAAATGCACGATCAAGCCTTTGAGTTTATTCAAATAAATTATCCTTTTATTTGATCTCACTGGAGTCCATTTATCTCACACACACACACACACACACACACACACACACACACACACGCACACACAGAGTGGCTATCAGGAGGAAACGGAAGACCTGCGAGGAGGGTATTAGCATGAGAGTGAAAAGGCGGCTCTTCCTGTGATTCATGCTCAAGAAAAATAGTTTACCATCCCGATGACCACACAGGAAGGGATCGGTATCCCTCGCTTCACCTCCATGTTTAAAAACCTGTTTATTCTGTCAAGTTCTGCAGGCGGGAAAAACAAAACAAAAACCACAAACCCCCTTCCCATTTTGAAAGTCTGGGAAAGAATCCGTCTCCTCCGGCACCTGCCAACTCCTCCTTCTTCTTCTTCTCTCCTGCTGCATCAGTCCTCCCCCCCTCCTCCTCCTCCTCCTCCTCCTCCTCTCGAGTACCACACATCTGAAATATGCACTTTAACAGGGACCGGCACGACAAAGTAGGTCATTCGTGTCAGGACCTTCCAGAATGACTCATCACGTTTGTTTTTCTTTATCTGGCATAGCTGTGGTGGGGTATGGGTGGACTGAAACTTCATGGTTAACATTTCATAAACACTGCTGTCGTGGCTCAAGGGAAATACCTTTGACTAATAAAATGCTCATTCGACAAATATGTTGTTTTTTTAAATCACTCGAGAAGAGATCAAGTCGAACTAGGACAGGTGCTGATTTTAATTCAAGACCATTCGACTATATAACATGTGGATGGACCAATCAGCAGCCTCCGGTCTTGTGGAAGTCCTGCGGTTCGTTGAGTGTCCGCTTGAGGCCGGCTCCAAGTCAAACATGTTTACATCTTGGTACAAAAAAATAAATATTCATCCTGTCCCGGTTTGAACCGACCGAAACAATCCGGCACGCTCACCTAAAAACCTGTGGAAAGACAAATCCTCCAATCACAGGATCCGTCCTTAGTGCTGCTTTTCTAAAAACACGGGGTCTCCAGAGGTCGGCTGTGTTTTGAAGCTCAGATGAGAACACTGTATGCGTCATTATGTAAATCAGAATTACAATAACAAACATCTAAAGTCTGACTCTTACGTGGAACTTCTGACTTTCGAGAGCTTTTTTTCCCTTCACAGATCTTTTAGAAGATTTCTTCGTTGGGTCAGACCTGACAAACGCCTCGCTGAGAATCAAATGATTTATGATACTGCTGAAAAGGTGAACGCAGGAACACGTTCACACAGAGGTGAGAGAAGGGAAACAAACACATGAACATGTGTTTAGTTTTTCTCTCTCATAGTCGGAGCTGGCCGAGCTCCTGGTTCTGCTGCTATAGACTCCTCTCTATCTGTACTCAGTAAGACTCTCGCTGACGTCCTCCATTGGTTTGTGAAGAAGCTCAAAGATGGCGGTCGGGCTAATGGAGATTCTGTCCCAACATTTGATCAATGTAGAAATGGGCAAAGCGGTGGAGCTGAGGCTGAAGCCTTCAAACTAACGTCCACAAAGCCCCTCATGATTCAGATTTATTCAAAACGAATGTTCAATTAAAAAACGAAACAGTCGAGTTATGATACAAATAAAACGAGTCGTTAATACCAAATGTGTTTTTTCATCACAAATCAGGGAGAGAGAGAGAGAGAGAGAGAGAGAGAGAGAGAGAGAGAGAGAGAGAGAGGAATGACTGGATGGATTAGGATGGGTAGGATTCGAACCTGCGCCGCCACACGTCGAGGATTATATCCTCCATATATGGGATGTTCACACCAGCGTCCTAATACTCACTTCCTGTTGTTTCTTGGTCACTGACCACGATTATTACTTCCAGATACGTGAGGCGAGCGCGGGGCTTCAATGTGTCACCGAAAAGGTCGTTCGGGACGGAAACATGAAAACATCAGGTTTATTTTCAGGATGAAAACTCAGCTGTGACCGTTCCAAACACTGATCACATGCCTGCTTGTTGTCTTTATATTTGTTTCTTCGCTGGTCACTGTTGCCCAGCGCGCTCGCTTTGAGTGGAAACGATGATGATGCAAAGAGTTGGGATTAAATCACCTCCATTTGTAAAGTGTCATGAGATAACTGCCTGTGATTGGTTGGTGTTAGCTGCCAGATGTCTGCGCTGAGTGAATCTTTCTTCCTCGTTTCCGTGGCGCCGGTCGGAGTGTGAACAGTCCTGATGTGTCTCTGGAGTTGAAGTCACGCTCTTCGTGTTTGCCCATCCATCCATCCATCCATCCCATCGCCCTCCCTCACCCGACCAGTCACGCTAACCATCATAGTTGTTTTCAGCTGTCTTAACAGATGACTAACGCTGCCCAGACGGCGAACACTCGCCTCTGTCAGATCTGAAACGACCTGCACAGCCGAGTGCGAGGCCTCGAACAGAACAAGGGGAACACTTCAGCTCTTTCTGTAACAGCCCGAACACACACACACACACACACACACACACACACACACACACACACACACACACACACACACACACACACACACACACACACACACACACACACACACACACACACACACACACACACACTGGAGCATAAGTTCAGTCAGGAAGACTAGACTCCTCCTCGAGCTGTCAGTGTGGCGCTGTCGTTGGGTAATCAGCTGTCTCGTCGGCCGAGCTCACGTGACCAATGGCGTTCGGCGTTCCTCCACTTATTTTCAGCCTATCGTTGTTCTGCTCCCCTGTTTTAAATATGATTCTTTCTCTGCCTTTAGTTCCTTCATGCTGATGTTTCGTGCGCCCCATCATTGCCTCCTTCATCAGCAGATTCTTCACCGCCGCCCGGTCTCATCAAGTCCTCAGCTTCACCTCCACCAGGGTCTGGACTCCAGAACACATCAACCCCCCCCCATTAGAGTCCAAGCACCAAAGACTTTCTGTCACTTCACATTTTCATATTATTCATCGTAATGAATCATTTCCTTAAATGCACTTGTGTCTCCTGGTTGAATTAGACGTCAGAACGAGCACTGACGAGTGCAAACCAATGTCCAGGTTTGATCCGCACCGGGACTCAAACAGGCGACCCTCCAGGTCTACAAGTCCCTGCAGACTGAGCGAACACAAAGTTCCCACAGAGGGAAGTCGTGCAGTTATTACATCCTGCAGCAGCCTCTGTCACTCTCCTCTCTACCTGAGTCCACAGACTGAGCTTCAGGCTGCTTCATCCAGACAGCGCCGCTGTACTTTGAGCTGGCTTCGTGGTACTCCCCCCCCCCCCCCCCCCGACCACAGATCTGTCCCAGGACTGTTTCCACTGCAGCTGATTGAGATCAACACAGCCGGAGGAGGCTTCATACGATACCTTCCCACTCCATTGTCTCATCGGATCACAGATGTGTACAGAGGAGTATTGATTAGGCGTCAGCAGTGGTGTGTCCCCACCTCTCATCATAAACACTACCCCCACACACACACACACACACACAAACACACACACACACACACACGGTTCACTTCAAGGTTTTCCCCCTTTCCTTGATACTGATCCTCAAAAAGTCGCCCACGTTTTGCACAACACGCTCTGTGTCACAGCGAGCATCATGACCTCATCACTCCTCGCCGGGCTTTAACCCTTATTTTACTTGACTTTAAATTTAGAAAGACAAAACAAGCTGCTCTCCTCGACTTCTCCCAAACCCGACACGTTGCATAACATGAAAACATGTCAGCGTTATTCAGAGCGCACGATATCATGAACTGATCCCTCCATTGAAATTCAGAAATTCAACCGCTTTCCCGTTCGGGGTCACTCACCGGTGAGGGGTGGAGCCAATCCTTGGGCGCCATGCACGGGGAGAACATGCAGACTCCTGTCAGACGGGGATTCAAACCAGCAACCTCCTCGCTGTGAGGGGTCAGAGAGCTCACCGCCATGCAGGCGTGTTATGGACTTAAATACCTTCAAGTCATGCTCGCCTCAGAGCGGTCATCCCTGTTTTTTTTTAGTTTTTGTGCTTCGTCTTTCATGCTACACTTTCAGATTCTTCAGTAAATAATTCTAAACCTCCTCCTTCCTCCTCCTCCTCCTCCTGCGTCTCTGAGGGACCAGCTGCAGATTCAGACAGTTTAGCGTGACTGTAAGCGTGCAGAGCGGTTCATCACGTTCTCGTTAAATCTGAAGAATATCTGATTAGTTTCAAAATGGGACCCGATCAGTATTTTTTTTTTTAAATCTCCTTAAGTCGCCAAAAAAAAAACACCTTTATCCTTCACTCCAGTCGATGGTGGAATAAAACACGGTGGTGAACAACAGCATGGCGTTAATCATAATTTATATGAAATTAGTCATCCTTTCTTTTTAGTGTCAAAGCACGTCGTCTGCCGTAATCATTCAAAGGATCAATGATCAGCAGATAAAGACCAGAGCACCAGAGTGAAACCACAAACGAGTTTCTTATTGATTTCCAGAGAGAAGTCGAGTGTCGAGTTACATCAGCAGTTTCGCTCCATGGATGACTTCACGCAGATGTAGAAGGGGGATTTCTCGACACCCCGTGTTGAGAGCACCGCCCTTTGTTCTCCGTTTCCTCTGTCAGGTGATAAGATCTCGGACGTCCAGCCCAGCGACATAATGAGGCCGACAATCACAGCTCAGACGGCAGCTGTGTGCCCGCCGCTGCCCACCTGGAAACCCCACCTCGCCATAAACAAAACCCCTGACGAGGAAGAACAAGCTGGACGAGGCTCCAGCAGGGATCCAGAGAAGTTGTTTTATGGAAGACGTCTGAAACTTTGAGCGACTTTGAAGTGAATCCAAACACAAGAGGAAAACACTTTTTTTTTTTCTTTGGATGATCTTCGTCTATTGTCCCGCAGAGCTCCAGCTCCAGCTTCATCACATGCAACTTTAATTATAACACAAACAAAAGACATCATGTACACGGGTTTTCTTCCATGTGCACACACTGATGTAATTAAGAGCCCCAGAATGTGATCTGACGATCATGAGTCACAGCGATGACCTTTAACTAAACTGGTGCAAAAAAAAAAACATAAATCTGAGTCCATGTCAGGACCAAAACCCGACATGACTCACGAGTGCATGCAGACAGATACAGGACACCAGAGGAGTCAGTGATTAATGGTGTGATGAAAAACAGATCTGAAGGAGCACAAAGGTGAGCAGCTACCTCCTCGCTTTGTACGCCAGTCTGCTAAACGATTTAAATTCAAGGTCAACTCGGACGTTAAGCAAAAAACATTTTCCAATTTATTGATTTTTAAAGAAGCACGCAGTGGGGTAAGGATCATTCATAACACATGAGAGTGTAAGATATAGTGTTTTAATAGTTGAGTATTCTTCATGAGACAGTAGCACGCTCAAAGCTAATCTGCTAACTTAGCTTCAATGCTAACAAAGCTAACTTTACAGCCTTCATCTCCATGCATTCTGCCTTTTTTTGGGTTCATATATCTAATTTATGTGTTTACTAAAGTACGATCATGTTCTCTAATGTTTGTAAAAAGTGTCTGTGGGAGGAGTCTGCAGGTTGGACTGGGACTGCAGGTGTTCGGAGAGAGAGTTCAAAACAGCGTTTGCAGGTTGGTGAAGAAGCCTTCCAGAAGAGAGGTGACAAGAAGACGATATCTGCGTTAGGACACCTGGGTGAGGTCCTGATGTGTCCCCCATAAGATTAAGATTTTAACATGACCCGTCTCCTGCAGCATCAAACACACACACACACACACACACACACAGACACACACAGAGAGGAACATTAGCTGAGCGAGGAGAGGAGGAGTGCGTAGGCCTGGTCGTGGTCTCCGTTGCACTGGTCCAGGATGTCCTCCAGGAATGCTTTGCAGAAGTTTGGAAAGCAGTTCCTCAGTTTGCTCAGGGCCCAGTCATAGTCTGGATCTGAGTCTGGAAGACAAGAGAGGAAAAGACATAATCCTCACATCCTCATGTGTTTATTTCTGTTCCCGTGAGGCCTTTGGGTTCTTTGATTGTCGTGTCAGAAACACTCTCTCCGACTCTCATGCGCAACAGATGGCTGTTTATGATCGCTAACTTCAATGTTTTCTCTGCGTGGATGAGAAATACATCTGTTGTGTTTGACATTCACACACACACACACACACACCATCACTCAGTGGAGACTGTGAGGCAATCCTTAAAAATGCTGCTCTCTTCCCAGATGTTTGCTTTTAAACAACGGTCTGAAAAACACTTTCTCATTGGAGGCAGCTTGAAACGCCTCACGTCCGACAACATTTCCCTAAATCGACCCGCAGCTCTTCAGCTGCTCCGCTTCGAGCGCTAACTCACGAGTAGAGGAGGCCTGGGCAGCGTGAGCATGCAGGCAGCAGATAGGCTGTGACGGGTATTTGACAGAATGAAAGCAGCCATTAAACACAGAGCAGGCTGGAGGACGCAGCCTGACATGATGTATTAAACACGCTGTGCAGAAATGTGCCCGCAGCAGCAGCAGCGACAGGGCTGCAGCTCTGAGGTCATTTTACCTCAAACTGGTGAAACAAGAAGCACATCTTTATATGCTTTATATGTTTCCTCTCTATCGATGTGTTTATATAAAAAAGTACAGGACGTTCTCTCAGGATGTTTTTATGCTCTCTGTCCTCAGCGCTCAAACAGAAATTGGGAAAAAGGGCTTTTTGGGTTTTCTTCGCCCGACGCCTGGAATCTTTTGCACAGTGACTTCAAACTGAAGGAGCTGGAGTCCTTAAAGGTTTTTCAATCTAAAATGAAAGACCTGGAAGTGGAGTCCACAGAATGCTGATGTTTTTAGCTCGACTGCTGGAACTATATATCTGACTATACATCCTATTATAATGCAAAATGTTGTGTAAATTGGACCTCGTCTCCGTTTGTGTGTTTGTCTGCAACTTTGTGTTTTTTTGCTGCTGCCTGTCTCGGTCAGGTTCTTAAACTCAATGAGACCAACCTGCTTAAATAAAATAAAACAGTCCCAGACAGAGGACGGCCGGTCAAACAGGAAACGCTTTATATCCAGAACCGTAATAAAAGCAGTCAAAAGATACTGCAGACATGCAGAGAACTCGTCAGGTGCACATCGTCCTCCCTGCAGCGCCACGGAGCGCGCCTGCAGCGTCACGGAGCGTGTCTGCAGCGGCGCCACGGAGCGTGCCTGCAGCGGCGCCACTCAATCTATTCTCAACTGAGCTCGCTGCGAGCACGAGAAGTTTCTCCTGAAAGCTCGACTGTGTTCATCAGAAGCAAAGAGGTGAGAAGCATGAATCTGTGAGCGAGAGTAACATGCCCGAGCCTCTGGGACGATCTGGGACTGGAGCTGGTGTTTTGAAACGATGGAGTCCTGGATTTTATTGTTTTTTTTTATTTTATTTTATCTAAAAGTTCTGAAGCTCTAAAAAACAAAAAAACAAATTCAGATCTTTTAGTCAGTCTCGATCCGAAACCGCTGCAAGCAAGCAGCAAAAAAACCCACAGAGAACAAGAATAGAAACAAAGGATTTTTGACATCATGAATACGAGTTATAACAGGAAACATTCAGTAGGCAGCGCACATGATGACACTCTGTGTCTGTGTTTGCTTTGGCTGAGTGATTGGCAGGCACTCACAGGTGAACGCCAACAAGTCAGGTATGAAACTCAGTGTGTCAATCCAGGCTAATTAGAGGAGGCCGAGGCCTGCTCCTCCTGGCACCTCTGTTTGGCTGCAGGCCTGCGGTCTGTCAGTGTGTGTGTGTGTGTGTGTGTGTGTGTGTGTGTGTGTGTGTGTGTTGTGTTGCTTCCTGTCAGCAGATTCAGACCTTAGCGTGTTTGATTGTTTAAGCTGTAGTAAATAAAGGTATGCACCCACACACACTGGAAAATTACTTTCTTACCCATATTTACACACACACACACACACACACACACACACACACACACACACACACACACACACTTTTTCCCCCCACAAACTACAAGTATGAGCAGGATTGTAACACCGGGAGTGTCAGTATCACTTCGTACCACGCATAACTCCACGTCTGCATTCCTGACGCACGTAAACGCAGACTAAACACACAATCAGCGTCCTGCGAAGACGCACCAGGCGGTCACTTCTTGTCACAGGTCTCATTTAGGTTTGGTTAACCAGCCGGACGAAAACAAAGAAAGCTCACCGACTTCCTGCATCCAGTCAGAAAAGCTCTGTTCTGGACCGGGGTCCGGGTGCAGAGCGACGGGCGGCGGCGGCGGCGGTCTCTCAGCCACGTTGGACTCTTCAGAGGTGACGTCCGTCTCGCTCCCTCGGCCTCGACCTTCCAGTCTGTCCAGGAAGGACGCGTTCACCCTGTCGAGTTCACACAGCAGTTACTAACTCGGCTGGGGGGGATGTTTGACAGCTTCTGGAAACTTCTTACTCGCTGAAATATAACGAGGTCAGAGAACTCAGCGCTCATCCATCTGACCAGTCTGTACTGGTTTGAATCCAGAAGGACGAAGCAAACAAACCATTCATCACGTTGAGTGAAAGTTCCAAGAACCGTGCGACGCTTCGCTTCATCTCAAGCACTCATGATCTCTGAGGATGAAGTGTTTGAATGTGAGAGGTGTGTTAATGTTGTGCATACCTTCGATGTTCCAGCTGAACATCCTGCTCGCTGTTTGCCTCCTTCTTCCTCACAGCCTGAAAACAAGAGAGCGTGCACAGAGTTAAGAAACACGCTCCTCGGTGCGTTCGCTCGTCTTCACTCTGGATCACGTTCACGTGCACACGCAGAAACCCGAGTGATGGTAAACGGTCCTGACGACTCAAAGCGCTTTGACGCGCCGCAGGCCGTGTTGCCAACTTGCCGACATTCTCGCTAAATCTGGCGACTTTCCAAACTCCTCTTGGTGCCTTTTTGGTTTTTTGCCAAAAGAGCTACAAGGAACAAATCTAGTGACTTTTTATTCTGCCGACTTTAATCGCAAAAAAACCCCAAAAAACTAAAAACTGAGAATCAACAAAAGAGATTTAAAAAAAAACACATCACACATTATTTCTAAACATATTTAAGGTTTTTTTTTTAATCACTTTTGTCTCTGCTCCAGCGTGCATTACGATTGCATGCTTACTGTCAATTATGCAAATTAGGCGATGATGTCATTTACCGACTTCCCTTACAGAGTTGGCAACACATCCAATCAGACACATTCAGACTCACACTGACGAAGCAGCTGCAGGTAATGTTGTTAAGTTTTCATTTGTAAAAGGTCGACGTTACAGGACGATATCTAGGTCGAATAAGGGCGGCGGGCACGCATGATAACTTCACTTTTACACACCAAGGAACTGGAATAAGTAACGTTTGATTATTTGACCTGCAGGACGTCCATGAGTGTGTTTCCTGTGTCAGTCAGGAGACTTCCTGAGAGTCTCGTACGAGCAGCTTTCTAAAGGTTTGACAAAGTTGTGAGCGTCATGTGTGTAAGTCTTCGACCAATGACACACAACCCGAAGAACACAGAGAGAGAGAGAGAGAGAGAGAGCCTGAGGGGTGAGCGAGGTCGTCCTCGTGCACCATCATTAACACACAGCCCACCTGTGTGAGCACCATCAAAGCTCAGCATTAACTCTCCCACACACACACACACACACACACAGCATGCATGTATACACACCGAGAGCGCACACACACTCACACGCCCACGAATAGAGGATGTGAAGGAGGGATCAATGGAGCCATGTCTCAAAGAACAACAGATCCCAGGGTCCCGGTCAAAACCACATCAAGAAGTTTGACTTTTGCTGCTCCAGCCGCAAAGGCTTTCATCTGTTTATCTGTGACCTCCATCGGAGAGAGAGAGAGAGAGGGAGAGAGAGAGGGCAGCATGGGAGAGAGGGGGGAGAGGAGAGGAAAGAAGGGCGGAAAGACAAGGACAACAGAGGACATAAAAGGCTAAGAAGGAGGCGATCAGGAGGTCAATTAAGCAGCGTGAAACGAGACAGGACAACAGGAGGAGGACAGAGGAAAGAAAACAAAAGAAAGGAGACGGGAAGAGAAGACAGACAAAGGGGGAACAGGGAAAGGAGAGAAAGACGAAGACTGGACAAAAGATTTAAAGGAGATGAAAAGAGGAAAGGAAAGGAAACAAGAGGGAGGGACTAAAGAGAAGGAGACAAGAGGAAAGGAAAGGAAACAAGAGGGAGGGACTAAAGAGAAGGAGACAAGAGGAAAGGAAACAAGAGGGAGGGACTAAAGAGAAGGAGACAAGATAAAGGAAAGGAAACAAGAGGGAGGGACTAAAGAGAAGGAGACAAGAGGAAAGGAAACAAGAGGGAGGGACTAAAGAGAAGGAGACAAGAGGAAAGGAAAGGAAACAAGAGGGAGGGACTAAAGAGAAGGAGACAAGAGGAAAGGAAACAAGAGGGAGGGACTAAAGAGAAGGAGACAAGATAAAGGAAAGGAAACAAGAGGGAGGGACTAAAGAGAAGGAGACAAGATCAAGGAAAGGAAACAAGAGGGAGGGACTAAAGAGAAGGAGACAAGATAAAGGAAAAGGTGAAAAGGAGGACTCAGACATTTTCCTTTACTGAGAAGGACAAGGCAAAAGGAAAGGAGATGACTTGGGTAAGGAAGAGAGTGAAACTGTAACAGAGAAGATGGAGACACAGAAGGGCAGAGGAGAGGAGACCAAATATGAAGGGAAGAGGAAACGGGTGTAGAGGAAAGGAGGGAATAACAGGCAAGAAGAAAGAAACATTAGAACGAGGACAGAATAAGAACAGAGGTGGTAGGAAGGGTGAAAGGAAAGGGGACAAAACAAGGAGAGAGGAGAGGAGAGGAGGGGTTGGAGGAAAGGGAAATTAAAAAGACGAAGAGACATGAGAAAAACAAAGAAAGGAGCGGGGCCGAGAGAGGTGAGAGGAAAGGACAGGTGCTACGATAGATGAGAAGAGAGAAAGGAAAGGTAACGACAGAAACTTGAAAAGGAAGTGATAAATGATCCAAAGATAAGGTGAGAGACAGGAGAGAGGACAGAGACAGTTGAGATGAGGAAGCAGGAAGAGGTCTTTGTTTCTCTCTCGTATCATCTGTGTCATCGAGTCAGTCTGTCTGCTGTGACTGTGTGTGTGTGTGTGTGTGTGTGTGTGTGTGTGTGTGTGTGTTTTCCCTCCATAAAACACAGAGGCTTCTTTATTACTGTGACTGCTCTCTGCACCGCAGTTTGACCCCTGACCTCTCTTTTCTCTGTCTTTACCACACCGGCTCTGCAGAAAGGTCTGTGTGAGAAAAGAAGAGAAAGACGGAGAAAAAAGCACAACAATGAGAGAAAAGAGAAGCAGAAAGGAAAACATTTCCTGCGTCCGCCGAGGGAGCTGCGTGTGCACATTTAACACCGCTGTCAGTCACCACAGCAGAGTGCAGCTTCCTGCACACTTTGTTCTGCTCCGGTGTAACATCACTGACAGACACGCGGCGGGGTGGACCGTATTAGCAGCATGTCTGACAGGAGCTGTCATCGCTTCCTCATAAATGTATTATGCTCCGAGCTAAGAATAACCATGATCTCTGCATGTTTGAGGCCGATTACAGGAGCCCTTGATTTAGAATTATCTATCTATCTATCTATCTATCTATCTATCTATCTATCTATCATCTATCTACAGTATCTATCTATCTATCTATCTATCTATCTATCTATCTATCTATCTATCTATCTATCTATCTATCTATCTATCATCTATCTACAGTATCTATCTATCTATCTGTCTGTCTGTCTGTCTGTCTGTCTGTCTGTCTGTCTATCTATCTATCTACAGTATCTATCTATCATCTGTCTAGCTTGCTATCTATCTATCTCGCTAGCTATCTATCTCTCATCTGTCTAGCTAGCTATCTATATTTTTTTAGCTAGCTAGCTAGCTTGCTATCTATCTATCTCACTAGCTATCTATCTCTCATCTGTCTAGCTAGCTAGCTAGCTATCTATATTTTTTTAGCTAGCTAGCTAGCTTGCTATCTATCTCGCTATCTATCTATCTGTCATCTGTCTATCTCGCTAGCTATCTATATTTTTTTTAGCTAGCTAGCTAGCTTGCTATCTATCTCGCTATCTATCTATCTGTCATCTTTCTAGCTAGCTAGCTATCATTTATCTAGCTAGCTAGCTATCTCGCTATCTATCATCTGTCTAGCTAGCTAGCTATCTCGTTATCTATATATCATCTGTCTAGCTAGCTAGCTATCATCTATCTATCTATCTATCTATCTATCTATCTATCTATCTATCTATCTATCTATCTATCTATCTATCTATCTATCTATCTATCCATCCATCCATCCATCCATCCATCCATCCATCCATCCATGATCACCAGCTGTAGATAATCTATATATGATATATGATGCTACAGCTAGCTGACAAATCCCTAATAGCTGCAATTTTAAAACTTCTAGGTGCTTTCACTTCTTTACATTAGACCCTAAATTAGCCGGTCAGGAGGAAATGGTGGATTTTAGTTTCCTGATAACCACATGTGAGTGTCTGCTGTGCAGGTTTGGGTTTCCTCCAGGTACTTTTACCAGCGCAGGTCCTTCCTGCTCCACTGTGTGTCTACTCTGCAGACTCCTCACAGTCATGTCGTGTTGTGTCTCTGTCTCTGCTCCGTGTGAACTCTGGGAAGTCCCTTGAACTCCGCCTGCTGCTCATTCCCTCCCATGAAAACCAACAACAGGCAAGCGAAGGAGAGGAAGAGAGAGAGAAAACAAAAAGAGAGTGACCGGAGCAGACACGGGGGCAGGAGGGAGGAAGACTTATAGGATCTACTCTTCAAATGGGAGCTCGCTGTTCTCCGGCTCCGATCAGGAGATACTTGTCTTAACCGACCCACTTAATGGGGGATACCCCGAAATACCCGTGCTGCTGCGGACAATGAAAACCCCACAGAGTATTTATCCAGAAAACAGCTCACAAAGGCAGATCTATCAGCTCAAATCCACACAGAGATTTCAGGCTCAGCACTGAACCCTGGGATCTGAAGAGCCGTGTATACAAAACAAAACATGTGAAAGCACATACAAGAGCACGCACACACATCATGCGGTCGTTGGCTTACCCTGGATGACGTGTGTGTGGCACTGCTGGATGCCAGTGGACCCTGGGCTGTCCTCTCAAACCTCTGTACAAAACTCTCAGTTGCCCTGCAGGAAAAAAAAACACACACACATCCTCACTTTGCTCATCCTCAAGACAAACAGAAAAATAATAATAAGTGAGTGTTTGTTTGCTCCACAGACACTCCACATGCCTGGGATGAGCCGGCCCGTTTGTCCCTCTTTGACGCCGCTCTCTGCCCCGTCTCTGAATATCTTCATTGTTCCTGCCGGTTCACACGTTGGTCTGCTGTCTCCTGTTTTTGTTTCTCTTGTCAGGAAGCCAAAGATGCTACTTGACCAGCAGTTTCTCTCAGAGGCGACCGCGTCTCATACTCCAATAATATCTTGGCTGTCTGGGTAATTGATTTAAAGCGGTCTGCTTCGCTGCTGGAGGAGACTGCATGAAAACCGTCTGCAGACAGCAGACGTTCGAAAGCATCTTTTTTTCCTCCTGATTAAACGTTTAAAGCTTTTTAACTCGGTTGTTTATCCTGTCAGAGACGATTCACTCGTGATGCTAAGTGCTAATGCTAAGTGCTCGGTAATGTTTGCTAGCAGAAGTGTCATGTCTTCTACGGCCCGGATTCTCCAAGCTGCTTGGTGGTGCCGGCCTGGAGTTCACTCCCACTGAGCACGAACCCTGATAACCCTGATGGAATGTTTTTTCAATCACTTTTCAAACCGGCTGAAATTACAACATCAACGTGTCATTACTTCCTTCATGATCACTGTTGACTTTTTCATTTCAAGGCTCGAGTGAAGACGGAAATGGTTATTCAGAGCTGTCAGTCACGTGACCTGCAGCACGGACATTTAAAAATCAACACCTCTTCTAAAGCTTCTCTCGCTGAGTCCGTGCCGGTGTTACGGTTTTAAGAGTGACCGTGTTCACTGACGACTTTCAGCTGGATGTGTTTGTGGTTGCCATGGTTACAACAGATGTTGGAGATGGAAAGTGTCTTTACAAACGCGGCTTTGCTTAGTTTTCCAACACTGAACCTTTGAAGCTGCAGAACCAGTGAGTGTGTGTGTGTGTGTGTGTGTGTGTGTGTGTACATTCCAAACATGTGAAGGCATTTACATTTGAGCACATCATGTGGTTTGCTGGTTTACTCTGGATGACTTGTGTGTCACTACAGGACTCCACAGAGGGTCCCACAAAAGCAGAAGCTTCCGGCGTTTATCCAGACTTAAAGGAGCAGCGTGTGATCCGTCCTGTAATATGTAGAATCCTTGTGAGACTGAGGCTGCTCGTCAGAGGATGAATACAAATTGTTACGTCCCTATTCTGGGTGCCAGGCCCCCCCCCCCTGTGGCCCCTCTTCATCATCCAGTTTATTCTTGATGGGACCAAAATGTTCTGAAGCCACTTCATGCTGTACTGAAGAACACCTGGACGCAGAGATTGAAACCATAAACTTATCAGGAACATGTTTACATCTCCTGAGAAGAACCAGTTTCTCCAAGACTTCAGTACAATCAATTTGCAACTAGGGAAGTCGCCCCCTGCTGGTCATTGGAGAGAATGCAGGCTGAAGGCACTTAGGACTCAGGCTCTGAAACCAGAGACTCTCCAGGGGGTATTTATTCATTCAGTAAAATAAAAAGGCAGCATTACAACTCCTTACAGTAACAAAAAGGTAAACGGGGGCATTCAGAGGTCGACCTCGTGTCGCCTGTCTGTCTTGATTTACGACTGATACGATTTTCTTTGTCTGCCAACAGAAAATGCGTGTTGCTCTAAAGCATGGTGATAATTATAGGTCAGCAGAGGTGATGGTGTCACCTGATGCTCCATCTCTGACACAGATCTCCTGCAGAGCAAGAAGGAACACAACACAAAACAAGTCGACACCGCGCGGTGACAGTGACGAGGCCCGAGCGAACCCGATCCGGCTCTGACCTGAGGTGATCCTGCCGATGACGCTCCCTCCTCCTCTGCTCCTCCTGCCGCCTCCTCTCCTCCAGCTGCTCCGCCTGCAACACATCACAGACAGACGTCAGAGCGCAGCACGCCGCTGTCTGCACGAACGATGCAACAAGAAGTCCGAGTACACAGAACGAGGCACCGAGCATTCAAATAACAAAACACTTGATTTCCATAAGTCAGCTGCTCACTTTGTGACTCCCTCTGTTTTATTGCACGCAGCGTTCGGGATGTGTTGATGACGCTCTTTCTGCACATGCAATCAAAATCTAAATCTCCTGAATGGAAGATAGAAATATTTTCTGTCCAGCTGCAGTTTCAGTGAACTCTCCTTCCAAAAGTCAGCCATCTTTGTCTCGTTTTCTTTTTTGGATCGTAGCTGCGGCGTCATATGCAGGTCAACCATGTGGGCTGTTTCAGAGTGTATTTACTGTAAAACAGGAAACACGCAAAGACAAACATGGTGGCTGCTGTGCAGCAGGAGTTGAACCTTTTTCCCTTTTTGTGGTTTTAAACACTTAATAATTCTCCGCCTGGCCATCGTCGGCCTCTCTGTCCCGAAAACCAAAGTGGGTCAGGTCGGATTCAGGACCCACGTCTCTGCCAGCTTCTTCTCACATCACAGCTACAGACTGAGAAAAGTCTGTTTCTCATGCATCTGTGCATTTTCCTGGATTACCAGAACATTCTTTTGGCTTCATAGAGGTCATCGTGCATCAGGAAGAGGTCTGCGGAAAACCGCTTTGGTCTTCAGAGGTGAATCACTCACTGCATATGACTGCAGGAGGAGAGACGAGCAGGAGGAGAGACGAGCAGGAGGAGAGCATGAACCAGGAGGAGAGACGAGCAGGAGGAGAGACGAGCAGGAGGAGAGCATGAACCAGGAGGAGAGACGAGCAGGAGGAGAGACGAGCAGGAGGAGAGACGAGCAGGAGGAGAGCATGAACCATGCCTGAGATCAGAGTGCAGAGCCGTCTGTCTGCAGCTTCTGGAAACTACCACAGCATTAATCAGGTGGTTCTTCTGACGGTGTGTGTGTGTGTGTGTGTGTGTGTGTGTGTGTGTGTGTGTGTGTGTGTGTGTGACTCTGCTCTAAGACACAGACCTGCTGCAGCTCTGCTGATGTTTGACTCTACTGACACCTAGAGGCTAATCACACAAGTGCAATAAGAAGGAGACACCAGAGATCAATCAGATATTTCTGCTCAACATGTTCTTGATTTATCTCTAAAACTTCACAGATTGTTTCAAACCTTTCTGTTTGGCATAAATCGTTCGAAGGAGAAGAGGTGGCGTGTGATTTTTTTCCGGGGCCTTTTTGTGAAATTGAACGTGTGCATTCTTTTGCACTCACCTTTTCTCTCTGTACAGCCTTCATCCTCTGCAGCTGCTCCTCCTCCTCTCGTCTCCTCATCCTGTCCAGCTCCTCCTTTCTCAGCTGAAAAACGTCAAATATGCATTTCAATCATTTTTTGTCTCTGACACAAGACAAAGAAAACGCTCTGAAACATACATCTTTACATGTGAAACATCGTCACAGCAATCAGGACAGATGAAGATGTTTGATGCAGATTGTTCATACAAACATATTTTACAGGTTTTCGGTCCATGAACATTTTGTTCATTTAAATGTAATATAAAATCACCTTCTTCTGCAGTTTGGAGGAACGCAAGTCTGCAAACTGCTTCTCTCTGGCTGCAGCCAACGTCACATGACCACCTTGACCAATGAAACACCAGGTTACTTTTTATAAAGTATAAGATACAGAAACATGAACATCGAAGATTGTATACAAACCCAGCTTTTCTGGATTCAGGTGAACAGAGGACGGTCTGTTTGCTTCTTTCCATCTTCTAAAATCCTCCTCTTCTTTCTGGCCCACTGCAGCAGAAGAAGAAGAAAACACTTAACAGCATGACACACACACACACACACACACACACACACCTGAACACACAAAGATGGGAGAGTTAAAGGAAGCAGCCTACTCGTGACCAGTTTGCTCCGTCGGGATTCAATGGGTGGGATGACGGTGAAAGCCCCGGAGCTGAGGGAGAGGGTGACACAGCTGGTTAAACCTCCAACTTTTATCATCTTAACACACTTTAAGTTTGTGTAGCATTTTATCACATAAGCCAGGGTTTGTCCAAAGTGCGGCCCGGGGGCCATTTGTGGCCCTTGAGTGGATTGTTTGTGGCCCTTGACTTCAGAAGATTTTGGCCCCAGGCCTCATCAGATGGCATATTTTGTTCTTTTTTTCTTTTTCATGTTAGCGAGGGAGACCTATAAAAGCCTGACTATTCTTTCCAAAAAATGAGAACACAACAGTTTCCCACTGCAGTTAATTATTGTGTATTGTGTATTATTTTTTGAAGAGGTCAAAATACAAAAAGTTCCATCCAATATTTAAAAAAACAAACAAACAAAAAACCCCTGTGGCCCGTGAGCGACAATTTTGGCCCACAAGAAAAAAAGTTTGGACACCACTGACATAAGCACATGAGATTTCCGGGAAACAGTGAACGCACCATTACTCTCTCTACTCCGAAGAAACGAAACCGAAAGTGATCATTATCAAGCCTTCACTAAACCAACACAAACACTTTTACACTTTTACAGTGTTTTAAACTTTTACAGTGTTTTAAACTTTTAGTGTTCAATTTGAGGGTTTGAAGATTTAAATTTATGAGATTTTTTGATGTTAATAACAAAGTTACACAGTTCTGAACTTTGGACTAAACATCGAGTCAGGCTTCATTATAAAAGTGCTCCGTCACTTACTGCTGAGGCTCTCTGTCTGCGGGCTGCTGCTGTCCGCTCTCAGGTGGGACAGGTGGGACAGGTGTGCCATCCTCGCTGTTATTATATCCAGCTCCCTGTCCACCGGCAGGGTCGAGTCTGCCGGAGCCTCTGAGGTTTCCTCTGGAGCCTCTGTGGTTCTGATAAGGATCCATCACAAACACTAATGATGTCTAAAAGTCTTCAACAGGTAGGACACACGTGAGTCAGCTGCTCTCAGCTCTGTGTGTGTTTACTCTGCTGTCACACACACGCACGCGCACACACACACACACAGAGCACGGGGGGAGGAGCTTAACGGAACAGCGACCTCTGCTGGACGAACAAGAAGGCTACATCTCATTTTTTTATTTTAAAGGTTCATTCTGAAATTTTGATAAGCACAAAGTCAACAAGGTTCATTTAAATGAAAATAAATAATGAAGCATGTTAGTGTCGTTTATTCCCCCCCTGCCCGTTTTACTTTGACCTTTGACCTTAAGAACTAAAACTGAGATAAAATGAGTCGAGTCACATAAAAAGAGATAAACTTTCATATTTCTTCAAAAACTCATTTATTATGAGCTGGCATCTTCAGAAAGAACACACATGATGTTAAGTACAAACGTTTTTGGCAGGATGTGAAGGGTCGACATACTGGGCGTGAACACACACACAACACACACACACACACACACACACACACACACACACACAGGAGGACAAATAAATACACCTCTGAAGAAGAGGATCAAATCAAAAAGCAGTGTTTGTGTGAGTCTAAAAATAGTGACTGTGAATCATAACTGTTAAAGGTCATTAGTGAAGGACGTGCTGTGATTTTTAACCGGCTCTAAAATATCAACAGTATTTTTTTTTTAAATCACACGACAGAGAAAAGAGACGAGGATTAATGTTCGACTGTGACATTAAAACGAGTAAGGCAGCGAGGGTCTGAAGGATCCCTCAGAGAGTCCGTCCCCTGTCGAGCACAGATCACCAACAAGTGCCGACGACACGCACACGCACTCACTGCAGGGGACCAATCAGGGTAAACAAGCTCCCAGAACCATCCGGTGTTCCGGTGAGACATGAGGGGGAAAGATGGCCTCTGTCCCTCCTTCCTTCCTAAGGCACCCTGCAGGATCAGGGATCCACTCGCCTTCAGTCTGTGGATCTCCTGGAGGCACAGGCGCGCTCCTCCCTGCTCCAGCGTCGAGTCCTGTGTTGGTGTGTCTCTGTGTGCATGTATCAGAATGTGTGTGTGTGTGTGTGTGTGTGTGTGTGTGTGTGTTTTTGAAGCTGAGAGAGAGAGGAGGGATCACAGTTTGGGCTGGTTGGCGAGCTTCATCTTCAGGTTCTCTGCCAGTTTGTCCAGGAACTCGAAGGTGTTCAAGTAGTCGGCACGCGTCACGCTGCGAACACAGGACAGAGGAGGAGACATCAATCAGAACCCTCTCCTGAAGAAGAAGCAGGTCTGGACTTACAGGAAACCCAGAGACTTACTGTGGCAGGCCTTTGATGCAGATAGCCAGGTCCTTGGTCATGAAACCGGCCTCAATGGTCTCGATGCAAACGGCCTCCAGGGCCTCAGCAAACACTCGCAGCTCTGTGTTGTTGTCCAGCTTCGCCCGGTGGAGCAGACCGCGCGTCCACGCAAAGATGGAGGCTGCAGAAAAACACAGGAGAAGGACAGGAGTCAGATTATGAGTCCATGTGCAGAAAGCAAAGGTCTTGGCTTGATGTCGTACCGATGGGGTTGGTGGAGGTCTCTTTCCCCTGCTGATGCTGTCTGTAGTGGCGTGTCACTGTCCCGTGTGCCGCCTCCGACTCCACTGTGCGTCCATCCGGACAAATCAGCACGCTGGTCATCATTCCCAGAGAGCCGTAACCTGAAACAGCCAAATGAAGAAAAGTTAACGACAAGATTTGAGGAAAATCCGGATGCAGTTCGGGAACGACGATGAGCTCACCTTGAGCGACGGAGTCCGACTGGACGTCTCCATCGTAGTTCTTGCAGGCCCAGATGAAGCCTCCCTCCGACTTCATGGCCTGAGCCACCATGTCGTCGATCAGACGGTGCTCGTACCAGATGCCTTTAGCTTCGAACTGAGCGCGGTAGTCCCTGCACGCACGAGACGACAAAGGAGTGATGCACGTCTGGCATCCAAGAGCGTGTGTGTGTGTGTGTGTGTGTGTGTGTGTGTGTGTGTGTGTGTGTGCAGAGAGAGTGCGCCTTACTTCTCGTAGATCTCCTGGAAGATGTCCTTGAAGCGCCCGTCGTACTTCTTCAGGATGGTGTTCTTGGTGCTGAGGTACAGAGGCCAGCTCTTCGTCAGAGCCATCTGGAAGGAGCTGTGTGCAAAGTCCCTGATGGAGCTGTCTGTGTTGTACATCCCCATGGCAACGCCGCCCGTGCCTGCAAACACCAAGCAAGCGCTCGGTCGATGTGATTGGTCGATATGGCTAAGTCTGTTTTAGATAAACCTGTGGGTGTGGTTTCTTACCCTCAAACTCGTAGATGACGTATTTGACTGGCTCTCCCTTCGCCGGCGTGTAGGTCATCTCCACTTTCCCCGGGCCGGGCACCACGAAGTCTGTGGCTTTGTACTGCGCGGAGGAGACAGCACAGTCAAGCGTTAGAAAGTGGGCGTGCACCTCACGTACAGAGTCGTCCTCGAGGCTGAGGTTCGAATCCGACCTCTGTCGTGCATAGCTCCTGTCATGGCCGCTGACGTAGACGGCGTGCGGGGTTGTTACGTAACTCGCTGCTCTTTGACCCTTCACCCGGTTAACGCTCTCTGACTCTGACAGAACGCCACAGGCTCACAGTGATTTACTCCGGAGCGCCGCTTCCACATGTTCCACCGTACCATGTGCTACGGTCCAAAAGGACGGCGGTGATGATGACACGTGATTGGCTGATAACCTTACAACCTGAACGCACCCAGCTCAGCTGCAGGCCGGCGTCAGCTCCGCTCAGATGAAGCTTCAGAGACGGCAGTGACTCAACACGCGGAGGTAAAGGTTGTGACATCACACAGCGCCCGCTGTAGAGTGAAAACACTCATCTGTAGGCGTGTCGGGATTCTTTTATGTTTGCTGAGAGAGAGAGAGAGAGAGAGAGAGAGAGAGAGAGAGAGAGAGAGAGAGAGAGAGAGAGACAGAGAGACAGAGAGACAGAGAGAGAGACACAGAGAGAGACAGAGAGAGAGAGAGACAGAGAGACAGAGAGAGACAGAGAGACAGAGAGAGAGAGAAAGACACACACAGAGAGACAGAGAGAGAGAGAGAGAGAGACAGAGAGAGACACACACAGAGAGACAGAGAGAGAGAGAGAGAGAGAGAGAAAGAGAGAGAGAGAGAGACAGAGAGAGAGAGACAGAGAAAGAGAGAGAGAGAGAGACACAGAGAGAGAGAGAGAGAGAGAGAGAGAGAGAGAGAGAGAAAGAGAGAGAGAGACACACAGAGACACAGAGAGAGAGCGAGAGAGCGAGCTACAGCCTGTGTTCATAATGAACCTGTTCCTTTAAATGCACGACAGAGAGCGCCATGTGCACGCAGCAGAGCGACCACACGCTCTTCATGCAGCTCTGATTCCAGAGCGAAATTTCTCAATTGACATTTTAGAAAAAAAAAAAAAAAAACTTAAATCAAGAGTTTTTGAGCGCGTAACCATGACAACCACCTCCCACTATACTCGTCACTATAAAACTAAAATCAGATTCAGTACAAAAAAAACAATCCCACAATCCTTTGGGAATGACATCATTTGGTTGTCGTCCTCTTTAGATCAAAACTTCTCTGTAAATCGTTAAAGGTTCATTTTATGAGCTCATCGGTGAAGATATCAGCTGCACTCTTTAAAGCCCCGTGTTGGACTTTGACCCTCGACCTACACATGTTTCACGCCATAAAAACACTCTGCGTACACACGTGACGCTCCATCTTTCTGCCATTTGTGAGGTTTTTTCTTAACGAGAGCTGAACCCTCAGACCAGGAGGTTACAGAACGTTGGGTGGCGTCACTTCCTGTGGACCGGCGGCGTACCTGATCTCCGTGTGCGTGCCTGCCGATGATGATGGGCTTGATCCAGCCGGGCACCAGGCGGGGGATGTTCTTGCAGAGGATGGCCTCTCTGAACACGGTTCCTCCCAGGATGTTGCGGATGGTCCCGTTGGGGGAACGCCACATCTGCTTGAGCTTGAACTCCTCCACGCGATTCTCATCCGGCGTGATGGTGGCACACTTCACGCCCACGCTGTAACGACGGACCGCCTCCGCCGCCTCAACCGTCACCCGGTCATCTGTGGCGTCACGGCTCTCCATACCGAGGTCGTAGCTGTGCAGAAAACAGACTTTTTGTTACGCTCTCTCTCTCTCTCTCTTAATCTGTAACATCTCACCAGATTATAAGAAAGTTCTTTATTTAGGTAACTTGAAGACGCACAGAGACAACTTTCTGCAGTAAGACATTTTATTCGTCTCAAACCTGAGACATCGCTCGGGGACGACTTCGTGAAGCCGCTAAAGGACGACAGCGACAACGATACAAGCTAACGTTACGTCTCCATCTGATGGACGGTTCACTCTCTCGTTGCCACGAGACGGGTCGACCCAGTCTGCAACACGTCCTCGTCTTCGTCCTCTCAGCCGCTGCCGCCGCCGTCGTGTCAGACAGTACAGGGTCGGGCTAAGCGGCTGCTTTGTAGCTGAAGGCTACGCACGCACTTCTCATGAGATGACCTCACACGCTGCCCGGACACCAGACGGGCTGAACGTGACGGTGCCATCAGGTCCATGTACAGTCTGAGGGGAGGCAGGACTGTTTATACTCCTGACAGCAGAGGAAGGATGTTCCCCGCTGCACAGAGGCGTGCACACGTGTCCGTGTTCCACGCTGTGGATGACGCCGCACAGAGGGGCTGTGGTGTGTTGCATCATCTGCGTGTCGGAGGACAGGACCGACATGAATGAACACGTCGAGCTGCTTCCACGTCCAGGCTCCCAGAGCGGCCTGACACAGGATTCAAACCGGGAGAGGCCTCGTCCTCCCTGCTCCGGTTTTTTTCTTCACTGCCTGAAACTGGATCTGTGACGAGAGCCAGCGCCGACACAAAGAGAGAGGCAAACAAGGAAGCGACTGTGCAATCACATCGGGCCCTCTGCCATGACAACACGGCAGCCCGCTGCACTCGTGACACTCGTGTTTAAAGTGGAGACAATAAAGCTGCATGACAAAATCTAGAGCGGGTTCAATGTGCTTATCTTTCCCCCCTGAAGTTTAAAACCTCGTGTTTGTACCGTGCACCGTTTGGCACTGCTGAAAAGAAACAGTTGTGACCTTTTACCCACATTCTCCCCTCCCCTTTCCCCTGAGAGCCAATCCAAAGCCACAACAAGACAGCATTCATCATCACAGAGAGGAAGGGGGGGGGGGGCGCGACACTTCAGGTTTAACAGGAAAGTTGGTGCAGTCCTTCTGAACTTGGACGAGTTAATCTGTGACCTCACACATACCTTCAGTTCACCTTTTTTACAGAGTAAAGGGAGATGATGCAAAGGAAGGAAACACCGAGTGCTGGACACACGGCTCGTGTCAACAACACACGAGTCAGAACAAAGTCCACACGGACGATAAGAGAAGGAGACATGAACATCAGCTGGCTGTCAGTGAAGCATCTGACGGCTGAAATCCTGACAGGAAATGGAAACAAAGCTTTTTCCTTCAAAATAAAATACAGACGAAAGTGAAGCTGCTGCGTGGTTCCTTCTGGGCCTCCGTACGTGGACTCAGGACGGTCTTCAGGATAAACAGGCAGAACCTGATACCCTGAACCTGCAGACACTCCCACCAGCTTTATCTTTGGATTCAGCCTCTGTGATCTCACCGTTTCATGGAAGATCTCTGAACAACAAGCGAAGCGTGTTTCAGTGTTTAATACGGAGGTCACATGTCGCTGTGCCACCTTTGAATCAAATCCATCTTCTTCTCTTCCTGGTTTTCGACGCTCTTTTGCTGTTTTTCAGGTTTGTTGTTCGGGTTGTTTCGGCACATCTATGTGCGTCCTCTCCTACCTGCTCCTGTTAGCAGGTGCAATAGCCGCATGAATCACACGGTCCCTAGCGCTGTCTGATCTGATTGGTTGGCCAATCAAGTCACACGTGGCGACCCTGAGCGTGGGGGATTCTGAGCGTTGGAATACAGGAAGACTAGACGGACAGACAGACCTGACCGGACCCCCTAAGTCAAATAATACAAACAATTCAAACAGTCACACCTTCTGAAGTTTACACACAGAGTCCATCTATGTCGTCCTCCGCTCACCTGTGCAGGTCGAGCTCCAGGTACGGGAAGATGAGCTTGTCCTTGATGAGCTCCCAGATGACTCGGGTCATTTCGTCTCCCTGCATCTCCACCACGGAGCCGGCCTTGATCTTCTGAGACATGCTGAAGCCTGGTGCTGAAAAACAAGACGGTGAGGAAGAGAGCGCACGTCACTAACAGTATTTTAGGCGAATAACAAAGTACTCTCTCTCTCTCTTAAAAGTATATTTAAATCTGCACCGGTGTCTCTGCAGGACGCTGACAGCGAGCGCTGTCGGTGACATGCCGGGTTTAGTGTGCATTAAATAATGTTTTCAGATTTAGTGTGAGGAGTTCAGATTTTTGCAGCGCGGTTACTGCGGGAGCTCATTTTGCAAAGTTGAGCAGCCTCAGTTACAATGAATGAATTCATTCAGTGAATCAAAGCAGGAGGTGACTCAGCATTTCTGCTCTAAACTCTGTAATCATCTTAAAACCCTGAAGCATATGATTAACCAATGCAGACTCTCTTAATCCACCTCCAGGAGTCCACTTGGTCTGCAGATGAGATTAAGACATGAATTCAGTATGGAACCATGAGTCTCCTACACAGACAGTATACCCTCTAATATTCGTGTAAGGAGGGATTTGATTGGTTTTCACCACAGGTATGATTTTGTAAAGACAGAATAAATTCCTTCTGAGTTGTAGATTTGATCTCTCAGGAGGGGGAACAACATGACGTTTGCAGGAGTTACATAAGCAGCAGTCCGGCATGATGGGGAGGAGACTGTGGATCCAGAGACAGAGCCGGTTAAAGGCCAAACGACATATAAAACACGGTTATGTTTACATGTGTAAATAAATGACAGTAAAATAGAGGAAAACGAGGAGGAGTCTGGAGGGACTGCAGGCCTTTAGGACATTTTCAGAGACGGGTTGTCAAACATGTAGCCCAAAAGTGAAGCGTCATCTCGCACAAACGGAAGAGACTCTTTATTTATTTATTTCACACGCGCCGGTTTTAAAGTCAAGTTGAAACAATTAATCAAGACAATGTAGCCAAATTTGACGGCATTGACTTCCTGGTGACGTTGCGTCGCCATGGCTCCCCTGTATGGAGTAAGTGTCCCAGACGCCTCCCTACCTGCTGGAGCTGAAGGGTCCGAGAGAAAGAGGCCGAGAGGAGGATGAGGAGGGATGTTCCGTGTTAGAGGAGCTCAGAGCCGTGTGGAGCGACGGAGGGGCGGCAGGTACACAGCTCCCACCTCGAGAAGACACCAGGGCGAGGGGGGGGGGATACTGGCCAATCAGAACGAGAGGAAGAACGACGCGGCCAATCAGAGTAGCACACACAGCGGGAGGGGCGGTGGGGGTTTCCAAACCCTGCGCGCTGATTGGTCCGGGATGCACGGCCCTATTTCCTTGTTATAGAATGAAGATATGACAATTCATAGATCGTTATGAAGCCCCCACTCTTATATAAAACATTTTGTTCTATGCGTTTATTTCTTATTTTACACATCTTCACATTGCAGTAAAATATGTCTCTTTGGATACTTAACAAGTTGAACACAAAACTGTAACAAAGTAATGAACTATAATCTACTTTAATCAATAACTGTCACTGTACTTATACCAAAGACCTTAACTACGGAAGCCCAAACAGGACAGGTGTCCATACTTTTTATTTGACAGATTTTTCCAGTGATGATGAATCCATTTCTTTTCCTTCTTGACATCTGATCTATTGATGTCGTTGTCCTGGGACATCCACACTGATTTTGCTGTAATAAGAAGTAAGTTAAAGAAGTTTTCCTATCTGTAGATAACAACATCAATAAGTAAGAACTTCAGGAACAACCAGGTGAAAACAGAGTCATAATAATAATAATAATAATAATAATAAATGAGAAGACTTAACAAAGAACAAAAATTAACGATGAGAGTTGAGTTTGAAAGGAGTTAGAAGTGGATACCATGGAGGGGGGGGTCATGATGGACGGGGGTGATGAACCGTAGATCATGTAGACTATTGCAGTGGTCCAGAGTAAAATAAAAAGTACAGATATTTGTCCCTTTAAGGCTTCTGTACTTGCATGTATAAGACATCTGACCAGTTTTTCAAATGTTCAGCCTGAGAGCCAGTCTGACAAACACGTGCTATGTGCACCGCAGTGCTAATTGCATCAGTTCTCCTGGGATCAGCTGCTCATTTGCTGTCGTCATGGTGACCGAATATTAGTCATGTTCTTTAACAAAAAGTGGCCTTTCAACGCTGATATAATGTCTCTTTTTATCAGAGGCAGCGTGGAGACTAATGGACTTTTTAATGATTGTGGAACGAGCTAATTAGTCGTGATTAAAAAAGACACCAATTATAAATCCGCTGCGGTAAAATGTGACGGTTTGTGGCAACTTCTCATATTGTTAAAGACTGATAGAGGAAACATATGCAACCTGCTGACTGTAAGCTTCTAAAGTGTCTGTACTTAATGAGTGCACATGAAGAACCTGAGGAGACACATATCCCCCCCCCCCCGAGGACTGCGATCCCTTCATCTCGCTCCTTCCATCAGCACCTGGAAGGCGCCTGTCATTTTTTATATTCCATGTATTTTTGTGTTTCGTCACTTGTATGTTTACTTCCTGTTAGGCCTCTCCAGGTTAACAGTGTTACGTTGTCCTTGTATTGACAATAAAGATATCTTATCTTGTCTTATCTTCCTAGAACGTTGTTTCCCAACCTGAGGTTCGAAAGTTTAAAATACCCTGAAGTGCATCCTTTGTGAAGTCGTTCTCTAGCTGCAGGCACTAAACTGTTTCTGTAACGTTTTGCTCAAAGAGGAGAAGCTGAAACTCCCCGCTGAAGAATGTGTGACCTTTAACACTAACTGTAAATAAATCATAACTCCAGTGTGTCCTGTGTAAATGTGTGTGTGAGTCCTGACTGTCTCCAGTGAGGGAGAAGCTGGAGTCCTGCTGGCTGTGTTGTTGTCAGAGCTGTGTTTACATGGACGGGACGGCCGGCTCCTCCCCTTGTGTATAAAAGCTGTTTGAGTCAAAAAGAAGAAGAACATACTCACTGATTATTAGGATGAAGAGTTTTTACATCATTCTGTGTCAGTTTACATGAAGCTAGCAGCTAGCTAAAGAGCGCTAACATTAGCATGCTAACACAACAATGCAGGACACAAGTTATTAAACATACCAGCTAACTAAAGAGCGCTAACATTAGCATGCTAACACTACAACACAGGAAATAGGTGATTAAAGCTACCAGCTAACTAAGAGCGCTAACATTAGCATGCTAACAACAATGCAGAACACAGGTGATTAAAGCTACCAGCGAACTAAAAAGCGCTAACATTAGCATGCTAACATAACAACGCAGGACACAGGTGGTTGCAGCTTGAGCAGAGGATGATCCACCACTCGCATTTGACTCCTTCCTGTGAACGCGAGAGGACGAGGGTTGGAGGTGTGACGCTGGAGGACTGCGGAGGAGGCTTCAGTACGGAGGGGGCGTGGCCAAACAGCAGTTTGTATTGGTTTAATGCTGAAGGACAAGGGCGACATCTGCTGGATCAAAAAGTCACACATTCTTCCTTTAAAGGATGAGAACAGTCATGGAGACTATAGAGCATGCCTTACACAGTGACTGTAAAGTAAGAAGATGTGCATGTGTCCTGTGTGCCCTCGTCACCAACAGTTTATTCCTGTGTTTTGTAAAAACCTCATGTAGCTGCGTCTGGTTCAAGTTCAGACGAAACAGAAGCAGCGCTAAGCCTGCTTAGGAAAAGAGGAGTGGAATGAAGATCTGTGGATTTGAAAGGCAACAAAGTCAAGCAGGAAATTAAATGACATGGTTGTCGCACGTTTAACCACCATGAAGAGCTGTGGATCTGAAAAAGGTCATTTACACGCTGCTTGCTTTCTGCTCGGCCTCAGTTGTTCATGTTCCTTTCCACTAATCATGAAATAAAACCATGAGCTTGAAACAATTCCATGACAGTGAACTTAAAAACCGTCTTCATGTCCCAAAGTTGTTTGCAGCATCAGTAACATGAAATCATGCATTGCGACAAGGAATCCAAATAAAAGTTTTGTGAATCAATTTTCATATATAAATGTTTACAGCACAGAAATGTCTGAGTCCCTGACAGGAAGAGTGAATGGGTGCTCTGTAGATTCAGGATCCTGTCAGCTTGAGGAGCTGACTGAAGAATAAGTTTGTGCATGCAGGTCCTGGTTTGGTCTGGGTATAAAAAGTCTGTTACAGTTCTGTTCTAACCTTCAAGTTCAGCGGGCAAGCCCATAATGTAAGCATCACAAACAAAAGGGTTAACCATGTTAAGAAAGGGACGGGTGGCTGCAGTGTTTAGGTGTAACATAAAAGTGTGTTTTCATTGCTTGCATTTAGAATGGATGATATTTTTTAAGTGTCACATTGTTAATCTGTCTTCCTCATGTTTCATGTCTCGTGTTTTACTTTGGTTACTCCCCCCCCCCCCCCCCCCCCCAGTGTCTCCTGCTGCTGATTACCTGATGTGTCTCACCTGTGTCCTCCTGTTGCCTTCACTCTCAGTGGCCCAGCCTTTCTAGTAGCCTTTTCCGATCTGACCTGTTTTTGTATACTGACCTCGCCTTTAGTCTTCGGTGTTGGATACCTCTGCCTGGAGTTTTGGGGTTTTGTGTGTCGACCCTGATTGAGTCATAAACAGACTTTGAAACTGTCGATATGTGTTTGGGTTTCAAGAATCAGTCATGACACTTCAGTGCTTCCTCCAACAAATATTTACATTCAGTTTTGCAGTCAGTTTTGATCCTCTCCACACATGACATTTTTTTTTTTTTGATGTTGATTAAGTTAAACCTAAACTTGAAAAGGGTTCAGTCTCATAAAACCAAAAAAAGCTGCACAGAAGCTGGGTGTGAACAAAGGAGGTTGAACTTCACCTCGTGTCCAGCAGGTGGCAGGCTCTCTCTGTGCTGTGAGGTCTCGGGGTGCCATGTGGTCCTGAGGAGAGCCGAGAAGAAAGCACAGCAGTCAATCATCACGCTTTCTTTCTTCCTCACGATTTTTTTTACCCTCCTGATATATATTTTACGCGCTTATTCCAGGATTATTTCACACTTTTAGCTCTGTGTTTTTGCTTCTCTCGCGCGCAGAAAGGGGGGGGGGGGGGTTCTGGTGTAATCTCGCGTTTGGTTCTGATAATTATCCCCGGGCTCACTCAAAGAACACAAAGCTCGGGTCTCTCCTCGTTCAGACGTTAAGGAGGGACACTTTTATTTCACAACAGAGGAAACAACCCCCTCCCTCCTTCTTTGTCTCCCACCTCCACTTTGAGAGAGGACCAGGGCTCGGCCAGACCTGAGAGGCGTCATGTGACTCTGCATCTGCTCTCAGTTGTGGAAAGATCACCACGCAGCCAGAGAGAGAGAGAGAGAGAGAGAGAGTGAGTTAGAGGGAGAGAGTGAGAGACGGAGGGAGGGAGAGCTGAGGAGGAGCTTGCAGCGATAAGATTTTCTCCACGCACCATCAGCACCACAAACTTGCTCTCTCTGCAGCGCACCTGCTTCTGCACACACGCACTGGAGCTTTTCGCGTGTTTTTCTCCCGTTGGAAGGTGCTCATGTGCACCTCACGGATAATTTTCGCTCTCTGCTGAGTTGATTATGGTCACATCCCCCGCGGTGCCAAGGTGGAGCCACCGCGCGTATCTCGGATCGGTGCGCTTCTCCAGGGGCTGGGATGCGCACCGGGAACCTCTCGCTTCCTGCCAAGTTTCGGGTCCGAGCAGGACTCTAGCTCTGCCCCCGGGCGCCGAGCCAGGAGGACCCAGTCCACCCGGAGCAGGATGCCGGTGATGAGAGGGCTGCTGGCCCCGCAAAACACCTTCCTGGACACCATCGCCACGCGCTTCGATGGCACCCGTGAGTAACAAACGCTTCTGCTCTTTACGCGCGGATGGAGAGTGCCTCATGTAAACTGTTCTTTCTCTAAACATATCCTCCACTATGGAACAAAACTCTCCCTATAACACATCAGCTGCATAGTAGGCCTGTGTGTTCTTCTGTGTTGGTCTCTGAGATAGAACTTGAGAGTTGAAAGGATTATTTGAGGCTGTTCAGAGACATCCTTTGTGAAAAGGCCCCATTGCACAAGATATCATATTCACAAGTGATAACATGCACCTGTCTGCACCAGAGGAGGTTAAGAAAGAAATCCAAACAAAGCAAACTGGGAATGATAGATGTCTTCCAGATGAATCCATCTGAAGTGTCCGAGGCTTTTTGGTAGCTTTGCTTTTTTCTAACTTTAGTTGTTGATTTTGATTTTGATTGATTTTTTTTGACTGAGACTTCTTTCAGTCCCATTGTGTGTGTGTGCGTGCTGCACATGTCCCCGCTCCACTCTGTATTGTCACAGTCTTACCAGCAGGGTCACATTCACAGTCTGAGGCCCACACACCACTTTTTTTTTATTCCTCACTTTCAACCCCAGCGAGCTCGCACGAACCGCTCGGTCCAGATCTCTGTCGTTCTGCTCAGGCTGAAACGTTGCTGTGGAGATGCAGCCCGGATGGTCAGACTCCTCCCAGGCGAGGGTGTCTTATATGAACAGATGCGATGAGCAGCCCGCTTGTTTTGGGCCCATGCTGAGAAAGTGGGCGGGTGAGAGCTGCTTATATATATATATATGTGTGTGTGTGTGTGTGTGTGTGTGTGTGTGTGAGTGAGAGTGTGTGAAGTGAGCCAGTGTCCCCCACTAAACCAGTTATGTGTGACAGCATGATGGAGAGATAATTCGAGCGTGCAGCAGGCAGGTCGCTTTAAGGCAGATCCTGATCTGTGTCCAGGTTTCACCTGGTCCTCTCCCTGCTCTCTGAACACACACTGTGGCTGCAGCTCATTTAAATGTTCTTACTTTGAAAGGCAAAGTGAGTGGCTTGTGTTTCCTCAGTGAGGATTCAGGATGCTGTGAGGAGGATTGAAGAGCTTCTCACTCTGCAGTGTTGTGTTTCTTCTCTCAGAGATTTGACAGAAACGTTCGAGTCGTGCTGTCAGACTGTGGAGCCTGAACGAGACGAGCCACGTCTGTGATCAGTGCTGATGTTAAAACTTATTTTACAGAACATGCGGTGCAGTCAACCATGCGTGGGGTGATCTCATCGTGTCCAGCAGAGGGCGCTCTCATTGATTGTTTACAGTCCTCACAGCACTGTCTGCAGCGACGAATCACTGCGGCTCCACTCCAGTTTGTTTACAATATCTAATCACGTTTCATATTCTTAAATGATTTGTTTTGGAAAGCCGTCTTCGAAATACAACACAGACTTTAGAGCACTGAAAGTGTAGAAGGTTTATTTTCACTCCAAAGGCCCGTTTCCACACAGCAGACCGGTACGGATCGGTACAGTTTGCTTCGATTAAGCCCGATCCCGTTCGTGTTTCCACAGCCACCCGTGCCATATTTGGTAGGCGGCGTGTAAGCAGGATGCTGATAGCTGCTATGTAAATATCGTCATATGATAGCAGCTAACAGCTAGCCGCTAACTAATAAATTCAACAAAGGGGAAAAACGCTACACAAACAAACCAATGAAGAAGACATCCAGCAGGTCATCTCCTCTGTTACTGTCATGTGACTCTTTATTACAAGAACTCAATCCAGCTTTGTTTCACAGAAGGCTGTGAGCGGCGAGGACAAATACACACGTAAACAATCAGCTGTGTTACACTCAATGCTTTAAACACGGCCACCACGTAACACAGGAAGTGTCCATTCTTTCAGCCAATCAGCGGACTGCAAGTGTTTAGCTCTACCTTTTCGGGTCGGCTCCACATTCTTGGCCCCCCAACGGATGGGTCCCAAAAAGTGGGACGGTACGGATCGGTTATTTGGGAATCTTTC
>NC_136702.1:1079863-1102363 GCF_947650265.1 Symphodus melops | reverse complement strand
ACGAATGTTGTTGCCAACACCTCACAGAACAACAAGAGAACACACACACACACACACACACACACACCTTGACAGCAAATGGCTGAAGATGTTTCCTTCCACGATGAATGGGTTCATGCAGGCGTCTCATCTTCAAATTTGAATTCATCACAGAAACATTGAATTGTCCGTGAAGGATCCGATCGATGCTCGTTTGCAGCGTTGCTCTCCAGGAGAGGCCGAGCTGTGGCCACGACTCGATCGCTCCTATTAATTGAGTGGGTCCTGGTTTGGTCTTAATCAGGTTAGAGTCTGAGCCGTGCGGGTCACGTGGCCCCGTGTGGACCGGAGCTCTCCGCCACCTGCCTGCAGCACGCGCTCCTTTTCTCTGGCTTCAGTTTTAATCCAGCAGGACGCAGACACGCCGACGGATGACTCTCTCTACAGCGACTTCAGTGCACGTGGGATCTTTTACTTTAATGTGCACCCAAACTGCACGTACAAGACTCGACCCCATGGTTTCAAACTCTCAGATAGTGTCACAAAGTGGACGTGTGAACTTTCAGATCACAAGGTAAACGCTCGTGGGAGTGACGAGTCTGCAGAGAGCAAGAATCACGTGACTGTTATTGAAAACCCTCTGACATAGACTCTCCCCTGGCAGCCCCGCAGCGTTCTGCCGTCCAGAGAGCCGGCCAATCACAGCAAAGTGGGGTTATCACACACGGCTCTTTTCGATCAAATCATTTTGTGTAAATGTCAGAAATGTGATCCTTGAACGCAGGATTTATAAATGAAGAAGAGAAGGTGTTGAAGTGACTTCAGAGGGATTACTTTGTTAAGAAGGCGAACAGAGAGAAAGCTGTTTTTTTCTTCATCTTCTCTGCCTCATCACGCATAACACTCTTCTACAAAGCCCATCTCCTCCTGACGCAGAAGAATTACACTCGGCCTCTTTCACATGTGAGATGTAACTCCGATGATCTCGTCTCCTCTCCTCCACTCGTCCATTAGCCGCCTTTCATCCTCTCCTGCTGTTATCCACTTAATCTCTCCGTGCATACGTGGAAGTGAGAAAATGAGAGTGCGCTGCTCGGAGCCGTGGAGAGAAAAGTCTGTCACCACTTCTCCGCCTCGCCTGTGTGTGTGTGTGTGTGTGTGTGTGTGTGTGTTTGACGCTCGTGTCCCAGGTGCGTGTCCCCCTGGAGGCTCTTTGTGATTAAACCCCCTCCTGGCTCCTCGTCAGCTGGGGACAGACAATCGGCCTCATCGTGGCTCCGCTCGCCTCCGTCTCTTTGCGCTGCTGGTTCGACACAAGCGTCACAAGATTTACTTCTTCAGACTTCAGACGGCACAAACCACTTTTACTCGCTCGATCTCGACACAAACACTGCTTTCAGTAAAAGACTATATTTGTGTTTTTTTCCTCTATAACTGGCGACATCTGCACTCGTGTAAATAAAAGGAATAATGACAGCTAATGTTGTGAGCTAATGTAACTGTACTGCAACCTGCTTATCAGCACCGGACCAAAGAGGGGGGGTGATGAAGAGAGGGGGGAGAGAAAGCAGTGGGATAAATAGGACTGGGCGGGTGATGTTTGAAGGAGGCGACACAGAAAGTAATGAAGGGTTGTGAGGAGCACGGGGGGCGAGCCGGGCAGATGTGATGAAAATGCAAAATGAGCAGAGATGAGGAAGAGAGCGGAGGGAGAAGAAGAGGAGAGAGAGAGAGAGGATGAAGAGTTCGGAGTTAAAGCAGAAATATATCCCAGATAATGACTGTGATAAGGATTTTAAACTGACAACATAAAGAGAGACGAGAAGATGAAACAGTGAGAATTAAAAGTCATAACTCTGATTAATAACAATAATCCGATTAAAAGACAGCGAGCCTTTTCCTGATCTGCAGCAAGAGAGAGAAACACTCCGATTTATTTTAAATGCAGAGATTTGAGGAGGTGGTTTTTTTTTACATTTATGTATTTATTTATTTTTCGAAGATAGGCCGGTGGACGGAGTCAGACCATCGAGGAGCGACACGACGGAAAGGAGCCACAGGTCAGATTTGAACCGGGGTCAGCGATAGACCAGCAGGACACACGCTCCCCGTTATTTTGATTTTAAGCATTTTTAAACGATTACTTTGTCTTGATTTGGTTTTGAGCAATGAAAGAACAATCCCTTTAAAGTGTAGCTGCAATCTAACAACTCTGACGTCTCCGCTCGGTACGGCAGCAGGAACGCATGTTGACTGATGTGGATGTGTGTCGTAGTTAAACCAGACGTTCTGGGTGTTGCGTTGCACAGACTTGGAGAAAGCCGCCCGATCGTGACGACGCTGATAATAAAAATGAACCCTGCTAGGTTCACCTGTAGCGTATCCACAAAGACTTTCTCAACACATTACTCTCACTGTGAAATATGAATAGCAAAGTGCTAATGAGAGGTTGGTTGGAGTAGTTCTGTGGACTTTACCCGGGGCAGATCATTAATAAAAACCATTAATTAGAGTCGCTCTTCAGCACATTTTGAATCACGAGTGCTCGCTGATAAAGTGAGCTCACTTCATTATTTCTGGATTGAGCAGCAGTCAGATGGAGGAGCTGATAATGGAGGAGAAGAAAGCGCTCGCTCGCTCGCTGAAAGAGAGAGAGGCTGAAACTGATCATTTCCTCGATTCAGGAACTGGACCAAAAAAAAAAAACCCAACAACAAACCTCTGAGCTGGAGTCTGGAGGCCTGCAGGCTGTTTGCTTTGCTTCGAAACCCATATGCACCCTGGAATACACACGAGACTCGGCTCTCACTATGCACACACACACACACACACACACACACACACACACACACACAGACTCAGTCTCTCTGGCTCTCTGGAAGGTTACATTTCTGAAGGCGTGGGTGAGTCTGATCAATAACAACCCCAACAGTCATATTTTATTCACAAACACCGTCTGTTTAAAGAATCGATATGAATGCTTTGACCACCCACATGTTGCTGAGTCAGACACTGAAGCTGCAGAGAGAGAGAGTCACTGTAAAGGAGCAGTCTGTAGCTCCGCCCCTAGTGTTTAAAATGAGTACTGCAGTCTAAACTCTAATCATCACACGCAGCTGTCTCCCCCCCTCCTCTCACACAGGTCAGCATGTGGTGGACACTGTAGCTTCAGTGTTTAGCCAGCTCTGCATGTGGTGGACACTGTAGCTTCAGTGTTTAGCCAGCTCTGCATGGGTCTGTAAAGCTTTCTGCGTTCTAACCTCTCTCCATGTTTCATCTCCAACATTGATCCTAGTTTGAGCAGCTTTCTGCTGCTGGAGCTTATTAGAAACATGCAGAGGCTTTTTAGCTCGGGTACAATCACTTCTATCTGAAGCAGTTCCACTGCCCGCTTCCATCGCCGCAACACCTGTTCACCTGATAACTGCTCTCATATCTGGCAAACCCAGGGGCGTCCAAAACAGCCTTCAAAGCCCCGCCTACCTTCTCTGGTCCAATCAGATCCAGAGCATTCAGGAGCAGAACCTAAAGTTAGAAGGAGGACATACTGGCTGCTGCATTGTTGTCAGAGAAGCTTCAACACAGCAGGTTTCCTTCATGATCACAGAGGAAGAGAGCAGCTCTCTGATTGGTCCTTTAAGATGGAGTCGATTTGAGCCCACTGTGCTCAAGTGGACGACTTTAAATCAGCTCTACATTTGAAGACTACCACAGGAACAGAAACCCTCATCACCCAGTAATGGGTAATTACTTGTTTTCAATCATCATAAACGGAGGAAAGCACCTGAAATGTTGCCAATGTTTGTGTGCAATTAAGACAGCTGGCATAAGTTTGCCTGCAGCTTTTGATGGAGTCCTTTCTCTCCCACGCGGCTACCTTCTGAACAGGGGAATCATTTAAAACCCAAGGTGCATGCAGAGTGACAGGCCTGAAGAGGTCAAAGAGCTCCAGCTGCACCCGAATAAAATGAAGATCCATTTTATTCTTCGACCGACACATTTCACATGAGCCTTCATTCTGCCGTCAGACTCCGCCTCACACATTACGTTCCTGAGCCAAATGCTGCAAATACAGGACATAAATAAGACTTTTATTTATTGAGGATGTACGGTAAGAATCAAACACCAGTAGAACACGTGTGCGGTTTGTTTAGAGTTTTATAATAGGGCTCAGTGTCCATGCAGGTCTTAAAGGAGCCCTCCACATGAAGCAGAGGAAACAGGTGTCAAAATGTCAAGTTGGAATTTGTCCACCGCTCTCAGCTGAATCTCTCTTTTTGTGTGCAGTCGCCTCTTTCTGACCCGTCATTATTTTTCACTCTGACAATGTCAAAAGCATCATTTTAGCAATGTTTCCACTGTTGGTGGAGGGTGCAGGTTGCAGTGTGAGCAGGTGAGCTGACAGATTGCCTAAGAGGAGCAGGAACAGAGAGAAGCAGACAAGGCTGGAAATAGCCGGTCAATGAGGATGTCAGCATGTGCGTAAGAAATGAGCCAAGCAAAAGAGGCAAGTGTGGAGGCAGAGAGGGACTGGACCTGGACCATAATGGCAGTAAATGAAAGTAATGAAGCCGAAGCGACAGGGGGTACATTAGGCTGCACTGAGGTAATATGTTCCAATTGGAGGCAGACGAATCCGAGCTTCGCTTTATTAGACTCTGAACTCGGCGCGGCGTCGTGAAACAGCACAAAGCGGCTTTTACGTCCTCCTCCGAATGTGGCTCAGCAAATTTCCTGAAAGCTGTTTTTTCATTTCCACTTGTTTTGCAGAATTTCAGCACCAGCTCAATTAAATGTCCTGTTCCAAATTGTCTCTGCCCTAATCCATCACGAGATGACGTTACACTGAAACACAGATACGCATTTGAAGTTTTTGCACCAGCTCACTTGTTGCTTTGCCGGGTGACGTCCTGGACTTTGATTGGACTCACAACTCATCGACCCTTTAAGTCCTTCCAAACTGTCAGCTGAGTGGACAGATTCTGTAAAACTCAATTCATGGATCTATTTTTTGACCCCACAGCAAAAGGAAAGCGTTAACATTAGCATGCTAACACAGCAACGCAGGACACAGGTGAGTGCAGTTAACAGCTAGCTAAAGAGCGCTAACATTAGCATGCTAACACAGCAACGCAGGACACAGGTGAGTGCAGTTAACAGCTAACTAAAGAGCGCTAACATTACCATACTAACACAACAACACAGGAAACAGGTGAGTGCAGCTACCAGCTAACTAAAGAGCGCTAACATTAGCATGCTAACAACGATGCAGCTCGAAACGTGAACTACTTTTTCGTGCGCTGAACTCCTCTGCGTGGACTCGGGTGGAGGGGCTGTGAACGGGCGTTGCAGGAAAGTTTTGGCGAGTGGTGGGCCGATCTTAAGGTCAACATACACCTTTGAGATGAACTGGAAATGTCACACCAACCAGTCCGAACGTTAAAGGCCGAACACATTAATGCTCTTTAGCTTCAGAGTAAATATGTTCAGCCAGCTTCTTCATAACTTCCAACTGAAGACGTGACTGGGAAGGCCGCAGATTCACGCCCACAGGTCTGAAATGAGGCGCCTGCCGTGTCGAGTAAGTCCTCCTCCTTTTATCTCAGCTTTAACAGCGTCAATGTCTGCTCCATCTGACCTATACAGAGCTGAAGGCTTTCATTCTACCTCCAGCTATGCAAACTACCAAATCTAAAGACAAACATTCAGCGCCGCCTTCAGGAGTCGCTGATAAATCCCCCCGATGTACATCTGTGCGTGGTCTTGAATGTCACACCGCCTTACAACGTGGCGCCCGTCCAGACTGTTCTTTCTTCCTATACGTTCACGTGTGGTGAACCTGCGTCGTACTGACGGCGAGCAGATACAGCTGGCTGCAGTGAAGCGGCTGCCAAACGCTGTATGATGTGTGACTCACTGCACCCCCAACCCGCTTCGTTTTCATCGTTTCATAAACCATATCATACACTCAGTGCATCCTGTTAGATAATATTCATTTTCTGTTATCCGACACATGTTCAATAGAGACCAATCTGTGCTTTGGAAACACTTAAAATAGATCTGCATCAGCTCTGAGTGAGCTCTTGTGGAGGAAGATGAGGATCTAATTTTCAGGTTATGACGGTGTCTGGCAGAAACATTGTTCCTGCATAAAAAATGTTTTACATGACGACCTCAAAGAGGAAGAAGGGACCAGCGGTCAAAGTAGACAGAGAGAGAAAACCAAAAAAAAACTGGACGGCTGAGCGTAGCCATGAGCATCTGAACTCACGGGAGAACTACGAGATCAAGCCGGAATAAAGAGAACAACATGCAAACATCCTGTTCCTGTGACTTTCAGAGGATGTTGTGTTGTCCATTCAGCGCTTGTTGTGCGACATGTTGATAAAGTCATGTATATTGTCTTTTATTTTGAAATTAACTGGATGCTCGACTTCCTGTCCAGCTGGCAGCGGATGTCGTTTTGCATGGAATATATGGAAATCAGCATTGAGGGTTTTGTTTTGTTTCCTGTTTGATTGAAGTTTATGTTCATAATTTGGATTTAAACAAAACATCATTCAGACTTTTTTTTCCCTCAAATCTCTTGATCGCATTTTTTTCCGCAACGTAAATATTTCCGTATCTGCAGTTCCTCCAAAACAAAGTAAAGCTTCAAAGAGAATCATCTAATGTGAACCTCCTCGTTGACACTATGCAACAGGACTCCAGTGCCCCAAACAGCTCGAGGACGAAGCCACTTTTTAAAAAAGCAGGAGCAGCGTACGTCTCGTTCTGTCGGCAGAAGTGTGATGCACACAGCAACTCTGAAGGCAACAGATGGAGCACGATGTCCTCAAGGGCGTCTTCCTGTCTCCGGCTTCGAGGAAACATCATGCAGCGTACAGAACACATATGGATACACAGGCCTCCTATAGCCACAGGACAGGATTCTGTCAGCGAGGTTAGAGAATGGATAAACGAGGACGAGGAGCGGGGCGGGAATGTCAGCTGCAGGAATCACTTCATATGGCTGCGTCTGTGGTGCATCGTGGGGGAATGAGTCCTGAAGATTGTTTTAAGAATGCATCATTTAGTGTGCATGCTGCAGTCCTCAATGTGGGTGACCCGGGCTCAAACCCAGCCCGTGGATCCTCTCCTGCATGTCGATCCCGACTCTCTCTCCCTGATTTCCATCTGTCTGTTTTCCTGTCTCTATGATAAAGGCACGAAAAGCCCCCAAAATTAAAACATGCATAATTTGCATCACATTGCCTCCAAGCAGCTCCAGGTTTTCTCCGAGCGTTGATCAAACCTTCAGCGAGTCTTTCTAATTATTTCCTATAAAGGTAAAAAATAGATCGTGGCATACGGCTGGGAGGAGGGTTCGAGGGGGTGCGGGGCAGTTGGAGTCTCTTCAGTCACTCAGACAGACACCATGTCAGAGCCCGTCGCTCTCCCTCCAACCTGCTCACAGAGGACGCTCCAGAGACCCAGCTCGCTGCACCCATGTGCTGTTTGTGTGTGTGTGTGTGTGTGTTTCATTAAGCGTGCGTGTGCTCGTGTCTTTTTGTTTGTTTTTACATTTGGAGATGACTGTTTTATGACCTCATTAGTCCGGCCTGTATACTCATCACGCTGCCATCCCTTCCTGCTTTTGTGCAATTAAAGTAAATATTGACTCTGGAGCAGACCAGTCTCTCTCTTTGGGCATCAGAAGGCCGGTGACTAAGCAATGCTCCAGTACATGAAAACAATGGCAGGGTGAGAGAGGCAGCTGGTCAGAGACGGTGTGAAAAAAAGCTGAACGGATCGGCTTGACTCAGATTTATTAAACCCAGACGCCGCCTTTGTTGTACTGTATGATAGACTGTATGAAACATGGACGTATAGCCTCAGTGATGTCATGCTTTTATTCTGAAGAGCTGTGTTGAAGCCCACTGATACTGGTCGCCATTTTGGATATCAAAGTTCAATCACGATAGAAAAAGGCAAAGGTGAAACCATACACTGTAAATATTAACGTTTAAGGCATGAGTGAAGTCCCCCGTGTGTTCCTGCAGGGGGCGCTGGAGTCCCCCGTCTGTCCCTGCAGGGGGCGCTGGAGTCCCCCTTGTGTTCCTGCAGGGGGAGCTGGAGTCCCCCTTGTGTTCCTGCAGGGGGCGCTGGAGTCCCCCGTGTGTTCCTGCAGGGGGCGCTGGAGTCCCCCGTGTGTTCCTGCAGGGGGCGCTGGAGTCCCCCGTCTGTCCCTGCAGGGGGCGCTGGAGTCCCCCTTGTGTTCCTGCAGGGGGAGCTGGAGTCCCCCTTGTGTTCCTGCAGGGGGCGCTGGAGTCCCCCGTCTGTCCCTGCAGGGGGCGCTGGAGTCCCCCGTGTGTCCCTACAGGGGACGCTGGAGTCTTTTTATAGAGAAATAAACTTCAAAGACAAACAGTTGTTTGTACCAGGATGTAAAAGTGTCTGATTCTGCTGTTAAGTTGGACATTTAACATCTGGCTCTATGGAGATTGACTCACTTCTGGAGACAGCCTCTAGTGGCCACTCAAGGACGTGCAGTTTCTCAGCTTTTACACCAGAGAGTCTCGTCGTCTTGTGGCGTGGACAACCAGTCAGCGGCGGCCTGCACCAAGAGGACACTAAGGATGATGGTCCTTAACAGTGTAAAATGTCATAAATATATGCAGCCTGTGTATTTAATGCTGGGACACTATGAGAAGTATTTATTTTATTCCTCCTCACCCCGACCCGTCAGACTGACTCACAGCTCTCTGCTGCCAAACCAATGAGAACGCACTCTGGTTTGGGTTTATTGTAGAGGTGTGTGTGAGTGTGTGTGTGTGTGTGTGTGTTTCGGTGCATGTGGGACTTTTCAGACATCACATTTGTGGCTTCAAGCCGTTTACATTATTACCACCTTTCTTATTATAGACTGCCAGCAGGCTTTCAATAATGCATTTATGGCTCAGTGTTAAATTAATGAGTGACACTTTTCTGCATGACTCCTTCAGCTGAACCGTTCAGAGCTGCAGGCGCTGCGCGGTCAATTTGATTACAGCGTGATAATTATTAAAAGGCCAAACATGATGCTGTGTGCTGTTTCAGCGTCATGAAAAAAGAAAAAAAGATTCTCCTGGTTCAGCTCGCCCTGCGGTCAGACAGATCCGCCTGCAGCTGCACATTGATCCAACAAAGTTCAATCACACTGAACTTTGGCCGCAGAGATTTCAAGGCTGGCTTGATGTCCGGCGTGCGGCGTGACGGAGGGAGGGGTTGACATTTAATTCAAGACGTATTGATGCTTTGTATCAAACAAACAGCAGAGACGGAGAGCGAGGCTGCAGGGACACGAAGTCAGCGTCTCTGGTTTACTACAACTCTGCTGACACTCGCATCATCTGACCTTTTCATATTATGATGCATTTAAAGCCCTACAGTGATCGATGGTGTTAGAGAGAGTACCTTTATTTGTTTCTCAAAGAGAGAGAGAGAGAGAGAGAGAGAGAGAGAGAGAGAGAGAGAACGCTGCCGACATGTTTTCCAACTGAAAGGTTGCTAAAAGTATTTGTGTGATTTAAAGCGTGTGAAGGAGTTTGTCTTCTGCTCTTGTTCTCGCAGTCGTCCAAACATCTCCGGTCCCGTCTGCTCTCGTCAACATCACACGTGTAAAATGTGAGCGGCTGATTTGTTCGGAGCGCAGCGTTACTTTGAGAATCTTTTCCTTTTTAAAAAAGTGTGAGGAGTCAAGACTTTAAAACTCAGGATTTTTATTTGTGACGTTCTCATACAGATGAAATGTAAAGACCGATGCAATAACAAGAAACACTCAAGTTAAGTGTCAGTGTGGGTGCAGTAAAATAATGATGTAAAACAAATTTTTGTTGAATGTACAAAATATGAAAACATAGATGTATATAGAATAGAATATTCTCTGAATGTGACGGCTCCTCTTCTCTCTAATAGAACTGAAAACTCTCAACGTTTCTCTTCTCTTTACTTTTCCTGAAGGCCATCCAACAGTATTAAAGGGACAGTGTTTGGATGGAGTTGGTACTTTTAGCGGTTAGCGTGGCGTCCTTAAGGAGAGAGTGGCTGCAGTGCATGCTGGGAAACGGCTTTGCAGACGGACTCGTTGCTCCTCGCGTTTTGGATCATTGGAAAGTCACTTTTGTTTCAGCACACCACATGCGTGTTCGTCCACCGGTCATGTGACGATGACAGATGTATGGAACCTGTCCCAACGCTGCGAAACGACCACACGGGTGGAAAAACACGTTTATGAGATGCAGCAGGTCGAGAGCTTTTTGACCTCATGCTGTAAATGAACGCTTCGTTTGCACTGTGTGTGTGTGTGTGTGTGTGTGTGTGTGTGTGTGTGTTGTAACAGTAGGAGCTGCTCTGTTTGCTAAATCATCAAGAATTCAGAGCACAGACGCTGAAGTGTAATCTTCAGCCAATCTTTCAATCCTCTCTCTCCCTCAGAGCCTTCGTCTATCTGCCATCACACTGTACACATTAGACTGTGTGTGTGTGTGTGTGTGTGTGTGTGTGTGTGTGTGTGTAAGGACGTTATATGGAGCCACTTTAAAGGCTCAGTGCATTAAAGGAACACGTCTGTGTTTGAGCTGCCGAGTCGATGAATGAAGGAAACATTTAAAGCTTCATGTCAGAGATGATTTGTTTTATACGAGATAGAAAAGGGTCACTCTGTGTGTGTGTGTGTGTGTGTGTGTGTGTGTGTGTGTGCTTTTTATGTGTTTGTGCATCCATGTAGAAAATTTACTTTGTGCTCACTTAGTCACAGGAGCTGCAGCATTGATCAGATGCAGCAGCCTGTCATTGACTTCCTGAAAGGAAATCAAGAGAGAATATTAATTCTCTTTTTTTAACACAAACAGAAGTTTAAAATACTGTCCTGTTGTTCCACGATCGGTATCTATCCCGTCATCGATGGTCCGAGTCTGAGACGAGACTGAGACCAAGACGGCCCTGCTGTGAGTGAGTCCCCTCTGAAGCAGCAGGAGCGGGGTTAGAGGCTGGCGCCGGAGCCAGGAGGGGGCGGCGTGACGGATCACTGTGGGTGGAGACAGGAAGTGTTGAGTGACTGGAGGAGGGACATTCGCGGGACATTCCTGTCCTGCTTCCTGCCGTGTGTCACCTGTCGGAGCGCTGGACGCTCAGCGTGGAGGACAGATTGTGGAAGGTGTTTTGAAGTGAAGCCTTCAGCGCTCATGCTTCGAGGACGTGTGGCAGTAAAAGACGGGACGCGTGTTGGACTCGATCAGTGGAAATCTTTCACATCGAGCTTCCTCTGCACAGCTCATTAACATTCAGGATTTGACCTAATGGTGCATGGAGCAGGCTGCTCAGTGGTCAGCTCTGTCCCCTCACAGTGAGGAGGTTGCTGGTTTGAATCCCTGGTTTGTCAGGAGCCTCTCTGCATGTTCTCCCCGTGCATGGCGTGGGTTCTCTCCGCTCACAGTCCAATCACACGCTGGTTACCCGCTGACTCTGAACTGAGTGTGTGTGCGTGTGTGTGTGTGTTTGTGTGTGAGTGTGTGTGTGTGTGTGACGCCATCTTGAATCTGTATACATAAAGTTTTTGTTATTTGATTGACCGGACACTCTGTGCTATGATGCGTGGTTGCAGCGAGCTCCATGGAAATGTGTGTGTGTGTGTGTGTGTGTGTGTGTGTGGTCATTCCCACGTTTTTAAAATGTACATAATAGTAAACAACAACACAATCACTGAACACCACGGCACAGAAACACGACAAGAAAATGTAATCACACAAAGTGTCGTCCTTGAGAGCACAACACACCCCTGACCTTCCATTTAGACTGGACCCTCTTCAGCGAGCACGCACACACACACACACACACACACACACACACACACACACACACACACACACACACACTGTGGTGCACACCTTCATGAATGAGCGTAGGGAGCAGAGCCAATGAGAAGCTGTTCTTACCTTCTCTCTGAGGCCGTAAGCAGCACTTATAGGAATTTTCTGGATCAATGGCGGGAGTAATGAAGCAGCCTGGCCGACACTCAATGATCCGCTGGGTCGATACAGCAGCACACATCGAGGGTGGACACTACATTACTACATTACTCTGAGACACAAACACAACAGTCCCGTCTTCTGAATGCTAAATGGACTGAGAGCTTCTTCTCTCCTCTTCTGACTTCAGTCACATTCACACACAGATGGCAGAGGCTGCTGCAACCGAAGTAACTAGTCCTATTCATACACATTCACACACTGCTGACGAAGCAGCGGGAGCAACATGGGGTGTCTCGCCCCGTCCTTCCAGTCAGGAGACAACTGACTCGACCCAGCTGCTGTGTCAGCTACACAGAGCCGCATGCACAAACACAATTCTGTCACTGCAGAGACTTTACAAGAACCTTTTAGTGACAAAAAAAACCAACAATCTCGACATCTTCCAAGTTGTCATAAAACCCCCCCCCGATGTTAAATGACGCACATCAACACCTGCAGCCCAAAGTGCCCTTTAAACGTGTTCGCAAAAAAAATAAAAAACACGCGTAACCTCTCAAGAAGAGCTAAAACGTTTCTCACATTTGTTCCCTGAAGACGCTCGTCGGGACGCAGCTGATGCGTGTCGCACTTCCTGAGAGGCACCATGAGACCGGGTGTGTGTGTGTGTGTGTGTGTGTGTGTGGGGGGGGGGGGTCAGACTGACAGACGTAATGTTCCTAAAAAAGAGCTCAAAGTTGTTGTAGGCTGAAAGGACTGTGTGTTCAGAGACACTAATTAGGAGCTATGTATCCATTATATGAGCCAATAAGATCACCATGAGACCCGGGGGTTTTAAATGGGTGCAGGTGTAAAGGCAGAAGATGAGGCAGACGTGGTCGGGTGAAGGATCAGGGACAAAGGGCTCGTGCTCGGTGTTCATACAGGCGCCGGTCAGTACAGAAGGACAGAAACACGGACGCTGCGTTTACAGAGTGAAACCCGGGCAGGTGGAGGAGACGCTTTTCAACAAACTCACGTTAAATACTCGTCACTTTTTGAAGCAGTGACGTTAAGAAGCTTTAAGCCTTTGTTCAGAGGCTGCCTGAGCTGAATGAAGTGTTCCCTCTTTAACGGGACTTTCATATACACAGTTTTGATTGGAGGCTGATATCAAGCTGAGACCGGTGAAATGTTGGTCATTATCTCCCATGATCCTTTTCCCCCCCTGTGAGGTGACAGGCTTGACCTCTACGTCGGTGTATTTATCCAGCCTGCTCCTCTCAGAGGCCACGAGAGCAAACGGAACGGACACAGCAGGCTAATTAAAGAGACAGCGTCAATAATCAGTGTGACAGTAATGAGGACTGGAGCGCCCCGACTGAGAGAGACAGGACCAGGAGGAGGACAAGGAGGAGGACGAGGAGGAGGAGGACAAGGAGGAGGACAAGAAGGAGGAGGAGGAAGACAAGGAGGAGGACAAGGAGGAGGACAAGGAGAAAGAGGACGAGGAGGAAAAGGACGAGGAGGACAAGGACGAGGAGGACAAGGAGGAGGAGGACGAGGAGGAGGACAAGAAGGAGGAGGACAAGAAGGAGGAGGAGGACGATGAGGACAAGGAAGAGAAGGACAAGAGGAGGAAGACGAGGAGGAGGACGATGAGGACAAGGAAGAGAAGGACAAGGAGGAGGAGGACAAGGAAGACGAGGAGGAGGACAAGGAAGATGAGGAGGAGGACAAGAAGGAGGAGGAGGACGATGAGTACAAGGAAGAGAAGGACAAGGAGAAGGAGGAGTAGGACAAAGAAGACGAGGAGGAGGACACGAAGGAGGAGGAGGACGATGAGGACAAGGAAGAGAAGGACAAAGAGGAGGAAGACGAGGAGGAGGACGATGAGGACAAGGAAGAGAAGGACAAGGAGGAGGAGAAGGAGGAGGAGGACAAGGAAGACGAGGAGGAGGACAAGGAAGATGAGGAGGAGGACAAGAAGGAGGAGGAGGACGATAAGTACAAGGAAGAGAAGGACAAGGAGAAGGAGGAGTAGGACAAAGAAGACGAGGAGGAGGACACGAAGGAGGAGGAGGACGATGAGGACAAGGAAGAGAAGGACAAAGAGGAGGAAGACGAGGAGGAGGACGATGAGGACAAGGAAGAGAAGGACAAGGAGGAGGAGGAGGAGGACAAGGAAGACGAGGAGGAGGACAAGGAAGATGAGGAGGAGGACAAGAAGGAGGAGGAGGACGATGAGGACAAGGAAGAGAAGGACAAGGAGAAGGAGGAGTGGGACAAAGAAGACGAGGAGGAGGACACGAAGGAGGATGAGGACGATGAGGACAAGGAAGAGAAAGACAAAGAGGAGGAAGACGAGGAGGAGGACGATGAGGACAAGGAAGAGAAGGACAAGGAGGAGGAGAGGGAGGAGGAGGACAAGGAGGTAGTAGGAGGAGGACAAGGAAGACAAGGAGGAGGATAAGAAGGAGGAGGAGGATGATGAGGACAAGGAGGAAGAGAAGGAGGAGGAGGACAAGGAGGATGAGAAGGACAAGGAGCAGGACAAGGAGGAGGAGAAGGACAAGGAGCTTGTAGATCCAGCAGTTCTCCTGCTGGGAAACAAAGCTTGACTAAAGGGAGGAGCCGGAGGAGGCAGGACTTTGTCCTCGTCTCTGAGGGAAGACGTGCGGTGATAAATGGGATAATACTGGGAGAGGAGAGCGCGATGATGTCATGTTAAATGTTAAATATGATGTGTGTACCTCGGAGCAACAGGAGGCTGGTGTACATGTGCTGCATGCTTTGTGCACATGCCAGGATGGTTGGGGGTGGAAGCGCTTTGAAGCTGATCCAAAGTGAAGAGGGGGAGAGGAGAACACGGTCCACATTCCCACCACTCGGGAAGCCGCTGAGCTGCAGGTCGCCCACACATGATGGGAATGTCACTTCCTCCTTCTCTTTCCATGATCTGCCCTCTTTGACCTCTCCGCTCCTCCCCTCTGCTTCCTGTCTTCAGGTGGTGATGTCACCTCTGAGCTCTCAGGGGACGAACGAAGCAGGGCGACCATCGACCTCTTTGTGCACGCCATCTGTTTAATTAGAAATGAATTGATTGATTGAGCAATTTGAAACGAGGACGTTTTGAACAGCTGACACTTTCAATTAGCAGTAATGACCTTTAACCTCCAGGAGCAGCAACAACAACAGTGTGTCTACAGTGTCAGTCACAGAGACACCTGTGGACTCGTGTGGAGTTTGACTCCTCATGGATTGATTTTCTATGCCGAGGTGGACACTGGGCTGGTGATGGGGAGAGGCTGCAGCTGGACACTGGGCTGGTGATGGGGAGAGGCTGCAGCTGGTGATGGGGAGAGGCTGCAGCTGGTGATGGGGAGAGGCTGCAGCTGGCCACGGGCTGGTGATGGGGAGAGGCTGCAGCTGGACGCTGGGCTGGTGATGGGGAGAGGCTGCAGCTGGACGCTGGGCTGGTGATGGGGAGAGGCTGCAGCTGGACGCAGGGCTGGTGATGGGGAGAGGCTGCAGCTGGACGCCGGGCTGGTGATGGGGAGAGGCTGCAGCTCGTGATGGGGAGAGGCTGCAGCTGGACGCCGGGCTGGTGATGGGGAGAGGCTGCAGCTCGTGATGGGGAGAGGCTGCAGCTGGACGCTGGGCTGGTGATGGGGAGAGGCTGCAGCTGGACACTGGGCTGGTGATGGGGAGAGGCTGCAGCTGGACGCTGGGCTGGTGATGGGGAGAGGCTGCAGCTCGTGATGGGGAGAGACTGCAGCTGGACGCCGGGCTGGTGATGGGGAGAGGCTGCAGCTCGTGATGGGGAGAGGCTGCAGCTGGACGCCGGGCTGGTGATGGGGAGAGGCTGCAGCTCGTGATGGGGAGAGGCTGCAGCTCGTGATGGGGAGAGGCTGCACCTGGACGCAGGGCTGGTGATGGGGAGAGGCTGCAGCTGGACGCAGGGCTGGTGATGGGGAGAGGCTGCAGGTGGACACAGGGCTGGTGATGGGGAGAGGCTGCAGCTGGACGCCGGGCTGGTGATGGGGAGAGGCTGCAGCTCGTGATGGGGAGAGGCTGCAGCTGGACGCCGGGCTGGTGATGGGGAGAGGCTGCAGCTCGTGATGGGGAGAGGCTGCAGCTGGACGCTGGGCTGGTGATGGGGAGAGGCTGCAGCTGGACGCTGGGCTGGTGATGGGGAGAGACTGCAGCTGGACGCCGGGCTGGTGATGGGGAGAGGCTGCAGCTCGTGATGGGGAGAGGCTGCAGCTGGACGCCGGGCTGGTGATGGGGAGAGGCTGCAGCTCGTGATGGGGAGAGGCTGCAGCTCGTGATGGGGAGAGGCTGCACCTGGACGCAGGGCTGGTGATGGGGAGAGGCTGCAGCTGGACGCCGGGCTGGTGATGGGGAGAGGCTGCACCTGGACGCAGGGCTGGTGATGGGGAGAGGCTGCAGCTGGACGCCGGGCTGGTGATGGGGAGAGGCTGCAGCTGGACGCTGGGCTGGTGATGGGGAGAGGCTGCAGCTGGACGCAGGGCTGGTGATGGGGAGAGGCTGCAGCTGGACGCAGGGCTGGTGATGGGGAGAGGCTGCAGCTGGACGCAGGGCTGGTGATGGGGAGAGGCTGCAGCTGGACACTGGGCTGGTGATGGGGAGAGGCTGCAGCTGGACACTGGGCTGGTGATGGGGAGAGGCTGCAGCTGGACGCAGGGCTGGTGATGGGGAGAGGCTGCAGCTGGATGCAGGGCTGGTGATGGGGAGAGGCTGCAGATCTTAAATAGAGCGCTCATTTGGGAGGAGGCGCTGTGATTGGAGCTCGTTGAATGAGTCAGGATTATTTGCCTGGAGGTCGGCGGTGATCTGATTGGTTCATAATGACCGGGGAGGTTAAACGTCCTGCTCGGCTCTCAGTGGAAAACAAGCTGTGTGTCGCAGCGCTCCGGGGGAGGGACAGGCCAACAAAGGGTTTCCATGGGAACAAACCACCATAGGGATGAGTACATTAAGATGTGTGTGTGTGTGTGTGTGTGTGTGTGTGTGTGTGTGTGTGTGTGTGTGTGTGTGTGCGTGTAACCACAGATCAACAGGTAGTAATGATAGTAATTTGGAGCCTTCTGGTCCTGGTGCGGTCGTCCCTCGATGCGTTCATGTTCTGTGTGAAATTAAAGATTTAAACGATGAGAGTGATTCACAGGAACCAATGAGCACTCAGACGTCCTTCTTCTTCTGCCAGGCTGGAGTCGTGACTTACACTTTCCCTCACACACACACACACACACACACACATGTCATCCTCAGAAGGTTACCGCCTACATACATTGGTGGCTTACACATACACACACACACACACACACACACACACACACAGTCCTACAGGTTGATTTTAACACTGAACTCTCGAGCAGTTTGTAGATTAATAATCATAGAAACACTGAAAAACTACAAAAATGAAAAAGTGCGTCATGACATGAAAACACTTCCTGCTCGTCAGGCGTCTCCATAGATACAGTACACAGAGTTTGCAGGCTATGAGATTTACAAACCATTTTGGCCTCCATATTGAGTGACGTGGAGCCTGAAACGAGTCTCCCTGAAACAAACAAACAAACAGGGGCGCAGGTGGCCTAGTGGTGAGGTAGCGCCCCCGTGCACAGAGGCTGCCCGGGATTGGAAAATAGAGAAGAAGGCAAAAATACAAAACTGTGTACATACATTTTCCTCAGAGAGAAGGAACTACACATCCCACAATCCTTTGCAATTCCAACGAGACGCTCTTCTTTCTGCAGCTACATGGACCTTCTCTCTACAGCTGTCTTCAGTGTTTATAGTGCATTCACTTTTCTTAAAGGTGTCACACCCGGGCAGCTCGTGGTCAGTCTTCCTCGGGTGGTCATGACATCATTCTCTGTTGAGCTCTCTTTCACCGACACATTCGGAGGCGGGTGCAGCCCTGCAGCCGAAAATGAATATTACATGACCGTCCCTGAACCTGACGCAGACCAGAGCCTGCATTCATTAGACTGGGAATATTCAAACTGCACAGAGACGTAGAGTTGATGTATTATTTTTAATATTGTACTTGGCCTGACTGTGCGGCTGTACTGGAAATAAATGTAAGGCGGTATCCCATGGGTTTAATAAGCAGCCTCTACGCTTCAGTGGTTCCACCATAATGAAGGTCAGCGTGGGGTCGAGCTGGCTGCAGATGTTGGGAGCACTGGTTATTTAATGTGTTATGGCTGCACACACACTCACCCAGTGGCTTCCTGATGGCAGCTGGTTAATAATTTATGATTCCATCATTGAATTCATAATATTATAGGCTTGTGTTTTCAGATATGTTTTGGTTATGAATATTTAAACCCGATGTCTGAGAGAGAGGAGGCTTCTTCCGTCAGTTCGCTATACGAGGAGAAAGCACAAGCCACAAGAAGCCATTCAAAGAAAACAAACTCAAACTGGACTCTGCATGCATGCACGATGAAGAGTCAGCCGGGGTTAATCACATGTTTGAAACTCCTTTCTTTATGCATTTGAAAATAAAAATTGTTAGGCTTTTATTGTGAAAGTTTGGCCGTGTTCTGATGACCTGACTGTATCAGACTGGCAACTCGGAATTTCCAACTTCCAAGATGAAATTGAACGCATCGTTGGGAGAATAAATGAGTTCTGAGTTATTTCCTGATAATTCACAACAGCTGTTGTTTCATACGTTTTTAGTGATTTATAAAAGATGAAACCCAGGTTCTCGTTTAATGTCACACGGAGCGATTGAAGAGTTTAGTGTGAGAAGAGTTTCCACGGTTCGCGAGCTGAAGTGTCTGTTGGCTCTTACATGCAGTAAACACAGGGCTGAATCTGTGTGACTGCATGCAGACATATGAAGCTGCTCGGCCTGTTTCCACCTGACTCCCTGAGCTCTGCTCGCTCGCTCTCTCTCTCTCTCTCTCTCTCTCTCTCTCTCTCTCTCTCTCTGTTGTTCTGTGTTACAGATTGCTGTGGGTGGATGGTGTTGCATGTTGTGAGAGCAAAGCTCCATCAAACAGGCGTGCATTTGTCTCCCTCTCTGTTTGTGTTTGTGTATTTTTCCAAAGCTTCTGGAAGCTCTGCATGGATTTTGAACAGAAGGATGATGTAAAGTCGTCAATAACAAACACAACACGTCGTGCATCGGATTGGTTTAAATGTTTGATTACCACACCAAACAAGAGAACATTTTATTGGTCGGTGTAGCAGAGTGCCTTGTTGGTTTTAAGTGAAAGTTCGCATGTCGATAATTTAGCTGTTAACTCTTAACTTCAGGCTGCAACCAATTGAAAGACAACTTTGATTCAGTGAGTAAGAAAACGAGCAAGAAGATGAAAAGTGTTGTTTTAGCATGCTAACGTTAGCGCTCTCTCATTAGCTTGTATCTTCACAACAGTATCTTCTTCTTCTTCTTCTTCTTCTTCTTCTTCTTCTTCTTCTTCTTCTTCTTCTTCTTCTTCTTCTTCTTGACTCAAACAGCTTTTATACACAAGGGGAGGAGCCGGCCGTCCCGTCCATGTAAACACAGCTCTGACAACAACACAGCCAGCAGGACTCCAGCTTCTCCCTCACTGCAGACAGTCAGGACTCACACACACACACACACACACACACACACAGACTGGATTCATGATAGCTTGATGTGGAACATGTTGCTTTAAAGTGCAAACTGTCCATGCATTAATAAGTAATAATAACTTCTTCAATCAGTTGATTTAAGTGATTCTAATTCAGCGTCGAAAAGCTCCATTATTCCTCGAGCGCTCTCCAGACTCCTCACTGGTCCCTTCTAAATCTCAAATAGCTTCTGGCGTCTGTCAGAGCACTTTCATCTGCTGCTCTTCTTCAGGGATGAGATTTGACAGACGAGGAGAAGTCATTACTTTGAAGCATTTTGACTGATGTGCGGGCTGAAATAGAGCCGCCCGCTTTCACAGCTGGACCGCAGAGACGGAAATCTACAGAAATAGGACAATTACTGTCCACGTGCAGGAGGAGAGGATCTCTGCACGGACGCTCCAGAGGTGTTTTTATTTTACATCTGGATTAGTCAAGAGCTGAGAAACAAATGCATGAGTGTGCAAGGCTGCCCATCAGGGGGGATAGAGGGGAAAAGAGGAGGGGGGAGGAGGTTAGCAAAAACATGGTCCATCCTATTTTCAGCAACAATGCCCACTTAAATCCCTCCTGATGTTCTGAATGGAAGAGCTCTCTCTCTCCCGGCGGTCTTCCTGACCGTTTAACTGTTCATAATCTTTCTTGAAAAGAGGATGTGACCCTTCACCCGGACCCTCTGATTGTTTTCCTCTCTGAGGCCGGGGAGTTTTTTTTGCTTAGCAGAGGTGTTTTCTTAATGCGTTTGGCTCCTGGCACCGGGCCGTTGACCCGTCTGTAACCCCGCCGTCTTTACTGTCCTCAGAGTCAGAGTCCCCGGCCGAGCTGCCATAAATCAAATCTGTGTGTTCTGTTGTCAAACTGGCCCGGGTCAGTGCAGGTCGCCCTGCTTCTCCAGAGCTCCTTAAACGCCGCCTCGGCACCACTCAGGAAGTGACCTACCACCTCTCCAGCCACCAAACTCACTGCCATATTTTGACCGCACCGGGACTTGAACCAGCGACCGTCCGGTTCCCTACTGCAGATTTGGTGCTTTATAGACAAAACGTTAAATGATGGATGGATTTCTTTCATGCGTCCAGAAATTAAAACGACCATCTCTGGCTCCTCCCCTTGGTCACTACTGCAGAGAATAAAAGCAAACAGCAGCGTCCTCTGACTTCTGCAGGAGAGCATGTGAAGCTCCGCCCCCGGCTGTGTGTTTCTGTGCTCTTGATTACAGATTTGTTCTGTTCAATCAGACAGTTGTGATTAGTCGTGCGTGTCGCATACATCGGAGCAGGAAAGCTGGAGGACTATTTGTTTGAGTCCTCTGTCTCGTGGCGTCTAATAAGTTATTAAAGCTGATACATGTGACTCTACCTGCTGCACACAAAGCCGAGCGAGCAGTAAGTAGAATTCAGTCAGTCAATCGTATTGATTTACTGTCTAATTAAAGGAGCGTCTTGTTTGGTGAAAGGCTTGTCTCAACACTCTCACACTAACAAGGATCATCTTCGGCTCACCTCACATTTTCTTGTCTCTCCTGAGAGCTTCGGTTTACAGCAACACAACAAAACAATACAAAAGGAGTGAAGGGAAGGAGCTTAAGAACAATTAAATTAGCATGAAACAAAAAGGCAGAGAAGACACACCTCCTCCTTCCCTCCCCGGCCCGTGTCACGTAGACGCAGAGCGAGCGGCGAACACTTCAGAAGGTACATTTGCAAACAATCTCCTGTGTGCTTTTAACACAATTTATTTTAATTTTTTCATGCATTTATTTGTTGGGCTTTTTATGCTTTTATTAGAGCGACAGGTCAGTTTAGGGTCAGAAGTTATGAAGCGAGAAAGTGCAGATTGAGATGCAGGAAGTAGCCTCAGGAGGCTACGGACCGTTAGCCTGCTGCGGACCGTTAGCTTGCTACGGACCGTTAGCTTGCTGCGGACCGTTAGCCTGCTGCGGACCGTTGGCCTGCTGCGGACCGTTAGCCTGCTACGGACCGTTAGCCTGCTGCGGACCGTTAGCCTGTGAACACGAGAGGTTTGAGAACGAACCCTGGAAACTTCTCTTTGTTTGTCGGTTCTCCTTCAGTTGGACTCTTGCGATGACACTCCGTCAGGACCGGACCGCGAGGGCGCCACATAAAAACCCAAACAAACGTCAGTGTGAACACAGAGCTGAGAACAACACACTCGGAGGGAGTTTGACTTCAATCTGTCTGAAGTGAATTCGAACAGATTTACACTCACTCAGTGTTTTTCTACATCGATTGTCTGAATGTTAAATATTAAACCTTTTAAGGTCCAGTGTTTAAAGTGCAGTTAAACTTTGTCATCATTATTTAAAAGCAACATAAAAGAGAACACGACATCGTGCATCTTTCTTTGCGGCTCCCTGCGGAGGAGCTGCTAATCGTTATTCTGTGTGTGTGATGGTACTGTAACACCTCAGCGAGTGTGTGTGTGTGTGTGTGTGGGGGGGGGGCATGTTATAAGAGGGTAATGGGTTCTTACCCCCCCCCAGGAGGATCACGGCTCCTTGTCAGGAGTATAAAAGGCCGCCTGTCCACGGCACAATGAGCTTCATTTCCTCAAGGGCGTTGTGCGAGCGGCGGGTCAAACTGGAAGTGGTGGCTGCTAAGAGAAAGCGTTATTGATTGGGTCCTGCTCTGTGGAGGTGTTCGGAGCGCGGCGGGAGGACGGGCCACACGCACAGGGCGGGGACAACGCTGACATCAGTGAACCGCAGACACGCCTTCTCATCGATCTGTTGGCTCTGTGTCATAACCAGGAGGTGGTGACAGGGCGGGAAGATGTGCGTCTGAACCCAGATTCACCCTGACAGTGCAGATAACACATTTACACATGTTGTTTAGTTTAGTGCATGTGTTGATCTTTGAAACTGACTGAAGCAGCTTCAGGTAAAAAGTAAAGA
>NC_136702.1:944042-1074042 GCF_947650265.1 Symphodus melops | reverse complement strand
CTGTTATATGTTCTGCATTAGACTCCCAAGGCTCAGTGCCTCATTAGATGCTATCAGCTCCTCTGTATTTCTAATCCTGCGCTGATCCCACATGGAGAGCTGAAGTTGGCTCCTTTGTTCCTGAAGTCTGTGGAGTCAGGAGTCATCTTGAGTCCCAGCTGGATGTCTTCGCCTTTGTTCAATGTGGAGCTACGCTTCAGACTCTGCTGCAGCAGGAAACCAAGGCGCCCTATGCTTAAAGGGCACCAGAGGACAAAAAGGACACACACACACACACACACACACAGCCTGCATGACCACGTTTCAAAGCTGCTGCACAGGAACCCTTCAAAGTGCCTTTGAAGGGACGGTGACCAGCGGACAGGCTGTACCGAGCATCCAGCTCCAGACACAGAGAAACTCACCGTCACTGCAGGACGAGTACAGATGTATTTCCTTTGCAGGTCTGCCTGTTAAAAATGTCTCTGCACTCACATGATCTCATTCTGTAAACTCAAGTGTCCAAGAGGAAGCTGAAGGTTTAAATCCTCTTCTTCTGTGGTGGTTTTAAAAGTCGGATAAAGAGCAGGCAGGTCACCAGGAGAAGTGACGCACTCTTTGGTTTCTTTGGTTTGCAGAATAGTCTGGAGGAATTCTAACCTGAAAAATGACCAACAATGAGGGCTTATAACATCGTGCTCTCGTGTCTTAGCACATCAGCTCTACGGAGATCGATTCTCCTCTCGAGCCACCCTCTAGTGGACACTAAAGGCACTGCAGTGTTTGCATCTAAACACTTTTTTTTTAAGTCCTGAAGGTTTTCCCTTGATTACAACGTTTCTTTTTTTTTTTCTCGTGTTAGCATTCAGACTTACTGAGACTGAAGAGCCTGTTGATCAGTGCAGCGAGTGGAGAGAGAGAGAGAGAGAGAGATCAGAAACACAGAGAGGAATGAGAAGAATGAAAAAGAGCATCAGAGGGATGATGAAAGCCTCGCCTTAAAAAGGGAATCAAACGTCTGCATCGCGTGCTGCATGTAAGCAGAATGTAAACGACGGCAACGAGAGCTTTCACCTGCTGCCGGCAAGGTCAACATGAGACAGTGGACGCACGCTGGACGGGCTGAACTCGGGTCAGCCGGTCTCTGTACAGAACACAATGTCTTATCCCTACAACGTCATGCATTATTGATTTCCAAAGGGACGTGGAGGATTTCATCCAGAGGTAACCTTCAGAGGACGGATCATTACAGGGATCTCCGTCCACTGAGTTAAAAACGTTTACAGTTTGTCCTGCAGCTGTGTCACATGTAAACAGGTAAACAGGTGTGTAACTGCAGCTGTGTCACATGTAAACAGGTAAACAGGTGTGTAACTGCAGCTGTGTCGTACAGAGGAAGAAAACGATGGCAGTGATTTTTTGACTGTGAGTAAAGTTTGGAATTATTCGAGAGATTTTTTTTTTTTGTTCTCACAAATTGTCCTTTTTTTTCAATCACAGCCGAGCTGCTTTTGTTCCCTTTAACAGCTGCTCTTGATGCTGCTGCTGTCTGAATGTTATTCTTTACAAGTTCAGACATCACAAAACATCAATCCTGCGTCGTGACAAGAGAAGCAATGATAGAAACCTCACCGAGGGATTTCAGCCCTGCAGATCCCCACTGATTCTCCACCGACATATCAATAATATCTATAAATATCTGTAGCAGCTGGAATATGGAACTACACAATAGTTGAAGTGAATTTAGCGTGCTTTAGCGTTAGGGGGCGTTTACCTTTATGTGGTTTCATCGTAAGGCCGAGACGAGACGCTCGCCGGATGGTCAGAGAGCTGACGCTGGCCTGAGATCAAAGGAAATGTGTGGTGAGCTGCTGGTCTTGGGAATGTTTGATTGGCTTCCCAAACTCCTCTGATGAGTTGGTCTTCATTCTTTCCATCAGAGGATAAACATATCTGTGATTCAGATTGTGTAATCAGTGAATAATTGAAAACACTGGAGTGTGCAGCAGGCATGATAATCAAATAGCCTGGAGCGTCTGTGTGTGTGTGTGTGTGTGTGTGTGTGTGTGTGTGTGTGTGTGTGTGTGTGCTTCCCCTCGTATCGACTCGCTCCGTCGCCGTCGATCCATCTTTGTCTGTCTCGACAGGATCTCATGTTGTGTTCTCTGCAGTCATTTCACTGATAAACTCACATCTCTTAAAGGGCCGGTACGTCTAAGAGCATGAAAGGCTTCTTATCACTCTGATGTTGATGAGTATTTATGAACGAAGTGTTGTTGTTGTTTTTCAATTGAGCAGAAACTCATTTTAAAGTGACAGGCTCGTCATCACAGAGAGCTGTCTGGCTCCGCCCCCTCCTCTCACACAGCTCTGCATGTGGTGGACACTGTAGCTTCAGTGTTTAGCCTGCTCTGCATGTGGTGGACACTGTAGCTTCAGTGTTTAGCCAGCTCTGGATGTGGTGGATGCTGTAGCTTCAGTGTTTAGCCAGCTCTGCATGTGGTGGACACTGTAGCTTCAGTGTTTAGCCAGCTCTGCATGTGGTGGACACTGTAGCTTCAGTGTTTAGCCAGCTCTGCATGTGGTGGACACTGTAGCTTCAGTGTTTAGCCAGCTCTGCATGTGGTGGACACTGTAGCTTCAGTGTTTAGCCAGCTCTGCATGGGTCTGTAAAGCTTTCTGCGTTCTAACCTCTCTCCATGTTTCATCTCCAACATTGATCCTAGTTTGAGCAGCTTTCTGCTGCTGGAGCTTATTAGAAACATGCAGAGGCTTTTTAGCTCGGGTACAATCACTTTTATCTGAAGCAGTTCCACTGCCCGCTTCCATCGCTGCAACACCTGTTCACCTGATAACTGCTCTCATATCTGGCAAACCCAGGGGCGTCCAAAATGGCCTTCAAAGCCCCGCCTACCTTCTCTGGTCCAATCAGATCCAGAGCATTCAGGAGCAGAATCTAAAGTTAGAAGGAGGACATACTGGCTGCTGCATTGTTGTCAGAGAAGCTTCAACACAGCAGGTTTCCTTCATGATCACACAGGAAGAGAGCAGCTCTCTGATTGGTCCGTTAAAGACATAAACCAGTGAGATCGTATCGTGTTGTCACCTCTGAAGAAGTCTTAGTGGATCCTCCTTAAATCGAATTTAAAAGCGACAGTATTTTGTCATTTTATGAAACCTTCATTCACCTCGGAGAAGACAGTGAACGAGGTCACGATGCAACTCACATGAAGGAACGAAGCAGTGTGAGTGTTTGTGAAGAGATACTCAGAACTCTTTTGTGAACAGGAGAGGAGTGCGGCGGGTAAAGTGGATCGCAGGAAGCGTGAGATGGGGGAGGGCGATATCCAGTCCAACTTAAATGTCCTCCTTCACTTTGCCTCCATCGTTTTTGCTTCTTGTTCTTGGTTCATCTTTCTTTTTTTCTTCTCTTGTTTTTCTTCTTCACGTCCTTCCTCTTCTTCTCCTCTTTACCTCTTTTTGTAATCGACTTCCTCTCGCCCTTTCTTCTCCATCTTTTGTCCTTCTCTTTCTTCGTCATGTTTCTCCTCTTTAAATTAATTGTCCCCCTGCTTCTTCTTCTCCTCCTCCTCTTCTTCCCTTCATTGTTGAAAACTCCTCCGACACATCTAATCGTGTAAGCCTTTTAAAATGTGTTGTTGTCTTTGTTTCATGTTTGCATCTTCTGTCTCATGTGGAGCCTTCCAGCTGCTGCGTAATCCAATCACACATCAGGGGGGTGGAGGAATTATCCAATCACAATTTAGTCAGCCCCGTTAATCCTATAAAAGAGTCGCTCAATAATCAATACGAGCGTCACAAGCATCCTGCACACTTCTCTGTCTCATTCACAAACTCACTCACACACACACACACACACACACACACACACACTCTGTCTGATGCTGTAATAATCTCAAGTAGTTGCCAGGCGTGTGTGTTGGATTATTCATCAAGGCCGTGCAGCTGCCTGGCCTTCAGGCGTGTCTGCCGGGTCGATCCCTCCGCGTCCATCTCTCCTCTTCATGCAGCACACACACATTAACACACGGGGGGGGGGGGCACTGCCCGAGAGCCCTTGAGCAAGGCTGGAGAGTGAAGAAAGCAGCAGCCAGCCGAGTGGGATAGAAGAAGAAGAGTGAGCGAGGCGGGGAAACGTCGTCCTAATCATTTACTCTGACAACCTTTGTTTGAGCACGCGAGTGTCGGAGAAACCAGCGCAGACAGTTTGATGTGGAAGAACAGATTGAGCTGTCATCTTCTTTGAGACACCGTCCTCGACTCTGGATCGTTCGTTTGTCAGCGATTACTTAACGTCGGCCGCTGCCTCCTGAAAGAACACAAAAAAATCGATCATTTAAACCTCAGTCATGAAGAAGCTGTCAGACAAACTCAACCTCAGTCTTCGTTACAAACAGAGTGTAAAGATCCTTCAGAGGCTGCGATGTGGCCTCGTCCCGGACCCTGCTCTCACCACGTTCCTCATGTAAATAAAAAGATTGTGAAATAGGAGCGCTGTGACTCCGTCAGCAGAGTCGTGCATTAACCAGAGATGTTTTATTGTGTTTTCAGGTCGAGCACGGTGTGCATTAGCGTCCCTGTGACAGCTTTTTGAAAAGGCCACACAGCTGGTTTGTGCAGAGAGGACGGTGTCTTTGTTAATCTCCGAGTGTTATAAAAGCTGCAGCGGCGGGGAATAAATGGAAAAGACGGAGCGTCAGCGGCTTTGATTGACAGCAGAACAGAAGTGAAGTCTTATTGAGGAAGACAAAGAGAAAGAACAACAGTTCAGAGCGCTGGTAATGTGCCTTTAACTTCCTTCTGAGAAATGGAGACGTGTGAGACGCTGAACAAAGACTGAGCGATGGTGATGGTGTATAATGGGCCTCAGTAACATGCAGAGGTGGATTCACTCTACCTGTTGTTGTTCTCTCCTGGGGGTCACATTTAGAAAAAGGCTGATCTGGATTCCCTGAACCTGAGGTGGATTTCAGTCCGAGGAGTTTTGCACATTATTAGCAGGCTGTATGCAGGACAGACCGGCTTCATGCTGAGCAGAAGCAAAATGAAAAGCAATGACAAAAATCCTCGTTTGACAGCCGACTTTAATGTAAAAAAAGAAAACGTTGAATGTTTCGCTTGCTGTTAAAACGTTTCGTCTTGTTTTAGTTTTCATTCTTTCCCTCGTGTTCTGTGTGTGTGATTCCTCGTCTGGTTTACTTTAGTGTGTATCCTTGTGTCCTTGTGTCCTTCTGTGTTTCCCTGTGTCCTTCTGTGTTTCCCTGTGTCCTTGTGTCCCTGTGTCCTTCTGTGTTTCCCTGTGTCCTTCTGTGTTTCCCTGTGTCCTTGTGTCCTTCTGTGTTTCCCTGTGTCCTTGTGTCCTTCTGTGTTTCCCTGTGTCCTTGTGTCCTTGTGTCCTTCTGTGTTTCCCTGTGTCCTTCTGTGTTTCCCTGTGTCCTTGTGTCCTTCTGTGTTTCCCTGTGTCCTTCTGTTTCACTGTGTCCTTCTGTGTTTCACTGTGTCCTTGTGTCCTTCTGTGTTTCACTGTGTCCTTGTGTCCTTCTGTGTTTCCATGTGTCCTTCTGTGTTTCCCTGTGTCCTTCTGTGTTTCCCTGTGTCCTTGTGTCCTTCTGTGTTTCCCTGTGTCCTTGTGTCCTTCTGTGTTTCACTGTGTCCTTGTGTCCTTGTGTCCTTCTGTGTTTCCCTGTGTCCTTCTGTGTTTCCCTGTGTCCTTCTGTGTTTCACTGTGTCCTTGTGTCCTTCTCTGCTGTCTGTCAGCTTGTTTCCTGTTACTCGTGTTTTCAGGCTCTCAGTTTGGTGTTTAATGTTTCTTCGTCTTATTTTAAGTGTTTCCTGTTTTATTTTGTAATATCTGCTTTTAGTATTTACAGGTTTGACTTTGTGCTCGTCCTCGGTGTTCTTTGTTCCTTGTGTCTCCCTCCTGTCTGATGACCCTGATTGTCCTCACCTGTCTCATTCGTCTCACCTGTGTCTGAGTACAGCTGCCTCAGTCTCTTGTCAGTTCCTTGTTGTTTGTACGTCGGTCTGAGCTCGTCGTTTCCTTCCTTGGATTTACTTTGTGACGTTTTGGATTTATTTTGAATACGTTTTCTTTTGCCTTTTTTTTTTTTTTTTTTAAATACATGTTTGGTTTTCTCTGCATGGGTCCTCCTCCCTGTTTTCTGCCAGCTGTGTGTCAGAGACCAAACAGAAGGAATGTTTCAGGTATGCTTTGGAAATTTAATAAGCAGGAAACAAACTTTGTTTTCAAACTATTTTCGCTTCCTCGTCATCGTTGAATCTCCAAAGGAAACGCACCAAACACCCTCTGTTATTTTACCATCAGCTCCTTGGTTCTGTCGGCTCACACTCATGTTTGCACAGCGGCTGCAGAAAGTGAAACTTCACATCCAGTTCTTCCTCTGGGTCGAGGGTTCAGTGATGGGTGCAGAGACCACAAACACAAACCATGTGAGTGAGATGCTGCAGAAAGAGTCCCAACCAGTCTGAACGTTCTGGGCTCTGTTGGTGGGAAAGTCCAACTTCCTGTTGCACAGAGTTGCACTCACTCGTCCTGAGCTTGGCCTTATCACCAGGAGGACAGAACAGACTGTAAATCCAACAAACAGCCTCCTGATGTTTCTTATTTTGGAGCTGAGTCGAGGGCAGTCCTCTGTGGATCCGTTGGCAGGAAAGCTCAGACTGGTCGGGGGTCTGGACGGGTCTTTGATGTGCAGCAGAACCAGTTTCTCAAAGCGCTTCATCACAATCACAGTGTGAGCCGCGGGGCGCTTTGTGGGGGTGCTGGTGAGTAAGTGAACACCCAGGAAAGAGCTGCATAGGGTCAACTGTAATCCCATCACACTCACACACACACACGCACACACGCACACACACACACACACACACACACACACACACACACACACACACACACACACACACACACACACACACACACACACACACACACACACACACACACACACACACACACACACACACACACACACACGTGCAGTATGAATAAATGTAATATTCTTCCAAGGTTCATGTATTGCATCCAGGAGACCTTGACTCCATTGTGGTTTACACCCAGAGAAACTCAGGGAAGGCAGTGCCACATAAATTCAGCTGCTTGTGAAGCTGTGCACGCCGCGGCCCGTGATTCTCTTGCTGCAGCTGTGAAGTCGTCCATGTGCGCATGCTAGTTGTACAGCAAGCAGCAAACAGCAGCCATTAGCATGTCATTTATAAACATGGCACATCTCATGTTATGTACAGTACGGGCGACACAATGAAAGGAGCAGCACGGTGAGTCCTGAGCATTTTGAACAGACGTCAGCTGTTCCCGTGTTGCTTCTCCTCACACAGAGTTCAAAGAGTCTTCTTCTCCAAATGATTGATAAATGAAGCGTGACAGATGTTGTATTAGTGTAAACACCTCTTGAACATAAAGGTGAAGAGTTGCTGAAGGAGGGATGCACGTTGAATGTCGTTATGTGAAGAAATAATCAGGCGGTAAAATGCTTCCGTTTCCGGATTATTCTGCAGCGGATCGTTGCATTGAGCTTCCAAATATCAACATGGAGGGCAGACTGGAGGATCAGTTTGACACATGTGGGCGGTCACTGAGCTCTATAAAGTTCTGTAGGGACTGGAGCGTGCAGGTTCCTTGTAATCTGTGCTGCATTGTATCGCTGTTATTATGACGTGCACAGTAAAGTGAGTGCGTCACTCTCGTGTGGATCAGGACGTTCTGATTTCAGCTCAGATGTCAGCAAATAAATCCAACTGTGTTCTGTTCCTCTGCTGCTCTCAGAACTTCCTCTGCCTTCTCCTCTTCAGTCAGACTCTGGATTAAAAGCAAATCAAACTAGAGATCAAGAGCTACGAAATGCTCTGTGTTCTTTCTATTCTGCGATCCCTCTGAAAAATCCAATCAGGACCAACTCGTTGAACCCACATCCAACCAAAGTCAATTCAACTGGACAACAAGCACTTTGAAGAAATGAGATTCTGAAGAACCCACAGGTCCTCTGCTGCAGGGAGGAAGCTAGTCACAGGTCCTCTGCTGCAGAGAGGAAGCTAGTCACAGGTCCTCTGCTGCAGAGAGGAAGCTAGTCACAGGTCCTCTGCGGCAGAGAGGAAGCTAGTCACAGGTCCTCTGCTGCAGAGAGGAAGCTAGTCACAGGTCCTCTGCTGCAGGGAGGAAGCAAGTCACAGGTCCTCTGCTGCAGGGAGGAAGCTAGTCACAGGTCCTCTGCTGCAGGGAGGAAGCTAGTCACAGGTCCTCTGCTGCAGGGAGGAAGCTAGTCACAGGTCCTCTGCTGCAGGGAGGAAGCTAGTCACAGGTCCTCTGCTGCAGAGAGGAAGCTAGTCACAGGTCCTCTGCTGCAGAGAGGAAGCTAGTCACAGGGCCTCTGCTGCAGAGAGGAAGCTAGTCACAGGTCCTCTGCTGCAGAGAAAGTGATTTTTACCTGTTACTATAGCAGCATGCATCTGTCTTTGACCTCACAGAAAGTGACTGAAGTGAGAGAGGTTCATTAAAGCAAACTGACAGAGAAAAGTGGAAGAAGACAGGAAGACAGCAGCAGGATGAGACTTGAGCAGGACTGACAAGACGGATCACCGGAGATGAGACTGAACTGTGTTCAACAAGCACACCTGTTACACAGACAGCCGCCGAGGTTGACAGTGACAGGAGGGTGGAGACAGGAGCGTGAGGGTTCATTAAGACGAGACGAACATGAACGTGTGTCTTTGCAGCAGACACTGAGACAAGGAAGACAAAACCAAATGTATCATTTCAGAAAGCTGTCTTTTAAACTTGTTGAAGCAAAGCAACCTTTGTTCTCTCCGGCTTCCTCCCACAGTCCAATCACATGCTGGTTCTGAACTGTCTGTAGGTGTGAGTGTCTCTGCATGTCAGCCCTGTGATTGGCTGATGAACAGCCACCCTGGGATCCACTGCTGGAGGCTTAGTGCCGTTCTCCGGCAGTGTCTTGCAACCGGTCCAACTTCCATTCTTTGGCACGTGCCGGGACTCGAACCCGTAACCCTCCGGTTCCCAGAACAAGTCTCACCCAAAGCTTCAGTCATGCAAAGTCTTTAAAATGTACAGTCACAGTCACGCTGGCTTCTCAGCTGTTACCTGATGTAAACGTCCCACTGCGTGTTAGCTTTGCGTGCAGCCTTCACCAGCTCAGCTCGGCGCCTGCTGTCTCCTGCCTGGGAGCGTCTCCAGGCTCAGTGGATGACATCAGAGTCTCCCTCGGGTTGAACCGAGAGGAAGCATGACGGCCCACAGAGGAACCAGGGGAAGGAGGGGGGGGAGGGGGGTGGGGGTCTCTTTATGTTTTTGTTGGTGTCACACCAAAGCTTCCGTCGCTCGCTCACTCTGCAGGGAGAGCGGGCGCGGGGCCGCGTCTGCATGTCAGACTTATACGACTAATTAGCTAACGAGAGGGATTATTCTGTGCTGTGATTGAATCCACATAGTCCAAAATAAATACACACAAACATGAATCCCTGCACACACACACACACACACACACACACACACACACACACACACACACACACACACACACGTGTGTTCATGCAGGATGCTTCTTGTGCCTTTTGCAGCACGAGTTCTTGAAACCTCATCATTGTTCCTCAGCACAAAGCGGGGGCGACTTCCACACATGAAAACCAGTGAAGTGACCAAACGAAGCAGCCGGAGGTCCCGCTCTATTTGTCTCTGCTGCAGATGGACGGGGTCTGATTAGGACTGGTCTGCCTCGAACATCCACATGAACTCAAAACGTTGTGATGGAGTAAAACGGAGCGGCAACCTCCGTCTACGTCGTGAAAAATGATGGTGATGTGATGCAGTTCACTGAGTGTCCACTAGAGGCCGGCTGCAGGAACACAGGAAGTCACATGACATTTTCACAGCATGAATAGACATGTTTACAGCCTGGTACAGTTGTGAATAGTCTCGACACACACACTGTACAGGGGCTGATTTCTGAAACGATGCGTGTTATCCATAGTTAGGCGTGGAGCTGACGTGACTGACAGCTTCTGTCAGAGTGACATCACACTGACCTCTCTCTCTCTCTCTCTCTCTCTCTCTCTCTCTTCTTTCAGACAGCAACTTTGTTCTGGGGAACGCCCAGGTGCAGTCGCTCTACCCCATCGTCTACTGCTCCGACGGCTTCTGTGAGCTCACGGGTTACGCCCGAGCCGAGCTCATGCAGAAGAGCTGTGCGTGTCACTTCCTGTACGGCCCGGAAACGAGCGACAAGCTAACGGCTCAGATCCAAGGAGCTCTGGACGAGAGGGGCGAGTTCAAGACCGAGCTGGTCTTCTACAAGAAGGAAGGTGAGACCGCTCCAGAGCTGAGACGGGAAAGTGACGTTTTTATGTTGTGGAAACCAAATGTTTGTGTGCAGGACTCGTTCAAAGGTTTCCTCCATGAGCAGCAGTCAGATCTGCTTTAACATGCACAACGTTATTCAATTCAGCTCAGTGTAAAAAAAGGTCTCTTGAGCTGTTGGGTCATTTCAAATTGAATTCTAATTGAGTGGAGAGAAAGCAGCAGATGCATGGAGAGGACAGATTAGATGCAGCAGATCTATTTGATAGGAAGGCCTTTAATAAACGGTGACTTTTTGATTTATTATCAATCCAAGACGACCTTAAAACTGCTCCGAATCTTTGACCACCTCACAACAAACTGAGATCACGTGAGCCCCCCCCCCCCCAAACTCATCATCATTGACTTGTTACGGAGAACTTGGCGTGTGTGGGCAGGATTTTTATTTTTTTTTTACACAGACGAGGAAAACCTACATGTATGTTTAAAATAATCCCCGGCTTCATGTGGACGAGACCTCAGGGGAACATTCAAGCTTAACACACCTGGTCCAAATCAGGGTCAATCATCCACACACACACACACACACACACACACACACACACACACCTGACACTGAGATAATGACAGGGATCGCCCCCCCTACAGCGGGCTCACATGTTTCGATCCAGCTGACTGAATCTGTGTGCGTGTGAATGTAAGACTGTGTAATGCATGAAACACTGAGCGCTGCATGTATTAAAGGAGAGCATGTCTCTTTCATATAGGCTACGGAGTTCAAGGAGCTTTTATCTTTCAGCTGCAACGTCACGTGTTTCAGCACCAATCAGTGCGCTGCACGCTCCAGCTGTCAGTCAGGAAGGAAAAGTGAGTGCACATCAAGGTCCATGTGGATGCTGTTTTCTTAAAAGGGAGCTAAAGAAGGAGACGTGTGCAAAGAGAGAAGGAGTGACAGGTGATTGGTGCATCCCCTCCGTACTCATCCTGGATCAATGATAGCTGTGACTGTGATGAGAAGACGGGGAGATGAACGTTAAGAGAATGAGGTCCATGAGGAATCGGGGAAATAAAAGCAGTGAGCGTCAGTGTTAAGATGGAAGACGAGAGACAGGAAGGCAGACTTGGACACATCTGAGGTATTAGCCAATAAAAACAGAGGAGACAGAGGCGTATGAAAGCTCGCCGTGAGCTCACGAGAACATTTGAGCTTTTCTCCCGGGGAGCGAGAAGAAGAGCAAACACCTTTTTAATAAAACATTTTCTTCTTCACGTTGTCGTCGTTCCCTGCAGCTTTATGTCAACTACATACCGACGTATCAATACACACGAATCACCTGGACTTATTTTCACACTTACTGCAAATTACCACGTACTCCCTGCACGCCACAGTCTGAGCACTCGGGCGCCGTATCTGCCACGCTCAATTTGAACCTCCTCCGATGCACCTGTCACACGTTCAGGTGTGCAGAGATGTTTTTTTTACGTTCACGTTAGCTTCGTGTGTGTGTGTGTGTGTGTGTGTGTGTGTGTGTGTGTGTGTGTGTGTGTGTGTGTGTGTGTGTGTGTGTGTGTGTGTGTGTGTGTGTGTGTGTGTGTGTGTGTGTGTGTGTGTGTGTGTGTGTGTGTGTGTGTGTGTGTGTGTGTGTGTGTGTGTGTGTGTGTGTGTGTGTGTGTGTGTGTGTGTGTGTGTGTGTGTGTGTGTGTGTGTGTGTGTGGGTGTGGCAGCTGTTTTTGTTTCCATCGTGTTTCAGTCAAACGGGGACAAACCAGCCTCAGCGTGGTTCATGTTTTTAGTGATGTGATCCTCCCTCTTGTTTAAATGCATCCTACTCAGCCGTGGTCTCCTGAGGGAACAGACTGTAAAGTCACGTATCAGAGATTACATGTGAGTAACAGAAAACCTGGACAGCTGGTTTCAGACTGAATTAACTGCTTTTATTCAGCAGGAGGTTTTGTTTCCTTATTTTAGGGACATTTCCAGAATCGAACAAGTTTGTTCTGGTCAACTGATGTCATGAATAAAACAAAACAGTCATTAAAGGTCACATGATCTCCTCCTCTTCTTCAGGTGAAATCAGTGTCCTCGCTCCTCTTCATCATGTGTGTGAAGTGTGTTGTTGTAAATCCACTCTGATCCTGTATTTGATCATGTCTATAAACCCCTCTATTTCAGCCCTGCTCAGAACAGGCTGTTTCTGTGTCTGTAGCTTTAAATATGTAAATGAGCTGTGTCTGACCACGCCCCCTCTCTGGAAGGCCTCGGGTGTACTCGCTGCTTTCTGGCTCCATGTCCTATTGTTTACGGTGAGAAGGCAGACTCAGAGGGCAGAACAAACACCTAGCTGTGGGAGTGTCACCCACCTGGGGGAGGGGCTACTGCCCTTTGTGATGTCATGAAGGGAACATCTCCAAACGGCCCGTTTGAGCACACATTTTCTGTAAAGTAGAGCAGACAGAAGACAGAGAGGATGGACTCTTCTCGTCACTGGGGGGTTTGGAGACAGAGTAGGGTGACCTTTGTTTTGCAGAATATTTGACCTTTAAATGACCTGAAACTTTCATGAGGTTGATGAGTCTTATTCCTCTGTGACACGGAGCTGCACGCTGGGACTGTTTATCCCTCTCTGTGTGCTGTAGTGGTCGATCATGCCTCAGACCAGCTCACTGTAGTCTCACACCTATTATACTGAGGATTTATAGCCTCATTATTTGTCTACTACTGAACTGTCCTCTGTGTATTTACAGTGTCAGTACTACACAACAGTGCACTTCATCTCTTGATCACATGACTGCAGAAATCTTACAGAAGGACAAAACATTTTTTTATATATAATTATACTTTCAACTGTTAGTTTATTTATTTTCTGTCTTTTTTTTTTTTCTTATGTTACATGATTGGAATAAATAAACAAATCAAATCAATCTTTACAGTGAAACACTTAAATCCTACAAGCTGCTCCACAGACGGTGGATTTTTAAGCATTAAGGAACAAATAGTTTAGACCGAATATTTTCACAGATTTTTAATGCCTAACACACTCCTCTTAACGATATCAGCACACACTGAATGTGTGGCTGTTGCAGCGTATATGACTAGAACCCAGGAGATTCCTTGGACGTGCAGGATGTTTTTTCTGTGGTCTTCCCAGTCGAGTCCTGCAGGAGCTTTAAAGGGAATCTATACATCCATAAATCTCCATCTCCAACACTCCTCTGTGGGAATACTGAGGGCAGAGAGAGCCGAGCAGAAGCAGCTTTTCAGAGCAGCTGTGGTTGAACACAAACTCATTATATAGCTGCAGGCTCCAGAGTGAAGTCACACATGGAGAGATTCAGAGAAAAGAGCGAGCTCGACTGGTCAGGGAAATATTTATTTGAACGAATGACGTTGAAGATGTTTCACTGACGCATGCATGCAGCGCCTCCATCTTCTGTTCTTTCATCTCTTCCCAGGATTCACTTTTGATGCATTTCATTTTTGATCTTCTGCTTTTGAGTCGGTGTCGGCATCGTCGGCCTCAGAAAAAGCACCAAAACACAAGTAGTAGAGATGTAAGTGTCACTGAGTCACTCCTGCACACAGGCTCCAGCTGAACCCAGGTAGAGTGTGTGCAGTCGTCTACGTCAGTCCAGAAGAAAAACAAAAAGAACCCTTTTTTTTAATTTACGTGCAATCCACAAACACAGGAGTGAAAAACATGCACTGACTGCGTTTCTGTGTTTTCTCTTAAGGGACACAGTTCTGGTGTCTTCTGGACATTGTCCCCATAAAGAATGAAAAGGGCGAGGTGGTTCTGTTCCTCGTGTCCCACAAAGACATCACGGACAAGAAGAAGGACCAGGACCCGGAGCAGGGGCTGGAAACAGGTGAGACTGTTGGTGGTTTGACTGTCACATAAAGAACGCTGCATCATGGGAGTTGTTGTTCTGATCAGGCGGTTGTCCTGTGGACGAAATGTCTTCATCACACACACATCCTGACGACCTCCAGCACTCAACTCGTTCACACACTCACATGTCCTTTAAAGCTCCTGAATCCAGAGTGGAGACGTGAATACAGTCTGTGTGGAGAGACGAGAGAGAGAAGCACATTAATAAAGACTCTTTAAATGAAGTGGCATGTTTTAAATGTTCAGGGTCTTTTTTAAAGAGTGTCTGTCTGCTGCTCCCTCGTAGCAAAGAGCTCCTACTTGAAATCATTTTATCATTTTCCATCCACTTGCAGACTTTCTCTCTCTCGCTCGCTCGACTGAATGTCTCATCCACTTTAACAGCTCTAATGACTGAAGTCTGCTTTTATATATTCTTGCAGGGTTTTTTTTAATTTTTGTACACCGTGCATGCATGAGTTAGCAGCTTTTTTAACCGAACCTAACAAGGTCTGGTTGCGGTGCACTCAGCGGGGAGCGGAGCACAAATCACAAAGCAGGTGAGAGAGGGATGTTTAAAGGGAGAAATAAAACGAGAAGTTTTTTTTTTTTTTACAAAGAGTGAAACGAAGGGAGGAGAAGATGCTGACATTTACAACACAGTGAGTCAACTCGTAAAATCACATTTACCTGCGTGTGCTGCTCAGGGGGGGACGCGGCTCACTTTAGCTCAGCGTGATTCGACTTTTTCTGAGCAGGAAGTGAAGACGTGGAGGACAGAGGGAGACTCGGGATGAAGAGTTTAATTCTGATCACAGCCCAGACTGTGCGTAGAATTAGACGAACTAGATGAAGGGATGAGGAAGGAGGGTGAATGGACGAGAGGAAGGGAAGGTTGGAGTGGGAGGACTCGGTGTAAGTCGGGGGATTGAAGGTGCAGTTTGTAGTCCTGCTCCTGACCCGAAGTTGATTTTAAATTTATTTCAAAAAGAGAAAAGGAGCTTTTCTTTTACAGCTTGAAGTGAGACTTTTTATCAGGAGTGGTCAGACTCACTGTAACAAGGTGAACAAGGCAGTTTTGGCTGGTGGTTTTTTTCTTTCCTGCTTTAACTTGAGTAAAGTTTGGACTGCAGGCCTTGAAGTAATGAAGTTGTTCCTCAGTTTTTTTCTCCCTGAAGTTCGGAGACTAAATCCTTCCTTCCTCGCTGCAGAGAAAGACAGAGCTGAACAGTTCCAGCGAAGCCGCCCAGAACACGGAGCACAAATCAAATTTACAGGCAGAGAATGAAAATGATTTGGTTACAGGGGTGGGTATTTGCCGAGCATGACATCATATTAGAAGCAGACAGAGGAGCGATCATGATAGGAAATGTAAAATGGAGATGAAGCGAAGAATAAAAGATTTTCCGCCTGGATTGCGGCTCGACAGAAAGTAGCTCCTATAAAGCTTTTGTGTCATCAATTTGAGCTTCTTTTTTTCATCTTGCAGTAAAGGCTCCACCTGATCCGATCTGTTCCCTTATTCAATCTTTTTAAAAGCGGACGACTTGAGGGAGATGTTTTTCTCAACATGTGCACCATTATTGATTCTGCTCTGTAAATAGAGATCTGGATCTCAGCCCAGATTATGAAACTCCTCATAAAGATCTCCTAGTTTAGTCAATAAAGAGCCACAAAGGCAGACGGCAGGTCAATATCATATCAAATATTTACTCACAGACTTGAGCAGCATGTGTACACAGAATACAGAACTGGCACAGAGGAGCTTCAGGCTTTAAAATACAGCCCATTATACTCGAATACAAATGAGCATCAAAAAACAAGCTAGCACGGGGAGTGGGATCTACCTGATGCTTCACATACAGGTCGTGTTTTTAATCCTCCATAAAGTGTCTCTCCGGGCTCCAGGAAGCTTTGGAGTCAGGAGACACTGAGGTAAAAGACCTGGGTGTAACCGCTGTGATGTCTGGATGAGTGTTTTCTAGCTCGAAGTTGAGAATATAATCCTCACCTGGAGGCAACCAATCAGAAGCTCAGACGCAGCTTTTTGAGTCAAAGTACTTCAAGTTTGTTCAAGTTTTCATGTGAAGACTGCAGAATCATTATCATGTCCCTGACCTGCGAGTGTGGTGGACACTGTAGCTTCAGTGTTTAGCCAGCTCTGCATGTAGAGACACTGTAGCTTCAGTGTTTAGTCAGCTCTGCATGTGGTGGACACTGTAGCTTCAGTGTTTAGCCAGCTCTGCATGTGGTGGACACTGTAGCTTCAGTGTTTAGCCAGCTCTGCATGTGGTGGACACTGTAGCTTCAGTGTTTAGCCAGCTCTGCATGTGGTGGACACTGTAGCTTCAGTGTTTAGCCAGCTCTGCATGTGGTGGACACTGTAGCTTCAGTGTTTAGCCAGCTCAGCATGTGGTGGACACTGTAGCTTCAGTGTTTAGCCAGCTCTGCATGTGGTGGACACTGTAGCTTCAGTGTTTAGCCAGCTCTGCATGTGGTGGACACTGTAGCTTCAGTGTTTAGCCAGCTCTGCATGTGGTGGACGCTGTAGCTTCAGTGTTTAGCCAGCTCTGCATGTAGAGACACTGTAGCTTCAGTGTTTAGCCAGCTCTGCATGTGGTGGACACTGTAGCTTCAGTGTTTAGCCAGCTCTGCATGGGTCTGTAAAGCTTTCTGCGTTCTAACCTCTCTCCATGTTTCAAAAGCATCTCCAACATTGATCCTAGTTTGAGCAGCTTTCTGTTGAGTCATTTTTAGAGTCGCCCCCTGCTGGACATTATACAGAATACAGGGGGGGGGGGTTGTTTAATAGTGAAGCATTGTGGAGCGTATTCTGTCCCATCTTGTCCTCTCGTCCACAGACGAGGAAACCGGTCTGAAGGTGCATCAGGTTACTCGGCCTCCAGGATTCAACACCAACCGACGGCGCAGCAGAGCCGTCCTCTATCACCTGTCGGGACACCTGCAGAAACAGGACAAGAGCAAGCTGAAGATCAACAATGTGAGTTCCTCTGCTTCAGTTTACTCTTCCACATTTCAGGAGATTATTGAGGAGAAATGGGATGTTTTGGTTCCAGAACTGGGAAACGACATGTTTCTCCTGAAGGACGAATAAAAGTGCAAACCAAACTTTTAAAACCCTGACGGCTTTTTTCAACAACAACAACAATCTGTTTAGAAGACATTTTCAGCCTCTATCACGGTGCAATGAAAAGTTAAAAACAGGAGTTTGATTTATTACTTCCCAAGTCGGTTTCTCAAACCGAACAAGATCCAACCTGAAGTCTGGCACTCCTTTTTATTGGGCTGGTCTAAATTGTGTTTTTGTATTTTTAACATGCATTGTCCCTGTAAAATAAAGAAAATAAAGTACATTCATGGAGTCTTTTAAAAACGTCTCTGTACCAACGATTGCTCAAATGTAGATTTTTAGTTTTTGCTTCTCTGATTTTATGCCAGTCTGCTAAAGAATCTCAACATCTTGTCAAACTGAAAGTGAAGAGCTGTTGTCGTGTTGTTGGTAGAGACGGAGTCTGGTTAACCCCTTCCTGTCTTCTCATCCAGAACATGTTTGGAGAGAAACCTCCGATCCCAGAGTACAAGGTCGCAGCCATCCAGAAGTCTCGCTTCATCCTGCTCCACTATGGCACCTTCAAGGCCGGCTGGGATTGGTTGATTCTGCTGGCTACTTTCTACGTGGCCGTCACCGTGCCCTATAACGTGTGTTTCACGGTGGTAGGGGGGCGGGACGAAGGGAGCAGCAGCGCCCCCCGGAATCCGCCCAGTGTCAGCGACATCCTGGTAGAGATCCTGTTTATATTAGGTAAGAAAATCCAACTTTCTGAAAGTCTGTCGAGGCGGCGCTCGAACCGCCAGAGGCGAGCAGCTCCGGTGTTCTGCACGTTAAAAGGTTTCAGCGGTTTCATGTCGTCTCCTGTAGGGGTCCTTATAAACTTCCAACCATCCGTTATCTCTGTCGTTCCTCCTCACGGGGGCGCTGGAGCGAATCCCAGCTGTCATTGGACGAGAGGCGGGGTTACACACTGGACTGTTCACCAGCCAATCAGAGGGCTCTCATGCAGACAGACACTCACAGGTTAGAGTCAGCAGGTGTTTGGACTGTGGGAGGAAGACGGAGAACATGCAAACTCCACACAGAGAGGCTCCTGTCAGACGGGGATTCAAACCAGCAACCTCCTCACTAATGTATAAAGACAAGGACAAAGACTCCCTCTTTAGACGGGATTCAGACGAGTACTCGTGGCTAAAGAAAACGTGGCTCTGAGGTCGGCTTGTTTCTCAGTTGCTCGTCGCTCATAACGACAGTGAAGTTTCTTAATGATGCCTTCACTGCCCTGAAAGGATACGAGGCATTTTAAAAGTGACCGTTGTGTTTAATTGAAGTCATTTCCTGTCAAACGACCACGCCTCTCTGTCCCCGTGTGTCCTGCCAGCTGAAGGAAACTGGTCCGAGCGCTCTTCAGTGGACAATTAAAGTAAATAGGAACATCTGAACCCGCCCTCCATCAATAAACTTGTGCAATGAAATTAGACGAGCCACCCGCACTTTAATGGCCGCCTCCTGTCAGTCGATATCCCATTTGTTGCTAACTAATGGGCCTGTCTGTTTATCGATGGCAACGAGAGCGGCGTGAGATGTGCAATCAGGCTTCACATTGTTCTTTTCCTTCCTGCTTTCATGTATCAACGACGTCCTAAAGACTCGTCTAATAGCCTCAAACACGTCGACGTACGCTCATCTGATCAGTGTGACAGATTCACTGAGACCTCATCGTCCTGTGAACTCACCTGCGAGCTCTCATTGGCCGGAGGAAACATCCCGAACAAAGCAGAGCAGTAAAGAGGAGACGAGTTCCTCTCATCCATACGCCTCAGTTGAATTACACAACAGCGATTGTGATCACATGATGAGGAGCGTTGGAGAGCAGCCTCTCTCTCTCTCCAAGTCTCCCACGAAGCAGGAAGTGGGTTGGACAGAGAAGACGGGGACCAACCAGTGGAGTCCAGTACCTCCCGAGCTCTGACTGAAGAGAACAGCTGACTCCTCTCTCTCCGTCATGTTGTCAGACGATGGGAGCCCGTCAGGGTCAAAAAACAACAACTTCACCGACCACCTTCAAACGGCTTTATTTAACCACGAGAGTAAAGACAGAATCAACTTTTGATGTGCTTGTCAAGTTTCAGATGTTTTACCTTCATCTCAAGCAGCGACGCTGGTTGGTGGATGCACTTTGATCGTTTTCAGCTTACTAATTAAACTTTACCAACACGGCTGATACCTGGAGGGGATCTTTAACTATTCATCCTTTCACTTTACCATTTGACCAAGACTTTGGAAATGATTATCTCCCTGCAGCTCCTAAATGAACCCGCAGTATGAAGTGACCTCAACAAACCGTGACTAATGAAGTCATTTTGAAAACGAACCCTGAGGTCAAAATAGTTTCTCTCTCTAATTAGTTATTGAGTATTTATGTTCTTTTTGAAGAGCTCAAGATACAAAAAGTTCCTTTATTATATTTAAAAAAAAAAAAAAAAAAAAAAAAAGGTTTGGACACTTCTGCATAGGCGTCAGTAGAACAGTCACTGCTTTGAGTGTGTGTGGAGTCTGATCACGCTGTGCATGTTTGTCTGCAGCGTTCATCCGTCGACTTCATTCTCTCTCTCTCTCTCTCTCTCTCTCTCTCTCTCTCTCTCCCTCTCTCTCTCTGTCTCTCTCTGCAAAAAAAAAAAAAATTTCCCCTCGGGGACAATGAAATAAAAAGTCTAAAGTCTAAAGTCTAAAAGTCTCTCTGTCTCTCTCTCTCTCTCTCCCCCCCTCTCTCTCTCCCCCCCCCCACTCTCTCTCTCTCTCTCTCTCTCTCTCCCTCTCTCTCTCTCTCTCCTCCTCCTCTGCAGACATTCTGCTGAACTTTCGGACCACCTTCGTGAGCACGTCGGGTCAGGTCGTGTACGACGCCCGCTCCATCTGCGTCCACTACGTCACCACCTGGCTCTTTGTCGACCTCATCGCCGCCCTGCCCTTCGACCTGCTGTACGCTTTCAACGTGAGCGTGGTGAGTCACCTGCGAGTGTCTTTCTGTGTGTGCGCATCAACGAAGGCGTCTTCATTCCTTTTCTCTGAGAATTTAAACGCTCAGACTCGTGCCGTCCTGATGCACACACACAACACGCCGCTGGCAACCAATCAAACTGGCAGAGAGAGAGAATTAATGTGTAATGTCACACGCTCCCTTGTGACTTTATTAGAACCACATTTCATCCAAATTGACGCTCATCAAACAAACAAAAGGAGCAGAGCCTGTGTGCACGTTCTGCAGCTCTCATCAGTCTGTGTTCTTCATGCTCACACGGAGCTGAAGGACCTCACAGCCATGCAAAGACACGATTCAGACTGTAGGACGATTTAAGTGTCTGCTTACGAATGATTCAAATCAAATAATAGGTTGTTTCTTTAAGCACATAATGAGGTTTGCAGAGCTTCATGCAGGTTTGTGAGGATTCATGAGCTGTGTGTCTGTGTGTCCAGTATTTCGGCGTCCACCTGCTGAAGACGGTTCGGCTGCTGCGGTTGCTGCGGCTGCTGCAGAAGCTGGAGCGCTACTCTCAGTACAGCGCCGTGGTTCTGACTCTGCTGATGTCCATGTTCGCTCTGCTGGCTCACTGGATGGCCTGCGTCTGGTACTTCATCGGCCGCAAGGAGATCGAGAGTCCCGGCTCCTGGGACATAGGTTAGTAAAAAGTCTTTACACATGCACGCGCTCAGCCGTCATCTGTCGCTGCTGTTATCCTGCACAAACTGCAACAACCGCCACGGCGAGGAAACGACCAATCCAACACCTCCCTGAGTGGACTCTACCCTTAAACCTGATCCAGGGTCTGTTTTTAAAGCCTTGAAAATTGATCAAAATTCTGCAGCCGATCATTGCAAGGCGGTCGGTGCAAAGACGTCCGCGTTGTTTTAAAGTCTTGGAGGAGCGCGGCAGGGCGCTCAGACCCTCTGCGGATGCTCCTGTTGCACCGTGCCGTCCGCAAGAGGCATGAATCAGGTTTCACTGTTCACCAGCCTGCACTCAAAACGCCACGTACAGCAGAGAAAGCTGAGCTCAAACGAGCACTGCTCGCCGTGCTGTAGATGTGCACATGGATGGATGACAGAGGGGGCGTGGCACGAGAGACTAAGAGGAAAGAGGTCTCCAGGCTCTCAGCCAGATTTAACTATTCGAGGAGTACCTGAATGCAGCACAAGTCTTCCACACAGACGATGCCACGTTTTGTTTTATTGGCTGTGTGGAATAAAACCTTCTCTTCAGGTGTCTGCAGGACAGCGTGCACCCCTCACGTCTAAATTTAGGCTGTGAAGCAGCTTTTATTGTCCATTTTCTCCGACTGGAGAGCTTTTAACGTTCAGCTCCGAGTTCACTCGAGTTTCTAACTGTCACTCCGTGCGCACTAAATTTCCCTCCAGAGTCGGGCGGCAGAATTTCATTTGAGTAAATTGAGCAAATCCACTGCGTCACAGTTGGAAAAGATTAGAGACTTTATTGCTCTTCTCAGTTATACAGTGAGCCGTGTCCTCAGAGAATGATTGAAGGGTTCCCTAATGCACATTAGATAACTTCTTTATTTTTTTTGCTTTTTTGCTTTAGTCTAATGAGAAGATTTTGACATTGCATACTTTAACTTTTTCTGCATGTTCTCCTACCTGCTGTTGTTGCAGCACAGACTGTTGACTCAGAATAAAAGGCCGCTCTGCAGAAGAATGCCGCCCTGCACGTCTGTGTGCAGGGCGACGTGAAGCTCTGGCACATGATCTGATAAAGTCGTTGACACATGCAAGCAGACGGGCTGCTTCCACGGGAGCTCACTCTAAGCCTTTCGCCTGTGATCTGTGGTGAAGAGCAGCCTTTTTGAGATGCTTTTATTTTATTCTATCAAAGTGTCACAAAAACACACACGATGCAAATGAGCAGGTTTTAAACTGCTCAGAGGTGAAGCTCCTGTTGCTTCTCTCTCCCCCTCTCTCTCTCTCTCTCTCTCTCTCTCTCTCCCTCTCTCTCTCCCTCTCTCTCTCTCTCTCCCTCTCTCTCTCTCTCTCCCTCTCTCTCTCCCTCTCTCTCTCTCCCTCTCTCTCTCTCTCTCTCTCTCCCTCTCTCTCTCTCTCTCTCTCCCTCTCTCTCTCCCTCTCTCTCCCTCTCTCTCTCTCTCTCTCTCTCCCTCTCTCTCTCTCTCTCTCCCTCTCTCTCTCCCTCTCTCTCTCTCTCCCTCCCTCTCTCTCTCCCTCTCTCTCTCTCTCTCCCTCTCTCTCTCTCTCCCTCTCTGTCTCTCTCTCGTTATCCTCTCTGCTAACCACATAAAGACAGACAGGCTGCCTGCAGTTGGATTTAGTGTTCATGGAGAATCCAGGAGAGCCCACAGATCCGTCTGCAGGTCGACCTTTCTGTGACACAAACACGGGTCTGACATCTGCCTCCCTCGCACGCCCCGCCTGTCCATCACTCTATTGGCTGATCAGTGGGAGATGTACAGTTTCATATCTGAAGGGCTATCAATAATTCAGGGGCAGTGGAGCCGTGGCTGCACCTGTACTCATCATGCAGCAGTCATCGCCACAACATGGCCATGACCTTTAAAGGAACTGTTACCTTTTATAAAAGTGTTTTATCCCATGAAAACATTCAAACACTTTTTTTTTTCAGCCTTAAAACCACTTTTACTTTCTGAGGATTTTAAACGTCAGTTTCTTCATAATTTATCTCTTAGTCTTTAAGATGTCTCTTTTCAAATGCCTGTTGAGTCGGTACTCGCCTTTGACTCTCTGCTGATACTACCATTTCGCGTTACTTTAATTCGTTGCCATGGCGACTCCTCTGGGTTTCCTCCCGTCTGAATCCTGGACGTGAAACGCGGGGACTCTCTGTGGCTGTGGACGGGATATTTGTGTCGTTTTTTTCTCGTGGCACAGGGAGGATAAATGTTTTGACCTGGAATAAACTGTTTCATCTTAATGTCACCACAAACAGCGCTGTGACTCATTTATGTGTCCTTTAATATTTGATGAGAGCTCAGAGGAAGAAGACCGCAAAGCCAGATGTTTCTACTTTGGTCAAATTTAAAATAAATCAATAAAAAAAAAGATCAATTCATTGTTTATTTACGTCCTTACCTCGGGATTGTTTACAACACTAAAACTTCAAAGTAAGACCTGGAGCCAGACGTTTTTATGGGAGTCAGTGGAGTGGACACGGAAAGGTCATAAACCATCAGATCAGTTTCATTGTTATTATAAAACATGATGTCAACTGATGTTCTGAATCTAAATATGCACGACTGTTCCCGCTCATTGTTTCTCTTCACGATGGTCGTTGAACTCCTGGGAGAAGTTTTGGGTTAAAACAGGTTTGATGAACTCAAAGTGTAACTGTGTTCAGAACCATGGACAGCTCACACAGGGTGCAGTGAAGAGGAGAAATCAGCACCTTGGACAGCGACAGAGAGCCCGTGTACGGTAAACCAGATGCTGCTAGCTGCTAGTAATAGCATCACATGATAGCAGCTAACCGCTAACTAATAAATTCAACAAAGGGTTTCAAAGGAGAAGGACGTTATTAGGATGGAGTATGGCGTCAGTGAAATCTCAACGAGCTGCTGAACAAAACTTAACTGTCCTCCGAGCTCTCTGAAGGCTGAGCCGGAAATGAGCTGAACCAATGAAGGCACGCGCTCCTTTTTCTCATCGCTCAAACGTCATTAGAGCGCACTCTCTGTCCCCGCCTGGAGAATACACCACCTTTACTTATTTATTTATTCATTGTGAGGATCCAATAAGGCCGAGCCTCCGATGTAAAGTCAAGTCGGCGTTTCCTCCGGGGGGGCCGAGGTTAAGTTCTGCTAATGACAAAGTAATTAGGAAACTACTCAGGTGTTAAATCCTTCAATGTTGTTTACCTGCTGAGAGGAACTCTGCTCCACTGGAACCTCTGCTTGTTTATACTGGCAGGCTACACACACACACACACACACACACACACACACACACACACACACACACACACACACACACTCACACTCTCTCTCTCAGAGGTCAGAGCAGCTTGTCTGTGAGTGTGTGAGATCAATGAATGATACCTTCATGTTGTATTATTTATATTCCCTCTCTTCTGTCTTTCTGCTGTCAGGAGCTCAGCTGAGCCTCTCTCTCACTCACACATATATTTTTATTTTATTTTTTAATAATTCATCTTCCTACCCTTCATACTTCTCTTTGCGCTCACTGAAGCAGACGACTTGATTTTCATTTCATCTTGAATGAATTCTCAGTTTCTCTCTCTCTCTCTCTCTCTCTCTCTCTCTCTCTCTCTCTCTCTCTCTCTCTCTCTCTCTCTCAGGTTGGCTCCATGAGCTGGCCAAGCGCCTCGGCTCCCCGTACTTCCTGTCCCCCCTCGCCACCCTGGTGTCCTCCACGGTCAGCAGCATCCCCGCCAACAGCAGCCAGTGGAACGTGACGGGGTCAGCGGTCGCCGGGCAGAGCTCCTGGAACTCCAGCCAACACTACGGGAACGTGTCGGGAGGGGACGGCGTGTCGGGGACGGGCAGCGGGGGGGGCGGAGGATTCGGGGTGCTGGTGGGAGGACCCTCGATGAGGAGCAGCTACGTCACCTCGCTGTACTTCGCTCTGAGCAGTCTGACCAGCGTGGGCTTCGGAAATGTGTCAGCCAACACAGACTCGGAGAAGATCTTCTCCATCTGCACCATGCTTATAGGAGGTGAGAAGTGTGTGTGTCTGAAATACTCACTGAGCTCTTTGTGTGGTGCAAATGGGACGTCAACAAACCGCTGAGCACGTTTCGTTCTCTCAGTCACAAAATAAAAGAACGTGTGTGCTTCTTATCAGGATGTGGAAATAACTGTTTAACAAACATGACGTATGGACGCTCGGTCCGATCAGCCGCCGCGTCCCTTCATCTCACATCAGGATCATCAGAAAAAAAAAAAGAGTCTTGGTGTCTTTGGTGCAGAAACAAAGAACGAGGACGATGTTTCACCGTATATGGTTTCAGTCTGGGACAGCAGTCAGAGCCTCCTTATTTATCTGATACTGTCGTTAGTTCACATCGCTGTTTGAGAAGACAGCAAACACAACATGAAAGGTGCTCTGGGATCTGGGGGGGGGGGGGTGTTAGCATGCAGACTGTGTTGATGAGTGTTTTGAAGGAGGGCACACGAGGATAGAACTCCTGAGAGCAGAAATGTGAAAACACAGACGCAGAGATCGGGAGGGTGAGGAAGGTTATTTCACGAAAGAAAGCAGAGATTTATGATCCGAGAGAAACGGAGTGTGTGGGGAAGTGTCAGGCCTGGCTGCAAATTACCCCACACACACGCACACACACACAAGCACACACACACACACACACACGCACACACACACAAGCACACACACGCACACACACACAAGCACACACACACACACACACGCACACACACGCACACACACACACACACACACACACACACAAGCACACACACACACACACGCACACACACGCACACACACACACACACGCACACACACGCACACACACACACACACGCACCACACGCACACACACACACGCACACGCGCACACACACCCTTCAGACTTGTCATTCCCAGTAGGATCCAGTCAGCAGGAGGAGATGGAGATGTAGTGACAGGTTCAGGAACCAAGAATGAAATGCAAGAATGAGTTTGTTTTTTGTTTTTTTGGGGGGGGGGGGATTTGTTGTCCAGAAAAATAAAACGTGGGATTGATAAACATTTCTCGATAAGCGTTTAACTTCAGTCTTTGGAGTCGTCCATGAACTCGTCCATCTCTGAGTTTGTCTCTGGTGGGAAGCGGCGCTCGCCCTTCAGCTGGAGCTGAAAGACGTTCTCGACATTTTAACACTGCAGCCGGTGACCGTGCGTGAAGGAGAGGTCACCCCGACGTAATGACCGTCAGCGGACTGTGGAGTGTAGAGAAGCTGACGAGCGTACGAGCATGACATTTAGACAGACCTGTAATCCACACAGATCGGAGCTCATAAATGTGAAAGTCCTTCCTGCAGAGTGTGGAAGAAAGTCGAGGATTAGAGATCCTCTCTCTGTGTGCAGTCTGCATGTTCTCCCCGTGCACGCCGTGGCCTCGCTACGGCTTCTTCCCACAGTCCAATCACACGCTCCCACCTGTCCGTAGGTGTGAGTGTGGATCTGGACCTTCATCACTGTATATCTGTGAATATGTAAAGACGTGATGTTCTGATGTGTGCAGCACTGATGCACGCCGTGGTGTTTGGAAATGTGACGGCGATCATCCAGAGGATGTACTCTCGCCGCTCGCTCTATCACACCCGCACCAAAGACCTGAAGGACTTCATCAGGGTCCACCGGCTGCCCAAAGCCCTGGAGCAACGCATGCTGGAGTGTTTCCAGACCACCTGGTCCGTCAACAACGGGATCGACGTCAGCGAGGTGAGTGTCTGAAACACGTGTCACTACAAACGTTTAGTGGAAGCGTCCAGATAATCAGTTGTGTATGAACTCCTCGCTCCCTGCTCAGCTGCTGAAGGACTTCCCAGACGAGCTGAGGGCCGACATCGCCATGCACCTGAACAAGGAGCTGCTGCAGCTGCCTCTGTTCGAGTCGGCCAGCCGGGGCTGCCTGCGCTCGCTCTCCCTCATCATCAAAACCTCCTTCTGCGCCCCGGGCGAGTTCCTCATCCGGCAGGGAGACGCCCTGCAGGCCATCTACTTCGTCTGCTCGGGGTCCATGGAGGTCCTGAAGGACAACACGGTGCTGGCCATACTGGGTGAGTGAGAGGAGAAGGAGGACATGTGTCTCATTGGGATGTCTTTGAGCTGGTGCCACGCTGTGACCTCGGGTTTGAGAAACCCTGCAGTTCATTGAGTGTCCACTTGGGGTGCTGCAGAGGCACAAGAAGTCTGCGGTCAAAGCAAACCCAGATTATTTTGATTTATTCTGTTTTTCATTCCCCTTAAAATGATCAAAAAGGGAAAACAGAATATCCAAACGATAGAAGCGACTGTAAGAAAAGCTGACGGTGTAATCGTGGACAAACAGAGCTCTTAATTAGACTGCTGTGTGGACTTTGAGATGACAGAACAAGATGCTGCAGGAGGCTTTAATTCGGAGCAAACTTGTGATCCAGAATGTGATAAAAAAGCCCGGCGTGTCCCCGGAGCTTTGACAGCCGTTTACTCGTCAAACGCAGCCGTAATGAGAGGATGTGAGATGATGATGATCCGTGGGACACTGAGCTGCATCCTTAATGAAGGTGAGGACTGTTAATTTGAAGAGCGCTCTGATAAGAACCAGGAGGACGGATGTGTGTGTGTGTGTGTGTGTGTGATATGAAATACTATAAATGAAGTACGCTCTCTGGAGAGAAGAAGAAGAAGAAGAAGAGACAGATCTGCTCCCAGTTCAGTGATTACAGTTGGAGTCGTTTTATTTAGAGCTTGGTCTCATGTAATCAGACCTGAAGGGGGCTCGATCTGGGCTCCAGTGGAGATTAGTTTGATGAAGAAGGACAGAGGAAAGAAGGAGGAAGGAAAGGACACAAGGAAAAAACGTGTGTGCATGAGTCAAACAAGAGGGAGGGCAGAGCTGTCAGAGGGCTGATAAAGAGCTGCCGCTTGTGCTCGGCTGCTTTGAAGAGTGATCACCACACACACACACACACACTCACACACACATACGCAGAGTCATGACTTGCCGCTGTGTCAATCCTGTGAGTGATACAGAATAATCCCTCAGTCCGGTGTAAATAGAGATGTAGGAAGGCGAGCTATCAGCGCTCACATGTGGGAGAGGAAAGAAGGCGACCTGATGAATGAAGCTGTTTTCCTGTTTGAGCTTCAGATAGATGAGACCCAGACGACAGGCGATGTTTACATCCTGCACATCACAAACCTACAATGTCTTCACTACTTTATAGTTTCCTGTGGTAAAGAAGAAGCAGTTCGTACAAAGATTTAAGTGTTAAACTGAATCTGTTCTGCTGCTCAACACCAAACTAACTCGAGGCAGATTTACAGTTTGGTGTGTGATTAATCCTCCCAAGAGATAAAGTCAGGGTCGGTCATTTCCTTCAGATCCACTTTTTTAATATTCAGGTTGAAACTGTCTTTAGGTTCTGACAGACATTAATAACTCAGGTTCTCTGAAAAAGGAACAAAGTAAATCCATCATCTGTATCAGTTTGTAAGTCTGTAAAAACTTCAACCAATGTCTGCCACGAGGTACCAATCTGATGAACCAATCACAGGCCTCCCTGTCTCCCTGCTCTCTGATGAACCAATCACACGCCTCCCTGTCTCCCTGCTCTCTGATGAACCAATCACACGCCTCCCTGTCTCCCTGCTCTCTGATGAACCAATCACAGCCTCCCTGTCTCCCTGCTCTCTGATGAACCAATCACAGGCCTCCCTGTCTCCCTGCTCTCTGATGAACCAATCACAGCGTGTGTGTGTGTGTGTGTGTGTGTGTGTGTGTGTGTGTGTGTGTGTGTGTGTGTGTGTGTGTGTGTGTGTGTGTGTGTGTGTGTGTGTGTGTGTGTGTGTGTGTGTGTGTGTGTGTGTGTGTGTGTGTGTGTGTGTGTGTGTGTGTTCATATGTTGCTGTCTGGAGATGAGAAGGCGGATCTGTGTTTCATGAAGTCTTAAATTAAACGTGACTCATTTCCAGACAGAGAGTGGGAGGAAACACCCGAGTCATGCTTCCAACAACGACCACGATCACATGACATCATGTTATTCTCTTTTCACCTCCACACAGTTCACTCTGTTATTACAGGGGAAGCTTTGTGTTCCAGCTTCTGTGCTCAGAATGAAAAATGAACCTGTCAGTTGTTCTAACAGTAATGGCTCCCGCTGTCATCGACCACGAGTCGGAGCAGCGAGAAGTCACGGGACACTGAAGGTACTGACTGATTTCAACTTATATTAGCAATTTAGCTTCGCTGTGATAGGTTGGCTGGCCAAGTCTCGCCAAGTCCTCGTCCCGTCTCGTTCAGAGCAGCAGGAAACCCTCGTCTGTGGATCTGAACGAGTCCAACCGTACCGAGCCTGAGCACGCTTCAGACCTGTGCTGATGCACGAGCTCTGCAGACGCGGCTGATCACATGGAGCCACGCATGTGTTGTGTTAATGATGCTGCTGCAGACGATGTTGAGCAGAGATAACGTCTGTCATGTTTACCCACATCGAGCACAAAGGAAGGGATTTACTGGCATAAATTCTGTAAACACATTTCTCCTCTCTGCGTGGCTCAGGAAGATTCACTGGTTAATCCCTGTGAAGCTTTACAGATTCAATTTGTGTTTGGTCGTAATGTCGACTAAAAAAAATCTAAATAAACCAAAGTCGAAGAAAAACATGAAACAGAAGGTAAACGGCGTGGTCGGACAAGATGGTACACCTGTGCAAACAACTTAAAATAACTCCTTAAGTTGGACGTCTCACAGGCTGAAATCTAATTTCCCCTGGATGCGCTTCAAAGCCTCTGCAACACTAATCCTGCAAACGGGGCGAGCGTGGCGAGGTGTGAGTGTGAAGTGGCAGGCGGACAGACGGGGGAGGATTTGTGTGTACAACGACAGATACATACGTCTTTAAAGTCACTTTGTGAAAAGGTCAGGATGTAGTGAATTAATGATCTGAGCCTCTCTCTGTGTGTGTGTGTGTGTGTGTGTGTGTTAGAAATAAAGTAGATTTCTCCAAATGCTAGGCACCCGGCCCATATTTGATCCACATCATGACACACACACACACACACACACACACACACACACACACCAGCGGAGCGATGATGTGCCCTGCTGCTGTGAATAACGAATAGATTATACATTATTTAAGCAGCTCGCTTATCAATGCTGGAGTGAAGATCCTGCAGAGTCCTGCAGAGACCAGGAAAGTCCCAACTCATCATTCTGGCCTTTTACCCTGAAAGGTTAGTTTTTTTTTTCTCCAGGAATTATCCGGTGTCAGTGCTGAGTTAACAGATGCATGCTGGGAGAAAAACCTTTGAGTCACTCTGAGCGTCTTCTAACCATGTTGTAACAAAGTTAGGGTCACAATTGGTCCAGGTGAAAAGTCAAACAGGAAGTAGCACAGCAACAGTTGCTATGAGAGCGGACCAATCAGAGGGCCAGTTGGTGTTGAAAGCAAAAGGCTTGAAATATCAGAGTTTGATAAAAGGAGCGTCTGTCTTGAGTTTTTTTGTTCCGTGTTCTCGTCAGGTTCCACTCAGTCGTCAGACAGCCTGATGAAAGATAAACACACACACACACACACACACACACACACACACACACACACACTCCGAAATGTCACTCTCAAGTCTCCAGAGCTCCTGCTCCGTTTAACGTCTCGCTGTGATTATGATCCCTTTCCCCGTCGCCGCTGCTCTCTGATTCCAGCCGTCATCTCTGTGACATTGTGAGCTGCTGTGTGTGTGTGTGTGTGTGTGTGTGTGTGGGGGGGTGGGGGGGGTAATGAGAAGAAGAAGTGGAGGAGCAGAAGTGTGACTGATGGGAAGAAGATGGAGCGACAGACGGAGCGTGTGAAGAAGAGTCCACAGAGATCAATCAAGTGTGTGTGTGGGGGGGGGTGATACCAGAGGAAAGATCACAGCTTGGGTTGAAGTCCGGGCGGTCTGCATTAACTCATTCATCACCGGTGATTAAGGTCTGATGAATCGGCCTGTTGGTGCCCTGTTCCCTTCACCTCAGCGCCTCACCTGGAAATGACGTCACACAGGAGTGAAACGCGTTCCAGCTGTGAGTCGGCAACAAAAAACACAAAAAGGCCGACAGCAGAACGAACTCAACAGGAAGCGCCTCGGTCTGCTCGTGGCTCACAGAACACTTCTCACCGGCGCTTACTGTTGCTAGGTTACAAAAGTTACAACAGTTGCCTCAGTACGTGATAGTTTGTAAAAAAGATAGAACCATGTGATTGACCTCATTATACAAAAACAGGAGCGGGGGGGGGGGCTTCCTGATGACATCACACACTGACCTTTGGTACCGTTCACCTGATGACATCACACACTGACCTTTGGTACCGTTCACCTGATGACATCACACATTGACATTTGTTACCGTTCACCTGATGACATCACACATTGACCTTTGGTACTGTTCACCTGATGACATCACACACTGACCTTTGGTACCGTTCACCTGATGATGCTAAATCCTCAGCTTGCTAATATTTAAGCTAACATAGAAAGATGGTCTTTTTTACTCATCCATTGCCCCCAGTGAGAGTAAACACAGGTGCTGTTCATACCGCACCATTCGACGTCCATGGAACATTTCCACGCTACATTTGAGGAAGGATTGTGGAAACGATGGCGAGGAGTACGCTGGCGAGTGAGAGGAGGCGTGCAGAGGACTGTTAATGCAGCAGCAGCAGGAGGTGGTTCAAGGATCACTGGAGGTGTAGAGAGCTGTGAGCTGCTCCTCCTCTCCTCCTCCATTTTTCTCCTCCTGCCTATTTATTTTCCCCCAATCATCCTGCACCAGACTTCAGCCTCCCCCAGACTCTCCTTTAATCCCCCCCCCCCCCTTTTCTTCATTATTTCTCCCTGTTTTGGTCTTCGTCCACACTCCATCACCACCCGTCCTCGGTCCCTGTTCTACACTGGCCTCGGTCTCCTCCTCCTCTCCTTCATCTCTGCAGCCCCCTCTTTCTCTCCTCGGCTGTGAGGCTCTGCAGCCCTGAAGCCTTCTTTGTTCGACTTTTTCCCTTTTTCTTACGAGTACTGTGGGGGGCTGCGGCTGTCAAGAGCCTCAAAAATTAATGATGCCCACTCACAGACGACTGTGCATTTCCATTTTCCTTTTGACATATCGCCGTGCACTTGGTTCATAGTGTTTCCAAAAAGCACTGTGAGGATACTGTACACAAAACAGAGTACTGATTACAAGAGCACAGCTACAAACGGGAACCACCTGTTGTGGATGGATGGATGATAGATGGATGGATGATAGATGGATTGATGGATGGATGGATGATAGATGGATGGATGATAGATGGATGATTGATGGATGGATGGATGATAGATGGATGGATGATAGATGGATGGATGATAGATGGATGGATGATAGATGGATGATGGATGGATGATTGATGGATGGATGATAGATGGATGATGGATGGATGATTGATGGATGGATGATGGATGGATGATAGATGGATGGATGATTGATGGATGGATGATAGATGGATGATGGATGGATGATAGATGGATGGATGATAGATGGATGGATTATAGATGGATGATGGATGGATAATAGATGGATGATTGATGGATGGATGGATAATAGATGGATGATTGATGGATGGATGGATGATTGATGGATGGATGATTGATGGATGGATGATAGATGGATGGATGGATGATAGATGGATGATTGATGGATGGATGATGGATGGATGATTGATGGATGGATGATGGATGGATGATAGATGGATGGATGATAGATGGATGATGGATGGATGATGGATGGATAATAGATGGATGATTGATGGATGGATGGATAATAGATGGATGATTGATGGATGGATGGATGATTGATGGATGGATGATTGATGGATGGATGATAGATGGATGGATGATTGATGGATGACAGATGGATGGATGATTGATGGATGGATGGATGGATGATAGATGGATTGATGGATGATTGATGGATGATTGATGGATTGATGATTGATGGATGGATGACTGATGGATGGATGATAGATGGATGGATGATTGATGGATGACAGATGGATGGATGATTGATGGATGGATGGATGATAGATGGATTGATGGATGATTGATGGATGATTGATGGATTGATGATTGATGGATGGATGGATGGATGATTGATGGATTGATGGATGATTGATGGATGGATGATTGATGGATGGATGGATGGATGATGGATGGATGATTGATGGATGGATGGATGGATGATAGATCGATGGATGATGGATGGATGGATGATGGATGGATGGATGATGGATGGATGGATGATGGATGGATGATGGATGGATGGATGGATGATTGATGGATGGATGATTGATGGATGATTGATGGATGGATGGATGGATGGATGATGGATGGATTGATGGATGATAGATCGATGGATGATGGATGGATGGATGATGGATGGATGATTCATGGATGGATGGATGATGGATGGAGAGTAAATCTTTTTTACTCCATCCAAAGAAGAGAAGGTGATGACACGGTGGTCGAGTGATTGCAGCAGGTGTTGTGAAGAGCTGTCTGCGTGTTTCTCTTCAGCTACGTGACAGATTCCATTAAGAGGAACGAGAGACGTGATGTTTTTAATTATGTGGTCAGCAGAGTGAATTAAGACACGATTAATCTGCTCTGTGACTTATCATCCTGCTGTGAAACAAAAGTCTGCTCCATGCTCTCCATCCTTTATTTACCAGGAGGATTCACAACATGCATAATGCTCACTTTGAGATTCAACACGACCTTTTGACCTTTGGTCTTCATGGACAACGTTTCTGTTGATAAAACATCGAGTTTCAAAAAGTAAATGTGCAGCCTCCCCAGGAGCTCCGCTGTGTCAGACAAACAAGACAAACACTGAAGTATAAATCAGGCTTCTCATTGGTCAAAGTGGAGGATTAAAATTGATTTATTCAGGTTTGAAACCCCAATTATCTCCTTATAAGCCTGTTGGGTTTTTTAAGTGTGAGCAATTTTTTTTTGTTCTTTATTTTTAACAAAGCAGCAAAAATGTCAAACAAACTTTCTTCACATTTTCATTATGGGGTTTCGTGTGGAGAAAAAATAATTGAATGAATTTTGGAATGAGGCTGTAAAATATCAAAAGGCGCTGTGAATGGTTTCTGGCTGCGCTGTGTCTCCAGGGGAGACGAGACACGAGTCCAACACGTTCTCCTACCGGTCTTTGTGAAACAGACGTTACAGATGTGCTCCTTTGATCCTCCGTCTTTAATGATCTGCGTTTGTGTGCTTTCATTATTTCGCTGCCTCCACTGATCCCCTCAGGAGCCGACAGTGTGTGTGTGTGTGTGTGTGTGTGACGTTTGTCTCTGCTCCTCCTCAGGTAAAGGAGATCTGATTGGTTCGGACTACCTGACGAAGGAGCAGGTGATAAAGACCAACGCCAACGTGAAGGCGCTGACGTACTGCGACCTGCAGTACATCAGCCTGAAGGGCCTCAGGGAGGTCCTCAGACTGTACCCGGAGTACGCCCAGAAGTTCATCAGCGAGATTCAGCACGACCTCACGTACAACCTGAGAGAGGGACACGGCGCTGACGTGAGTACACACAGGGACACCTTACCAGGAGCGCTGCGTGTGAGCGCCCGAACACCTCATGCATACATTCCCTCTGCAGCGTAACCAACCCACCACATCGGCCACACCACTCCATGCAGAGTGTGAACGTGCACAACCAAAAAACTGAAAGTGCATTTGGTGCTAATGGAATCACCGGAGGAGGTGCTGACCTCGTGAGGTGAGCGCCTCCTCTGCTGGATAAAAGCTGTGCATGACCTCTCCATCGCCGCTCTAAATCCACGCACAGATCCGTGCACGCCAACTCTCGCCTTGAAGTGCTTGTTTTGTTTGTTTCTGAACACACAGACACACACAGCCTTCGCCGCTGGCTGGTGCAGCAGCAGCACAGGGAGAAAACACACGGACGAGAATAGCTCAGTGTTGCTGTTTGAAGCTGTCCTGTTTCTAAAAATAGAGGAGGGGGGAAGTACGGGCTGTCCCTGACTGGCTGAGTTCCCCGCAGCTGCTGCTAAGATTGGATCCTGCTGGATATAAATAGCTCAGCCAGCCGAGGAGGAGGAGGAGGAGGAGGAGATGTGGAGGGGAGGGGGACTCTGGCTGTACTTCTGTTGTGCTCTTCCTCACTTCTCCTTCTCCACTGCAGTGCCGTTTGTTTCTCTGAGGCGCGGCACGTTTTCTGCAGAGTGTGAGCGAGCTACTAATGTGCAGACGCGTGCACATACGAGTGGCGTGCGTCTGCAGCAGCATCAGGAGGACGAGCTGATTCCAGATGCAGGAGCTTGCTGCTGCCCGTATCTCAGGTCGGCACTGCAGATGTCCATCCTTGCTTATGTATGCAAAACCCTTCTGGAACCAGCAGCCCAGGAGTGTGTGTTTGCATATGCATGTATTGAGACACGGCTGCAGGAACATGGAAACACATGCCTGAGGTTTCTCCCTGTTCAGTAAACATTTATTTAAGAGGCAGTCTCAAAGGATGAACGATGCTGTTCATAGCAACAAGGGAAGCATACGTGATCCAAACTACAAATGATGAAGAGCGCTTTCTCAAATTGGCTTACTGGCACCTCTAGAGGTTGTGTGGAGAACTGCAGGAGGCGCTTTAAATATTTTACAATAGTTAGAAATAAGTCATTCATAAATCCAGTGAATAATTATGCAGAAATAGCTTCAGGAAAAAAAAGGTTTGAAATCAACAAATGCTGTCAACAAACTTCACAAGTTGGCCTGTTTGTTGTTTACTTGAGAATTTGTCAACATCAAACACATTTGCACATGAATAAAGAAGAGTGTGAGATGTTTCTGCAGGAAGAAGAAGCCAAATCACCGAGCAGGGTGTCAGGTGTTGTTGTTTAGTTCTTTAGACCCGGGCCATGCAGTGTGCACACTTTATTTCCAGCCAACAATAGTTTACACTTCTCAGTGGGTACATGGCTAAAACAAGAACTCAAAGCAGGTGCATCATTGGAAAACTTTGAGACCTCTTCAGAGAGAGAGAGAGAGAGAGAGGGAGGACTGAAAAACAGAGAAAGTTCATGTGAGACAGATTGAGGAGACAGGCAGACAGAGAAAACAAAAGATCGGAGACGTTCTCTCTGAGTCCATCCCCGCTGATTCACAGGCTGCGGGCAAACTCGCCGACCCCGGAGCCTTCGGGGAAACGATGCAATGTGCGCCGCACTCAGCTCTCCTGCAGAAACAAGAGGCCATTACGGCATGCTTTGTCCTCTGCAATCTTTCTCTGCACCAGAAACACAACAGGGAACAGAGCATGCTGCTGTCACCTGTACGTGTACACACACACACACACACACACACACACACACACACACACACACACACACACACACACACACACACACACACACACACACACACACACACACACACACACACACACACACACACACACACACACACACACACACACACACACACACACACACACACACACACACACACACACACACACACACACACACACACACACACACAGAGCACTTTGTCCATGTTTGTCCTTGCACACTCTCCTTACATGGACCAGCTTACATGCTTTGCTGCACTTTTATGTCTGCACGAACGTATTCACAAAACTTCAGCACACCCACACATTCACACACAGCCGAGCACGTGCAGACACGCGGCAAGAGCACACTTATCACGCCCCCGCATCGCACGCCGCTCCTTGGTTCCTCCAGAGCTGCGAGCTAAGATTAGAACAAGAGAGCTAAAAATACATTACGGTGGCACAGGAGGGGGTATGGGGGGGGTTTGCTGAGCACGCAGGGATGGAGGGAGGGGAGACGGAGCGAGAGTTGATTAAAGGGAGAGGAGAGAGAGCGAGGGGAAGTGGAGGGGCGTTGGCTTGTCTGCATGATGAGATGTGAAAAACATTCATTACTCACTGCAGTCGCTCGGCGTTAGAGCAGCATGATGAGAGGGAGGTGCAGCAGGAAGCTGTTGTTTTTGAACAACATGTAATAAGTGTGTGACTCCGAAGTAAAGTCAGGCCAAGTGTCATTTCCTTTCAAATGAAGACAACTTTTTCACTCCCACGTTGTTCTCTTGGTTCTCTTCACACGAGCTCAGCATCGTGAACACAGCTGTTGACTTATCGGCCGATGTCTTCGCTCCACTTGAGGTTGTGTGTGATGTAAACATTGACGCTCCATCCTGAGATCAGAACACACTTTCTGCACCTTCCTCGCTTCCTTTCTCCAACATTTCACACAACGTGCGACAGACTCAGCGCTCCTGGACTTGGGTCCTTTTGTAGGGTTCCACAGCTGAACCATTGTCCGCTGTTTTGACAGCCATCGTGCACATGTTTACGCCGGGCATGGAATTATGAGGGTGGAGCTTCGTTACAGCCTCTCTACTGCCCCTGCTGGCCACAGGTGCATACTGCATGCTGACTGGATCGCGATGCAAGCAGCTCTGTGTCCGGAGGCTTCAACACAGGAGCTGCATGTGTTCCTGCACACACGTTTAATATCCGCTTTTTAATCACATAGAAGCTGATGATGAAATAAAAGCTGTGTGTTGAATAATATTAAACAACAACAACTAGCTGGTCACAATTACAGCCCACGGGGGGGGGGGGGATACATTTGTACTGTGTCAATACAAAAAGGATCTCCTTCAGAGACGACCAGCGTTCTGTTCTGTTTAGCTGATCCTTTCTGGAAGTTTCAGCGACCCAGCATCAACACCGAAGTCAGACTGAATTATTAAACTCTGAAAACAGGGACGAGGCGGGGGGGTCTGACTGCAGGGGGGAGTGTGTGTGTGTGTGTGTGTGTGTGTGTGTGTGTGTGTGTGTGTGCGTGCGTGCAGGGGAGAAAGTGATGAGTAGAAGTCAGACGCAGCAGTCTGCATTAAATAAAGCAGAACAGACGGAGACTAAACTGCACTGCCTCTAAAATGGAGTTCAGAATAATTGGATAATATTTTCTCTCGCTCTGATTTAGTCTCAAACTTTTCATCATCTGATTTCATCTCCCGAGGGCGACAGTAAAAGTTCAGGCTCTTGACTTCTTCATGAATAGTTGCTGTGATTGTTGCCAACCTGCGTGTTGAAGTCACAGGACTGCAGGGACGCCGTTTGACAGCTGCTGACTCTGAAACCCGTTTCACTCTGAGCGCGCTCACTTCGTCCTCATTTATTTATGAATAAGAAATATTTCATTCTCGACATGTTGTCAACATCAAAACAGAACGAGCGCTATTAGGAACACTTAACATTGTTTGTTGCCCCCCTGCTGCAGATCTTCTCTCGCTGACACTGCAGATGTTGTTTGAACAACATGAACTATTCAAAGAGAACATGCATCCATCTTCTGATGAGAAATCCTCTGCAACATCCCCTGACTCCAAAATCTTGTTTCATTCAAAATTCAAACTGTGCTCTGCGTTTGAAAGATTTCTATTTCATACATGGCACGACTGCACGCAGGCTGTGGAACCGTGAGAGAGAAAACATGTCGCACTTTTCCTCTGCACCAAGAGCAGCTCGACCAAAACCTTTAAATATCCAAAACAATGTTCTTTAACTATCCAAAACAACGTTCTTTAACTATCCAAAACAATGTTCTTTAACTATCCAAAACAATGTTCTTTAACTATCCAAAACATGTTCTTTAACTATCCAAAACATGTTCTTTAACTATCCAAAACAATGTTCTTTAACTATCCAAAACATGTTCTTTAACTATCCAAAACAATGTTCTTTAACTATCCAGAACAACGTTCTTTAACTATCCAAAACAATGTTCTTTAACTATCCAAAACAATGTTCTTTAACTATCCAAAACATGTTCTTTAACTATCCAAAACAATGTTCTTTAACTATCCAAAACAACGTTCTTTAACTATCCAAAACAATGTTCTTTAACTATCCAAAACAATGTTCTTTAACTATCCAAAACATGTTCTTTAACTATCCAAAACAATGTTCTTTAACTATCCAAAACAATGTTCTTTAAATATCCAAAACAATGTTCTTTAACTATCCAAAACAATGTTCTTTAACTATCCAGAACAACGTTCTTTAACTATCCAAAACAACGTTCTTTAAATATCCAAAACAACGTTCTTTAACTATCCAAAACAATGTTCTTTAACTATCCAAAACATGTTCTTTAACTATCCAAAACAATGTTCTTTAACTATCCAAAACAATGTTCTTTAAATATCCAAAACAATGTTCTTTAACTATCCAAAACAAGGTTCTTTAACTATCCAGAACAACGTTCTTTAAATATCCAAAACAATGTTCTTTAACTATCCAAAACAAGGTTCTTTAACTATCCAAAACATGTTCTTTAACTATCCAAAACAATGTTCTTTAACTATCCAGAACAACGTTCTTTAACTATCCAAAACAACGTTCTTTAAATATCCAAAACAACGTTCTTTAACTATCCAAAACAATGTTCTTTAACTATCCAAAACATGTTCTTTAACTATCCAAAACAATGTTCTTTAACTATCCAAAACAATGTTCTTTAAATATCCAAAAAAACATTCTTTAACTATCCAAAACAATGTTCTTTAACTATCCAAAACAATGTTCTTTAACTATCCAAAACAATGTTCTTTAACTATCCAAAACAATGTTCTTTAACTATCCAAAACAATGTTCTTTAACTATCCAAAAAATGTTCTTTAACTATCCAAAACAATGTTCTTTAACTATCCAAAACAATGTTCTTTAACTATCCAAAACAATGTTCTTTAACTATCCAAAAAATGTTCTTTAACTATCCAAAACATGTTCTTTAACTATCCAAAACATGTTCTTTAACTATCCAAAACAATGTTCTTTAAATATCCAAAACAACGTTCTTTAAATATCTAAAACAACGTTCTTTAAATATCCAAAACAACGTTCTTTAACTATCCAAAACAATGTTCTTTAACTATCCAAAAAATGTTCTTTAACTATCCAAAACAATGTTCTTTAACTATCCAAAACAATGTTTTTAACTATCCAAAAAATGTTCTTTAACTATCCAAAACAACGTTCTTTAAATGTCTAAAACATGTTCTTTAACTATCCAAAACATGTTCTTTAACTATCCAAAACAATGTTCTTTAAATATCCAAAACAATGTTCTTTAACTATCCAAAACAATGTTCTTTAACTATCCAAAACATGTTCTTTAACTATCCAAAACAACATTCTTTAAATATCTATACAATGTTCCAATCATGTGAAAAAGGGACTCTGTTGATTTATGAAGGGAAGTCGTAAACACATTTCTGTGAATGGAGTTGAGCTCCAAAAGGTTCAATGGGAGGAGAGCTGCAGCCTCCTGTGTATGTCTGCCTCCTGCTGGTACATTTCTGTAACTACACTCTTCTTCTCGCAGCAGATAGTGAACGTTTCTGACCTCACAGGTGTGAAGCCTCAACCTGCTCGCGTCGTATCAAACGTGTCTCTCTCTCTCTCCCCCTCAGGGCGACTGGGAGAGTAACGGCGGCCTGGTGAAGAAGCTGCCCTCCATCCGTGAGGACGAGGAGGGCGATGAGGACCAGAACTCGGTGTCCCGGGCTCCTCGCTCCCCGCTGCGTCTCAGCAGGGGGCTCAGCTCGCCCCTGCGTTCCCCTCTCCTCCCTCCCAGACCTTTCCGTGCGCCCTCCGAACATTCCCGCCCAACCACCTTGCAGATTCCCGTGGTCAGCTTCAGCTGCGCTCCACCTGAACTCAGCCCCAGGTATTACACACACACACACACACACACACACACACACACACACACACACACACACACACACACACACACACACACACACACACACACACACACACACACACACACACACACACACACACACACACACACACACACACACACACACACACACACACACACACACACACACACACACACACACACACACACACACACACACACACACACACACACACACACACACACACACACTATGACCAATGAGCAGAAAGATGGAGGTGTTTAAAGTCTGCTGGTGCAGCGGGTGGATCACACGCTGTCTGTGGAGGTGTTTGAGTTTCATCCTGTAGGGCGATGTGAGAGTGTGTGTGTGTGTGTGTGTGCAGATTAATGACACGCTGTCTGCTGTGCAGTCGAGTGTGAACAAACCTGCTGACAGACGACGGTTTCATGTTTGAATGCAAACACAGACGCGCTGTAACGAGTGCACTTACAGTGTTTGTGCTTCGCCTGCTGATTAACATTCCTCCCTCGTCTTCCTCGTCTTACTTTTTTAATCCCTCTTCTCCCTGCACAGATTCGTGGACGGCATCGAAACGGAGAGCAACTCCCCCTCCTCGCAGAAGTTCGAGTTCAGTCCCAGCATGTCTCCTGCGGCGCCGCCCTCCCCGTACCACGGTAACCAAGGTAACGCAGTCCAACAAACGGCTGGCATACAAACATGCAGACCTCAGAAACCACACACAGGAGGAGGAAGAACACCGTCTGACCTTCACATCTGAAGTTTGAGCCCTTGTGTTGAGACCTGTCCCGCGCCTCAGACTGATTCAAAGTGTCTCCGTGGTTAAAGACGGGAGGATTAACATGCATGTGTTTTTGTTGTTGTTGTTGTTGTTGTGTGCAGCGATTCGGGATCACTCTGAGATCAAGCAGAGCGTGTTGAAACTGAGCGAAGAGGTGAGTGTGTGAACGTGACCACGATGAGGATGAGGATGAGGATGATGATGATATCTGTTTCTGTGTCTGATTGGACAGTGAAAGGAGCGACATGTATGAAAGTATTGATCAGTCAGATAGCATCAGTAATGTCTTTTTATGAACACTGTGGATCCATGTGTATTGATCTCTAAGTTGCACGTCTGCATGCTAACCTCTCTTCGCTTCTCACCAATCACAATTAACCTCGTCATGTAGTTTGTGTCCCATCATCCTCCTGACGAATAAGACAGTCTATTTGCATGGTTTGACCTTTGCTTTGTCTGGTGTGTGTGTGTGTGTGTGTGTGTGTGTGTGTGTGTGTGTGTGTGTGTGTGTGTGTGTGTGTGTGTGTGTGTGTGTGTGTGTGTGTGTGTGTGTGTGTGTGTGTGTGTGTGTGTGTGTGTGTGTGTGTGTGTGTGTGTGTGTGTGTGTGTGTGTGTGTGTGTGTGTGTGTGTGTGTGTGTGCTCCACAGATGAACAGTCTCTCCAAACAAGTCTGCACGCTCAGTCAGGAGCTGCAGGAAATGACACGTCTCCTTAAGCCCCTCCTCCAAACCTCGTCTCCGCAGCCAATCATGATGACCGTGATGCCAAATTTGACCGCAGCTCCCAGCAGTGCCAGCCACCTATCGACGAGCAGCTGCCTGACGGTCCCGCCCCCTGCTCCCCCTTGTCCCCTGCAGAGACCGGACACTCTGTCCCTGTTGGACAGCGGGGACACCGAGGGGAAGGATCTGCCCGGATGCCTTCTGCCCACTCCTCATTCACCACAAAGGCCTAATTCTTCTTCGCCTTCACCGCCGCCGCCCCCGTGCAGTCCTCCAGACTTCCCCTCCACCCTTCCCTCGTCTGAGGACAGACTTCCCGAGGGAACCCCCGTCCCCCACGTCCCTCCCAGTAACGGGATGTGTTTGCCCCCTCTGCAGGACCAGCCTCCTCTGGTTTCTCGCACTCCTTCGCCGTCTCTCTCCTTCTCCATGTCGCTCTCCTCCTCTTCGTCTCTCTCCCCCTGTCAAGGCCCCCTCCTGTCCCAACCGGGCAGCCGAGGCCTCCTCCCTCCGCCGCCCTCCCAGGACACGCCCCCTCCTCCCAAGTCCACCCCCTACTCAGCTCCCCCATCACTCACATCCTCTCCCGGAGATTATCGCTTGAAGCCTTCCCCAACCGTCTCTCTCGCCTCCCCCCCGGCCGGCCCCCTCCATCCCTCCACCCTCTCCCTGCCTGTGTCCTCGGACTCTACGAGGACGGGGCACGCCGACGCCCAGACTCCGCCTTGGTACAAGTCACAGTTGCGCTACAGGGAGGCGAGAGGCGTCAGTCTCCCCCAGGAGCTGGAGATGCAGGAGTGGGACCGAGCTGCGGAGGAGGGGGGGCGGTCCTCCACCGAGCACATCAGCTTCATCGACGAAGAGGAACCGGCGTTATGAGCGGCTACAACTCGCAACACGGGGGACGAAGGAAGGAGCAGAGAATAAAAAGAGAGAATGGCGTCTGCATGACATGAAAACAGGAAGTGACTCATCAGGCTGGGAAGGACAGACGGGTGGACGGCAGCACACCTGTGAGGCGGAGACACGACGCGAGCTGCCAGAAGAATCAGTCAGTTTGACTGCAGCAGCTCAGAATCAACTTCAGTAGCATCAAGTTGCTCCCAGCAGCAACACGGACCAGAGCGTCTTTTAAACACCGTCCCCGTCTGAATCGCCTCGTCTTCAGACGGCGCTGACAGACTCTCAGCTGGGAGGAGAGTCGAGCTGAGAATGAAAACTCCTCATTCAGATCACCTCACCTGGAAGGATTCATCTTTTTTCTTTTTTTTTAGATTGTCTGCCTTTTTAGGTGGTGGAGGCAAACACTCAATCGGACACGGATCCATTTTTTTTCCAGTCGTTCACGTCACTCTCGTGTCCACGTGTTCTTCCCCTGCACCGAGTCGATCACCGGATGAGGACGTCAGCGAGTGTGGACCCTTAAAAGTCTGCTGGGTCGTGTGCCAAAGACAAAGCAAGAAAACGTGCAGGGAAACTCTGACAACATAATCCACACCCATCTTTCTCTGTTTGTCACCATCACGACTGTTTACAACCAGCCAATCAGATTGTAACAACGACTCCCACATCCCTCCTGAGCTTTAGCCATCCAGCCATTCGTGCCTTCTCCACGGCCCGCCGCCTGCTCTCCACAGGACTGGATCCAAACTGTACACAGAAAGCCATCCGCGTCACCCGCAGACAACTCTTTGCACCTTTTGATCGAAATGATTTATTTATTTATTTATTGTATTTTTTATTTATTTTTTTGGAAGCAATGTGGAAATATTTTACGTGTCTGGGACTTCGCACAGAAACAGGCTTTTGATATCGTCATGTCACGTTTCCACTTCAGGAACCGTTAGGGGAACCAAACGCAGGAAGCAGGTTCTGAATGTTTCAGCAAATCACCAAATCTGAATATAAGACACCGGCTGGTTTCCACCAAATCTGAATATAAGACACCGGCTGGTTTCCCTCACAGCTAGAAGGTCATTTGATTCTTCCTGTAAAGGACACTTCTGTTTCATTTGCATCGATTTGGTCGACACAAAACAGCCATGCATGCAAGATTATTTGAATTAGTGTATCTTCTCTTTATCTTTTAGTCCGCCTGTCTTTTAAACGAAGCACGCCTCGTGATCACGTGACGACATGCATGTGTCGTAACCGTGTGCGTGCAGGCCAGCAGGAAGAGGACGAGCGCACCCTTAGTAACGTGCAAGAATCAGTAAAAAACGGCCTTCACTTCCTGCAGCCACACAAACAACCTGCAGGAGAAGAAACCTTTGAGTTCCTGAGGTTAAAAAGGTTCCACCTTCTTTTAGTGGAAACGTGGCTCAAACGAGTTTTAATGTAGCACACATGAAGCATCTTTTGAACACGCTCACAGTTTTCATCATCTCCAGCCCCCTCTGCCAAACACTGAGCTTTACACGCTGCAGGTACGAGACCACAGCCTCGCCTGGAACTACAATACCCAGGCTGCTTTGCTACGGAGGTCTCAGGACTTCAGAACATTATTTTTCTCTCTCTCTCTCTGGCTTGGGTGAGGTGCTTTGTGCACCGTGTTACTTGTAATATAGACGGTCAGATTTCTGGGTTCTATTTTCTGTAAGGGGACAACGTGGACTCTTTACACTCGCAGAACTCCCGCTGACCACTGTGGAGCTCTGATCTCGTCTGGGTGGGCTGGGGTGGGGGGGGTGGGAGTGGGGGGGGGGGGGGGATCTTGGGTACAAATTAGGGTTTAACTCAAAATGCATGTCACAGCTTTTTGCATGAGGAATGTGCCTGCTTTTGAGCTGTCGAGGGCAGACGGGACTTTGGGATGAGACGAGCCGCCGGGCCTGTCGAAGGCTGCCGGGTATCAGACGGGTTTTATTAAAGACTGCTGTTACATAAAAAAAAAAAAAACTTTACCAGGATTACAAAATGTATGACAATAAAGAAGTGTTGTTTTCTAAGAGCTCGGACTCCTGTGCTACTCTTCAGCTGTGTTGTCATCCTGCAGGCTCAGGTTCGTATGAAGCGTCTGACGTTACAGAGACGCTTCTAAAGGTGACATATGAAGAGGAATCAGAATATACACTACGACCACCACACGACCTCACAACACACCGGAGCTGCTTAAATCTCCTTTTAAAGGTTTTAAAATAACAGACTTATAAATATAATACAAGAATCTCTGTTTTAAAACAGCACCGCTCCAAAGATCCTGAACGTCTCGTTCAGAGGGAAGTTTGTCATCTGCTTTCAAACAAACAAAACGTCAGCTCATTTTGAAGGCTGCAAAGTTGCAGAGATAAATCTGGATTTTTTGTTCTTTAAACTTACTTTTCGAATCAGATGTTTTTTAATTTAAATGTGTTCGTCTCTTTGTTTTTGTTGCACCTTTTAGAGAAGCAGAGATGTGCATGAAGCCGCTCCTCCTCCTCCTCTTATTTAAAGGAAAAAAACCAGACGGTGAGAGCAATAAGACACAACACAGAAGCCATCCTTCTTCAGGTCTGCATATATTTTTCCAATGGTAACATTCATTCTATCAGTGTTTCAGTAAGGTGTGAAATGTCAGGGAACAACACTTTAGAAATATCCTGATGGGAAACGATAAGATCAAAAAGGATGAAACACAAATCTGCTGCTGCTGCTGCACTCGATGCCTCGGCCTCCAGGGGCCACACTCACATGATTCTTTTTGTTTTTGTCTTACATGCACTCTTGTCCTCTCAAAACAAATCATAGGAGAGAAACTGGGAGCTTTCATTTATCGCTCCTGACAAACAGGCAGCAGGAGGAGGAGGAGGAGGAGGAGGAGGGCGAGTGCAGAAACAGCAGACTCAACCAGGTGTGAGGACACATGCATCCTCTTATCGCAGGTGTTCTGTGTACTCATGCCTGTTCATTAGAGAGGGGGCAGGTCAGAGGCAGCACTACGTTTTCCCATTGGGATCATAAGGATGTCAGGCAGGAGCGAGGAGAAGGCTCCGGTGCACGCCGAGCACAAGCACTGAAGAAAACGTGAACAGGAACATTTCTTATCCTACTTCTCCTCAGAGTGCCGAGCAAACAAACAGGGGCAAAAATAAGAATCCAAAAATAGATATTTATGTTTATATTTATATATATTTATATATTTACGAGGTATGTATCCACAAAAAAAAAAGAAACACCCAAAATTTCAAAATAGGCAGTCCGTTGTTTCTCTAAATGTGTCCTTCTTGCAACGCGTTAAGGAAATATTAATAGTAATATTAATTAAGAATTAAAAAAAATAAAACCGAGAACTGTCCAACAGCCCTGCTCCTGTGTCAAACCCTCGTAGTCAGGTTCTCCGAGACCAGAATCTCCTCCACCAGGAGTCCAAAAGCACCGAGACGGAGGCGCCTGTTTCCAGCTGCTGCACTCCAAAAAAAACCAAAAAAAACTGAAAGATTGCAAATCACAAAGTCCCAAAAGGAAAGAATTCACTTCATTGTTGAAAACCGTTAGTTTCCCAACAACCACGGCGTCAGAGTCTCCGAGGCGGAGGCCTGCAGTGAGCGGTTTGGGTGGTGCTCGTTGGAGGTGACGGGAGGCCGGCCGCGGGTCCAAAAGAGACCAAACCAAAAAAAGGTGTCTTTGTGCAACGAACCAAGAATCAGATGGACCAGCAGCAGGTTTCCTCCCGACGAGTCTTAGTGAGGCTGGCAGTCGACGAGCTCCGTCCTCTGTCGTCACGCGAGGTACTGCTGCATCGCCGTCTTCGCCCTGAGAGAGAGAGAGAGAGAGAGAGAGAGAGACGGCGTCAGTGCAGCACGTTCTCACGCATCGCTGTGAAGGAGAGTTTTCTTGCCCACCTGTCGCTGAGGTTGGGGTCGGAGGCCTGGGTGAGTTTGTGCAGGATGTCCACAAAGCCCATCTCCCTCAGCTTGTCCTGACGCTCCTGAGAACCTGACGACACAAAAACAACCAAAGAGGTGAGGAGAATTTGTGCTTGAAGGAAAAGAGGGCGGAGCTCCAAACAGACGATAATAAAAACACTTCATCTTTACGAACAAACGCCTCAAATTTTAGTCTAGAAAAAAAGTCTCCTGTGTGACTCAGGCTTCAGAAAACTCCCGCCTGCTTCTCACCCCGACCCTTCTTTAAAACAAGCGGCACGCCTCTCACCATCCTCCTCGTTCCAGATCAGGTTAGAGATGCAGAACATGGCGGCGAGCTGCAGCTTCACATTCGAATGCCCCTGAAGGAACAAGAGTCAGAACGATTACAAGGCAGGAAAACAGAGCAAAGGAAAGCTAACACTATGAGAGTAGTCTCCAGTATGTTCCACATGTTGCATCATCACCGGCTGCTACGAGGACTTCTGATTGGTTAACATGCAGACGAGAGAAGACGTACCATGTAGTATTTGACTTTCTGGAGCATGTCGTCGTTGGTCATGATGAGTTCCTTTGCCGTGTTGCCGTCTGCGATGTTGGCGAGGATGCACAGCGTCTGTAGGAGAAGAAAAGGGAGTGAGGTCGACTCCGAGCGTGAGGATGAAGACGGACTCATCATATCAGCAGAATGTTAAAAAAAACTCTGCAGGATGAATTCTGCATGAAAAGCACCACATGAAGAAGAGATGGGGGGGGGGGGGGGACTGACCTGCTCTTTGACCTCTATACTGTGCTCTGCCTCCAGGATGAGGGTCACTGCCTGCATGATCTGCTTCCCATGAGAGCTCATGATCTGGTCGATGTGCTGACAGAGAGAGAGAGAGAGGATCAGTATGCATGCAGGATTTAAGATATCTGCAGGATTTATGTGAGTTCAGCACATGAATGAATATGAGCAGAGATGGTCAGAGAGCGCCGAGCGTTCAAGGTTGACTGCAGAAACTTTTCAGCAACATGCCATTAAAGCCCTCGTGGGACATGTGACCGCCGCTCTGAACCGTTAAAGAAGCGACCTGCAAACCAGCACGCTCTATTTATAGACCTGAACGGGGTTCGACTTCACCCCTGAAGGTGTCACTGAGCTCTTCACACGGCTCCTGTTCCTGTCAGTCTCTGAGGAAATCTCTGAATCCCACCATGTTGATGTCAAATGATAAAAACTATTTGATCATGTGATTCCAGCAGCTGAGTGATTGGACGGCGCTGCGTCACCCTCAGCGGGTCTCAGCTGAGTCAGGATGGAGACGACAAAGAGTTCCATTTGTGTCTCTCTTGTAAACTAGAAGTGCGACTCTGATTGGTTCGATTCTTTAACGTCCTCGACAGCGTCAGAACAAGGCGTGTGTGTGTGTGTGTGTGTGTGTGTGTGTGTGTGTGTGTGTGTGTGTGTGTGTGCGTGCGCCTCTCACAGGGCGTGTCGACAGCAGGTTTCGCAGCAAGCCGAGCGTCTTCATCAGCACGTTGGTGTCGGGGTCTGACAGCAGGCGGAACAGCTGCTCCGTCCCCAAACAGCGAACGATCTCCACCTTCACCTTCTGATCGGCCTGGAACGCCATGTTCTGAACACGCAGGAGACAAAAGACATCGCGTCCAAATCATTTTACGCACATTTAGGCTACGGAGAACTTCCCTGGAGGAAATCGTTTTACCATCAGGGCCCAGATCCCGTTGACCCTCAGAGCCGGACTGTCACTCTGGGTCAGACTGCATAGTAACTCGACCACCCCGGACTCCAGGATGGGCTGCAGACACACAGGAAGAGTCCAACTGAATTCTCTCTTCTCTGAGCGTGCATGTGTGTGTGTGTGTGTGTGTGTGTGTGTGTGCGTGTGCGTGCGTGTGTGTGTGTGTACCTCTTTGCTGGGAGAGAACTCCAGTAGTAGATTGCATAGTGTGGAAGAGGCCATGACGAGGACTTCATCCGGAGCGTTCTGAAGCAGCTATACGCACACAGACACATTGTTTAGTGAAGTCATTGACGTAAACACACGTGCGGCGGCGCTCTGCTGTCCGCACGGCGTGCAGCCTACACCGACCTTCATGAGGGGCTTCCACACGGCGTGGTCGTGAAAGCTGGTCCTCAGCTGCTGCACGGACCGCGAGAGGCTGTGAAGACACCTGGATATATAAAAAATACAAGTTTAGTAAGAACTGCACAGTGACTCGTATCATACACATTAAACTACCTGAAGAAACTGACCTCGTTTAAAGGTCACATATTACCCAGAATCCTCTCCTCCATGTTCCTCTAACATGTGTCTCTAGTCTGTCTAAAAACCCCCCAATGATGAGAAAAGTCCATCCTCTCCGTCTTCTGCCTGCTCCACTTTTCAGAAAATGTGTGCTCAAACAGGCCGTTTGGAGATGTTCCCCTCATGACATCACAAAGGGCAGTAGCCCCTCCCCCAGGTGGGTGACACTCCCACAGCTAGGTGTTTGTTCTGCCCTCTGAGTCTGCCTTCTCACCGTAAACAATAGGACATGGAGCCAGAAAGCAGCGAGTACACCCGAGCCCTTCCAGAGAGGGGGTGTGGCCAGACACAGCTCATTTACATATTTAAAGCTACAGACACAGAAACAGCCTGTTCTGAGCAGGGCTGAAATAGAGGGGTTTATAGACATGATCAAATACAGGATCAGAGTGGATTTACAACAACAGTTGGAAACTTAGAGAGACTCGCTCTTCAGCCTACCTGACGGCCGCCAAACGGACTTTGATGCTGGATTCTGATAGACCGCTGACTATTCTGTCCATCATGTTCTCCGTCTCTGTGATCTGATAAACAAACAAACAAACAAACAAGGAGGACGGATCAGAATACAAACAAGCACGTGCACCATCTGAAACGCAAACATATGAATGCTAATGAACCTATCAGGGGAAGGGAAGGTCACCTTTTTCCGGATGTCCTCGTCGTTGGAGCCCAGCGAGGCGTACAGTTTGAAAGCAGCTTGTCTCAGCTCGTGTGCGTGCTTCAGGTCGTGGTCCAGCTGCAGAGGACAGACAGGCCGTGAATGTTTCTCTCCCTAATGATGGCGTCCATATATTTAACGCACTGATTATAATTCTTATTGGCAGAGGACAAAAGCTACTTAACACATTCAGAAAGGTGAAGGGTAACTCAGTCATAGCTCATTATACAAAAACAACAGTGTTGATTGTGTGGTTAAAATGATCAGCCTCTAAATGCCTCATTAAGAAACTTCATCCTGTTTTCACTCTTGGGATTTAATCATCTTTTGTCTCCGAAAGACCTCGCTGAAAAGAAAATGATTTTTTTTCTGAGTTTGACTTTTGTGGCTTTCGGAGAAATCGGGAAGTTTCTGCACAAACTTCGTGATTGTCTGATTTTCATCAACGGGTCAAAATTTGTTTATGAATGATTATGAGCAAAATTAATGAGCACTAAAAATCACACAGCTCCAGGACGAACCGGGTCAGAGAAGTGTGCCCTCTTGTACGACACGTGAAGTCACAGCACAGGCGACCCTGATTTACAACTTCACTGACTTTGGGACTTATTTTGAGTCCATGAGAATTCTCGATGACGGAGACGATTTCAATTTTGTTTTCTTGCCGGAAGTGATGCAGAGGACGTTTTTAAAATCCAATCCGAGCCGCCAGCGCATCAACACTCAGACTCATCTGACTGATGTCCCGTTTCTCACCCTCTTGATGTCAGTGATGGCCGACACGGAGCTCGGGTATTTGAAGTAGTCGGCCAACATGGCCACCAGGTGGTCTGTGGTGCTGGCGATCCTCTGCAGCTCCACGTCGGGCTCCATCAGGTAGGCTAGAGTCTCTGCACCCTCCACCCTCTCCTCCAGCAGGTGCTCTTTACTGCACATCCGCACCAGGCACGGCAGGGTCTGGAAAGAGAGCCGCACAGGTGAATGAAGAGGAGTCTCTAATTTAACAGAAAGACGAACAGACGTAAGGCCAACCTTTAGGACGATGCAGCCGTCGTCCGTCCTGATGGCGCCCGCTCGACACATGTACGTCAGACTGCAACAGAAGAAGAAGACTCACTTGAAGACAAACAGGAAGTAGAACACGTTGACTCATTAAAACACTTTGACGTGACTCACCATTTGGCCGCCGTTAGCTGCATTTCAATCGGTTGATCCCGATGCATCAATCTGACAAACACCTGAGAGAGCAGCTCGCCGTCCACATGCACTGCCAGGGGACAACACGGGGTTAATGTGGTGACGCTCTCTTTAAAAAAAGGAGACGAGGACGGTTACTCACCATTCACCAGTGTCATGGAGACCTGAGCGTTCTCGTAGGCCAGGACTGAGAAACACTTTAACGCCTGCATCCGGACCTGCAGCCGCACGGAGGGTGCAAACGAGAACAATGACGCAATGACGGACAAAACTGAGCGCTGCCGCGTGCGAATATAGACGCTCACGTTTACCTTATAAGAAGGGGAGATAAGGAGAGGAGCGATGTTCTGGATGGCGCCGTGGTTGAAAAGAACCGCCTGGTGCTCCGGGGTCTGGAAATTAAAAAAAAAACAGGCCCGTCTGTAAACAGTGAACCTGCATCTGAAGATACGAGCATGATGGACTCCTCTGCATGTTAGCACCAAACACACATTTAACAAATACCTTACAACAGTGGGAGAAGATCTGTGTGATGTACTCCTGAGTTCTCTGTGAGCGGCTTAGAAGAGACATGAGATGAGGGATCACAGTGGGGTCCTTCAAAGAACACAATGAGGAGTTAGATCATAGATGCAAACAATCATGGCCGACTGGAGACACTGAAGCATCATCACAACAAAAGGTTCTCCAGACGTTCTGTTTCAGAAACGTTCCTGTGCAGATTACTGTCTTTGACGCTGTCACATTAAAAATGCAGAGATGATGCGTTCAAGCACCGGACCACCTACAGTGTAGAGCAGCTGCACCGGGGTGACCGGACTGATGAAGACCGTTCGGAGACATCGGAGACAAGCTTCGATGAAGATCAGGTCTGGACAGAGGAGACCTGCGAGGACGAAGCACAGGTGTTGCACGGGTCGTTGTCTCTGCAAGTCACTGAACATTTGATCTGTGGCTTTGAGTATTTGCATGCATGATTGTGTGTGTGTGTGTGTGTGTGTGTGTGTGTGTTTGTGTGTTCCCAACCTTGCAGAAGGGCAGGGATGATGTGACAGTCCACCAGGGACTTGATGTTGTTCTCGGTGCCCATGGCGAGGCTGCCCAGCACCACGGCACACTCTGTCCGCAGCTCCAGGCTGGACGAGCTCTGCTGGAGCAGGTACAGTAACCTGCAGAGCGCACACACACACACACACACACACACGCACACACACACACGCACGAACACGCACACACACACAGATGAAACACGTTTCTCTGAGCGTGCAGAGCTCCGCCCTCATATAGCATCTCTTGTTGTATTCCTTCAGCTGTCCATTCTGGATTCAATCAATATAAATGATATCAGCTCAGCACCCTGTGCAGAAGCTGCTGATTCTCTGATCCTAGTTTTGTTAATAGTTTCCATTAAAGAGAAATCTAGAAGCTAGAAATCTGAGCCGACGTCGCCTGTTGATCGTGGTAAACACCCAACGACATCCTGATGGTGCAGACACGAGGTGAACACTGCAGCCGTGTCTCACTCACTCTGACACATCATGATGATGAGGTTCATGTTGTGAAGTGTTTCCCTCTTGTTTCCAGTCATGTGCCACTCTGTGATTTGTAAATGGTGGGATGTGAACTTCAGTGGAAGTGTGAGGCTGTCAGAGAGTGCAGGGACAAACCTGGGCACGGCTCCCAGGACGATCAGGTTGGCCTTCTGCTTGTTGTTTCCTATGACGGCGTTCTTCATGTCACTGAAGCCAGACAAAAACAAAAGCACACAGGTGAGGAAGACTCTGAGTCAACACTGACGAATAACCAACCAATGATGTGAAACGATAACAAGAGAAAGACAACGTCCGTCTTACAGACAAGTCGAAATCATTTGAAACACGTGACAGAAGTGAAGATTTGACCTGTTGAGCAGCAGGAAGAAAACTTGTTATGTTTCTAAACTTCAGCAACACAGATTCAATTAAAGGTACACGGTGTTCCCTTAAAGGTGCATGTCACTCAGTGTGCTCTGCAGAAATAAGACTTTATCAAACTGTTATGAGATTATGAGGGGAATTCACGAGTTGGACGACACGTGAATGAGTCTGTTCACTCTTTCTGTTTTCATCGCAGCGTTTGCTCTGCTCTGCGTCGGCTCATATCAAATGGCAGGTGAGCGAGGGCTGGTGGAAAAGTACAGCTGGAGCAGGCAGTCAAGTGAGTCAGGTGGAGCGGTACGAGCCGTAACCAGAGCCAGACTGCTCCGAAGTTAAAAATAACGATGGAATAGTGCGAGTCCGGGTTGCGACAGTGAGACACGGGACGAGAGTGAGAGAGTGAGATTAAGTCACGCTGAAGAGTGAGACAGAGCGTCGCATGAAAGCCTCGAGCATGTAAACACAGAGATCAAGCTCCCTCATCGACAGAATATATCCCATATTTATTCAAATAACTGTGGGAGAAAATCCAGCAACAACAGCTGCAAGAGTTTGGACATTTCAGCAGAGAAACTGTGTTTCATCAAGAGAAGAAAGAAAATGTGGAGTGTGCTGAATGAAGTTCACACTCCTCCAGGACGAGCAGGAGCCTGACGGGATGACGGGCTGCGAAAAGATTCACTCTGACTCTGCATGGTCTCTCCCCGCCTTAACAGAGAGAACACACACACACACACACACACACACACACACACACACACACACACACACACACACACACACACACACACACACACACACACACACACACACACACACACACACACACACACACACACACACACACACACACACACACACACACACACACACACACACACACACACACACACACACACACACACACACACACACACACACACACACACACACACACACACACACACACACACACACACACACACACACACACACACACACACACACACACACACACACACTGAGGAAGGAGCTGGAAAACTTACATGACGCCCTGCAGCACTTTCTGTGGGTCGGGGTCAAACAGCCTGTCAACATAATGGCGACTCGTGGCAGTGACTTCCTGAGTGAGCAGAGAGATAACAGAATGATCAGAGACAATTAAAAATAAATCAATAATAAAATATTAGTGACATACATTTTGAAGACCTACAAAGCCACGTCAGACTTTCACCTCCTTAATAACCCGTTTACAAGAGAGTAAAAAAACAAAGGCGAGAGAGAGAGAGAGAGAGATTTTCTGTGCATGATCGATCAAGTTCCTGACTTAACAAACACACAAAGACTTGAGTCTTGAGTCAGGGGGAATAAATGCATTTTTTGACATCGGCTCACAGTTCACTTCTCTTTTCGTTCCCAGCACAGACACTAAGACTCTTGCACTCAGACACACACACACACACACAACAGGGCCCTTTAAAAGCTTTCACTGGCACCCAGGGGTTACATGTGACGCCCAGAAACTTTGTTTATATCACGGATAGCCTCAGCTAGAACGTTCCACGTGGGGGGGGGGGGGGGGGGCTAACCTCAGCTAACGTCATGCTGCTGCTGCTGCTGCTGGTTTCTGGTGTCGACACACTGCTGACAAGGTGTTCAACACATTCTTGCTTGTACCTGAACAAAACAAGGTGTCATGATGACGAGGATATCCAGCTTTGATATGATACGAGCAAAAGTCAAACGATATTATTAAAACCTGTTTGGACGTCACAGCAGCTAGAAAAACAGAAATTCTACGTCCCAAATATGAATTCATTTCTTGTTCTCAGTTATGGACGGTTGCACGCTGACTCCTACACGTCTCCGTCTAAGTTGAACAAAGATGTTGTGAAGGTTTTGGTCACGTTGTGCAGCTTAAGACAGTTTGCTTTAAATGTTTGATGCATTCATTCGTTTTCCATGCACCTGTCTAATGAAATAAATGAACATTTTTCTGAAGCGTTCGTGTATCTGCTGCTGGACGTGAACAGAAGAGCAAAGAGAAAACTGAGTTGACAATGTGCTTCAGATGTCTTCAAGACGTTTTCTTTTAAAGCTTTATTTTTGGGTTTTTGTTGTAGAGACGAGACGGGACAGAAAGAGAGCAAAGTGACGTGTAGGAAAGGAGCCAGAGGTCGGATTTGAACCCAGGCTGCTCACCATATCCTCCATACACGGGAATGCCCACTAACCATGAGTCCACCATGTTTGTTTTTCTGCTCTTTTCTAATCTTGAAATTACAAATTTTCCCATTAAAACGAAATGCTACGTCTCAAACTTCTAAACATAATAAATAAGTAATTATTTTAACAATATGACTATATATATATATATATATATATATATATATATATATATATATATGAGAAAACGTGTAATTATGTTCTCATGGAATAAATATCTTTAGATTTGAACAGCTTTGTAATGCTGATACTTTAAGAAGCCTAACTGAAGTATAAAATGTAAAATAATATATATTAATATAAGTTGACTTGATGTTGAGAGAAAGGAGCATTAACACAAAAACAACAATAAATAAACATTTATTAATAAAGGTAAAGAGGGGATTCTTCTTCTATGTATATAGAATTACCAAATACATGCATAGTATTCAATATAATTTTTTTGTCTTTGTCTTTTTTTTATGGTTAAAATGAAAATTATAACTAAATATTTTAGATTTAGTATCAATGAGTTTTAGCCTCGTTAGCTTATCACGAATGCTACTGGGCTAACGTAAATGAATATCGCTATCTCTATAAACATAGTAAACATTTCAGCTGCAGCTCACATGCTTATATTAGTGATTTAAATGTTTTCCCAGCACGTTGCAGAGTCTCTAAGATTCAGGGAGATCTTGTAAAAGGTGACAGAAGTCACACTTTTTAGCATGTAGCTGCTAACTCACACCGAGTGACACTGACAGGTACCTGAGGCGTTTGATTCTAGTTCATGAACACGCCGACGGGGAGGGCGGAGACTACAATAGCATTTTCGTAACGTGCCCCGCCCGCCCGGACGACGCCGAGACACAAATCGTCTTTAACTTAGCTCATGTGCTAACAGAGGACATAAGCCCCTCCGCAGCTTCTACATCTGACTGATTAAAAACGAGGTTCACCACTTGCTTTCGGATCGGGCGCATTGTGCAGTTCATAAGGCTTCTTTAAACCATGAGAGGGACACTCACAGACAGCACACTGATGCGGAGAGGGGCCTCCAACAAGCACGCCATCTCTTGCTCCCCCGCTTGAGCGCCCCGATCGGCGCAGCACTTTGCAGACACTCCGCCCCCCCCGAAGCAGCTGAGAGCGGCTTTTTAAAGAAGTATCTGTGGCTTAATCACGCAGCTCCGAGGAAGCCTGAGAATTAAAAACACTCCTTAAAGCTCCTTTGTTGACGTAGCTTTTATAACTAGAAACAAACAAAATAATACAACACCGCTAACTTAGCGAGCTGGCTGTCAGTGGATTTGTCAATGAGGTAAATTTTGTTTATAAACGTGACGTAGGTAGATGAAGTTCCACTCAGGCAGATTCGATACTAACATTTTAATCCACAGGTAACCGTATAATGAAAACACAAATATATGGCAACATAAAGACATTAAAAATACATATATTATTACGCTTTATTATAACAAAAACTGAGGAAGAAAAAAAACTCTCGTGTTATAAATATGTCGAATCTGCTGCTGATAAAGAAAAAATAAAGCTCGGCGACGTTCTGCGCATGCGCGTGGACAGCGAGACCCGAGGTGGGAAAATTCGTTCTGTGGTTGTTGCGCTGACTTGAGGCTCAAACATGCATTTCAGAGCACTTTTGTAACAAAACGAGGCGGAAAATAGACACACGAACTCTCCTGTTACTCGTCCGTCTCCGTAAGTAGTGTTAGTCTAGTCATCTATTTTAAATGAGGTTTAAGGATTTACAATGTAACGTAACGCTAGTTAGCACATGTAGCATGCTGTGTTGTTATTATATTTATCAGTTACAAATTACTAATTTGTTATTAGTTGTCATCAAACCATTGCGATAGCTGTTATATACCACAGTCATTTAAAAAAAATAAAGTTAAAGGCAGCCGGTGTCTGTTCATTTCTTGTTTCGAATTCTTAAATATTGTCAGAACTTTTTGGGTTTTTTTTTTATCTCGCGGCAACTTTTGGTTAAAAATGTACGGAAGCTTTCAAGGTCAACTGCTAAATTATTAAATGACACACTAAAAAAAGTTTAACTTGGAGAAAAAGTATTTAATGACACGTTCATGAAGTGCAGAAACAGTTTACCTAATGGCGTCATGAAATATGTTTTTGTTAATTTGAACGTTTTTTTTTTTTTTATTACAGTTGATCCTTTCGGGCCACCATAGACACGCTGAGTACATTCGAATAGGATCAGAATTTAAAATAAGAGAGAAATTGTTGCATGTTGTCAGCTGTGGGCTCAGTGGGTAGAGTTGTCTCTCATTCGGAAGGTTGAGGGTTCGATGCCCAGCTCCTGGAGCCACACTACCTTGTGCAAGAGACTTAATCCTGAATTCTTGAACTCGTGCTGCTTCGTTGGCGGGAGGGTTTAGATACCAGTGTGTGAATGTGTAGGTGTGACCTGCGTTGTTAACAAACCCTCACTATGATTTTTCTCTTTGAATCCTCAGCTCACCTGTCGTCGGCGCAGCATGAAGATCGCAGTGGAAGGCTGTTGTCATGGAGAGCTGGACAAGATCTACGAGACGATCGGCTACCTGGAGAAGAAGGAAGGGGTGAAAGTGGACCTCCTGCTCTGCTGTGGAGACTTCCAGGCCGTTCGAAATGAAGGAGACATGAAGTGCATGGCGGTACCGGCCAAGTACAGAACGATGCAGACATTTTACAAGTCAGTTTCCTGTTCCTGTAAATTAGGTCATTTTTAATGAATAGGAGGATTAAAAACTCACATGTAACTGTATCTTTATTTTTTGTAGATACTATTCAGGAGAAAAGAAGGCTCCAGTCCTGACCATCTTCATAGGCGGGAACCACGAAGCCTCCAACCACCTGCAGGAACTGCCTTATGGAGGCTGGGTGGCCCCCAATATTTATTATCTGGGTACGGAGCAGCAGACAATGAAAGTAATTATTCTCTCCACCTGTCTGTCTCTGAATACCGAGTCCTGACTCCGCCCTCTACCTCCAGGTTATGCTGGCGTGGTCCGTTACAGGGGGATTAGAATCGGTGGTTTATCTGGAATCTTTAAATCACACGACTTCAGAAAGGGTGAGATTGTGTGACGTCTAAGAGTTTACACTTTGAACACAGTTTTTGGCCTGTTTATCTGAAATCTTGTGCTCTTTAAGGTCATCATGAATTTCCTCCTTACAATCCTGACACGCTCCGAAGCGTTTACCACATCCGAAATATCGAGGTGTTCAAATTAAAGCAGGTAAATATCACAGAGAAATCTGCTCTCTTCAAACTCTCCCTCAAAACATGACATTTTTCATTCATAACTGTCATTTCCACAAAGATCCAGATGCCCATAGACATTTTCATGAGCCATGACTGGCCTCGTGGGATCTACCACTACGGGAGCACAGGGGAGCTGTTGCGAAAGAAGAAGTTCCTGCGACAGGAAGTGGAGTCCAACACTCTGGGGAGTCCCCCTGCTGAGGAGCTCCTGGCTCACCTCCAGCCCAGCTACTGGTTCTCTGCACATTTGCATGTCAAATTTGCCGCGGTCATGCAGCATCGGGTGAGTGCCAGAGTCTTGTTGTATGTCAGTAAACATTTTGATTTGAAACATTTTAGGTTCTTGATGCATCGATGCGTTTCTCCTGCTTTCAGCCTAAAGGCAACTCGGCCCCACGTGTGACCAAATTCCTGTCCCTGGATAAATGTCTGCCCTACAGGGAGTTCTTACAGGTAGGAGGACGTTTGGTTGTCAGATAGTTTAATGTGTGTACGTCTGAACAGTGACACGTGCTCTCGTGCTGCAGATTGTAGACGTGCCAGAGAGAGCGGGTTCATCTGAAGGACTCGAGTACGATCCGGAGTGGCTCGCTATTCTGAAGGCCACCGACAGCCTGCAGAGGATCACACCTCACCCCTGGAACATCCCCGAGAATAACGGCCTTCACGACCGGTACACACACACACACACACACGTAAACATGCAAACACAGCAGGGTTCCCACAGTCAAACATTTCTGGGGGAATGTTTGAATATTGTAAAAATGTAAAGAGATGCAGTATGTGTAACTCTGACACCTGGTGTTTAAAATGGGTACTGCAGTCTAAATTCTAAAAATTAAAGAGAGCTAGCCAAACAAAAATGGATCTAAATTAAAACTTTTTTTTTTTTTTTAACAAATTTTCTGAAGTGAAGTCTTTCTGATGAGGACTTCATTGTGCTTTAGTTTATAGTTTCACTGATCTTCATCTATCTCCTATAAGACGAGCTTCAAATGGAAACTCAGCGGTGAGGTTTCTCTTCTTTAACACGGATTGTTGTGACCATCAGGTGGGACTTCAGAGCTTCAGAAGCTGACATGATGCAGGCTGTGGAGGATTTCAGCGGAGACCTTGCTATTCCAGACAACTTCAGCCGGACTGTGCCCGCCTACGACCCCAACAAACCCCAACCTCACGCCGCCCCCAGCTGCAGCACCAACCCGCAGACCACCGAGCTCTGCGCCACACTGGGAGTCACGGATCTCTACGCCCTGGCGGCGCAGGGAGGAGTTCAGGGCGGCGCTGCAGGAGACGAGGACGATGAAGACGGACAGAGCGGAGGCAGCGCAGACGAACCCAGCGAGTACCCGACTGACACCTCAGGACTGTCGAATTCGTTTAACCCTGATGAGATCACGATAGAGGACGAGTGGGATGAAGAGGAGGGGGAGGAGAAGGAGAAGGAGGGCAACTCAAAAGGAGAGGTGAAGGCGGATAAGCTCCCTGACGTAGCCGCAGGTGACACCCACACACCGAGTCGTTTGGTTCTGCCCAAACCCAAATCCGAGTTCTCCCCGAATTCTCTGCCCGACCTCATGAACCTCCCTCCTCCCTCCCACTCCACCCCGGCGCTCTCCCGCGCTCAGCCTGCGGCAGAACGGGAGGAGCGCTGCGAGGAGGAGGAGGAGGAGGAGGAGGACGCTGCAGCAGGACGTATCCTGAAACGTAGCAGCGATGAGAGCGGCGAGCCGGGCAGCAGGGGGACGACTCCCCGAATCAAACGCAGGAACCAGGTCATCTACACGGCGGTGGAGGATGAGGAGGATTAGAGAGCAGGGTGAGACGAGGAGGTAAAGACCATTTAGAGGGTCGATTAAATCCATCAACTACTTTATCCTTCAAGTCTTTATAAAGAAAATGAAGAGGCGTGGCGTTGTTAGACTGATACGATCGTGTGTTTCTGGATTTAGCTTTTTCACTTTGTTTCATGTGATTTTAATCAAACAAACGAGATGTTTGGGATCAGAAGTTCAGAATTGTTTTTTTTAAACTTTTGTACCTCTAACATCAAAACATGAGCGTTGGTAAATCTGCTGTAAATACTTTAAAAAAAAAACATGTACAGCCATTTGTAAAACTCGCCCTTCAGTTTAATTAAACATGGCTGCTTCTCTACCTCTTTGTTTGTCAGTGCACACGTGCGTCGGGCGAGAGGCGAGCAGCACCCGAAACATCCTTCAACAGTTTCCTTTCATTATTGCGGCTCTGGTTCCAGAAGGACATTTCTAATCTCAGTCAAATCCTCATATGAAGTGATTGAAGTGTGTAACCATGACAACCAGATACCTGAATACTCCTAACTACAGTACATATAAATGCGGTCAAAGGTAGAAGACCGTTTGTTCGACTTTTTTTGTCCAGAGTCAAGGAACTACACGTCCCATGATGCATTGCACCTGAGACCGCTTCCTCTTTAACTTCACTGCAGTCATAGTGTTTATACGGTCAGTACAAGTGTTGATATAGAAACTACGTTGACGGCAGCACAGCAAGGTTAAACATTAAACGTTCGCACTCGGTGCTGATGGGCGGGAAAAACATTTCCATGGTAACGGCGAGCTCATCCAATCAGAGGCGTCCCTGTGACTCTGGTCATGCGTAGCGTAGTTCTTCTCTCCTGATGCTGTGAATAAATCCTGCTCTTAAAGCAAAACTCCTACAGGAGCTCAAACCACCGAGTCACACTCGGGCTCGCTCGTGGTTATGACATCATCACGGCTAACAACCCAATCCTCTATGGAGGAAATGAACGGGACTTTTTTCTTTTGAACACTTCAGGTAGAAAATGTGCAGATGGAAGAAGAAACACAAACTCCAGTGTTGTTTCACCTTTTAGTCTCTTTAATTGCACAGAACAGTGAACCTACTTGTGAGCCCTGAAGGATGAAAAACGCTTTCACGTCGCTGATGAGCTGTTAGTGTTGAGCACAGATTCAAAAAGCCAATTTGCACGCCAGTCTTAATTAGATCGCCATCTTTTTTTTCTTTTTTTAAACACCCGAGTCCATCTGGAAAAAAAAACCGGATTCTCATCGACGTCCACATTTTCAAGTTCACAAGTGTGCTCGGCCTAAATCAACGTTAACGCCTTCATTAAAATTAAGACAGTAATATCGAACATACAGTGTATTCAACGAGATCTCTTTACATCCATACAAACAGCCAAGACACTTTACGACAGCCTGGAGACGACGCGGTGCGCTGTGATTGGTTGAGAGTACGATGATGTCAGGGGGGGAACGAGAGTTCAGCTGTTTGTCTACGAAGCACACGCTCGAAGAAAAGTCCAGAACGGGATTCACAGAAGAAGAAAAATAAAGAAAACGGGGGATAGTAGGCACTTCTGTTTTTGAGTTTTCATCAGATCTGAACTCCTTCTCTTCTGCTGAGCTCACACACAGCAACCAATCACACGGCTCGTTTAAAGAGCTTTAAATGAAGTGGGAGGAGTCTGTTTCATGGAACGCCTTCTTCTCTTCCTGCATTTCAGCCTCTCTCTAAAAGTTAACATCACGACGTCAGCCACCAAAATCTATTCTATCCCACCAATCATCATCTCTGTTTTATGTTTCCAATAAATAAGGTAACTAGTGTTTTTTTAAACCTCGACCTTTATTACATGTCGGGTTGTAAAAAGATCTGACAGGTTCGAGGAGAGCTGCACTCGCTTGTTTTTACGATGAACAGGACTCAGGTAAGCGTCTGTCCTCGTCACAGGAAGAGGAAGATGTTTTTAAAAGTACCAGAAACGGTACTTTAAAAGTTTTGCGTGAATCCATCAAACAGATTCAACTGTATTATTGTTTACTTTGTGTGTTAACAACAAACCGAGAGAGGGCGCCGTGCAGGCAGGTGAAACGGCTGCTGACCGAGTCCAGGTTCACTTCCTGAGCACTGCTGAGGTGCTTCTGTGCAAGACATCGAACCGTGTGTGTGTGTGTGTGTGTGTGTGTGTGTGTGTGTGTGTGTGTGTGTGTGTGTGTGTGTGTGTGTGTGTGTGTGTGTGTGTGTGTGTGTGTGTGTGTGTGTGTGTGTGTGTGTGTGTGTGTGTGTGTGTGTGTGTGTGTGTGTGTGTGTGTGTGTGTGTGTGTGTGTGTGTGTGTGTGCGTGCGTGCGTGCGTGCGTGTGTGTGCGTGCGTGCGTGCATGCATGCATGCATCAGAATCTTAGAAGTTTGAAGAGGTAAAAACAAGAAGTGAAGTTTTTCCCCTCCAGGATTACTGTATTACTGAGCAGACTGTACAGCGGGCTCTGAATGAAGCAATCTGCTGGATTAACACGGAAACCTTCTGAACTAATTCTGAACTAATTCCTCTTTCAGACCACAGAAGGTGAAAAGTACGGATCAGGTCGAAAAGACGGAAATTCCTCTTTGAGCGGATTTTGGCCGGCCGGTGCTTCGTAAATCTGGTGTGACACAACGCGTCTTTCTCTGGGTGTGAAGGACGTGGACTCAGTTAGTTTACAGTTACACACACACACACACACACACACACACACACACACTCCATATCAAGTCTATGTCGTTGCTCTATACAGAATAATTAGTGGTGCTGATGAGCATTCAAGCAAGGCAATAAAACACAAACAATCTTTCATTAACGAGCAAAAAGTCCAAAAGACCAAAAGCAAAAAAAAAAAGTCAAATCATCAAAACTGATCTCACGAGTTCAAACGTTTGCATCACTCTGACTGCTGGAGTCCACCAGACGCGTGTTCGCTCCGTCTCCGCTCCGTTATTACAACCGTGTCAATTTAATTATTTTTTTTTTTTACTCGACTCAGTGTGTGTGTGTGTGTGCGTGTGTGTGTGTGTGTGTGTGTGTGCGTGTGTGTGTGTGTGTGCGTGTGCGTGTGTGTGTGTGCGTGTGTGTGCGTGTGTGTGCGTGTGCTTCCTCCGGCCGCGCGGCGTCTCAGCGGCATCACTCACTCTCTGCAGCAGACGCACAAATTTTCTGTTTTGACCCGGAGCATCGTTTTACCACAGAGCAGATGGAGCGGGACAGGAAGTCACACGTCTAGTTTATTTTCAGAATAAAACACTGTTTTGATGGGAACGGCGACCTCGTGTGCGTTTGTTGTTGTGTGTTTTTTTAGCCGCTGGTTCTGTCATATCTCACGTCTCCAGCTGTCCAATGAGCACGCAGCCTGTGGAGCTGACACGCCACGCACACGCATCTGGTGGAAGTTGAGGGTGAGTTTCTATCTGAACACAGAACGTGTGCGTGTACCTTTTTAGAAGACACTGGAGCGCCACCGCGGGAGAATAAATACGTACCAATGGACTCGTGTTGGGGAAACGGTGAGCGTTATCTTAGTGTGTGTTTCAGGTCAGACGGGACGCACGGCGGGAGGTCATGACTTGGCGGTATTCACAGCAGGTTGTGATTCAGGACGACGAGGCAAAGCGAGCGCACGCAAGCTCTGAAGAAGAAGAAGAAGAAAAAAAAGCAGACGAACCCAAAACCGTGTCTCCACATCTCGACTGGGTTTTTCAGCTTCTTCATAACGTGCTGCTTGTTAAGTGCTTTTTTTTTTTTTTTTTTTTTTAACGCCGTCAAATCTCTGACCGGAACGATTCAAGGCAGAATGAAGACAAAGAAATGACACAGTAAGTGCTAAATACTACAACAGGCCTCTCTCTCTCTTCACAGTCTTTAGTTCCCTCATCTCCATCTCGGTCTTTGCTACGCCTCTCCTGCCACACCAAGAATCTCAGTCAGTCAAGAAAGGCGGGCGTTCAACTCATCTGGGTCTCTCTCTCTCTCTTCCTCTGCTCGGACAGCACGATGAATGGAGGGTGAGGGGGGGGGGATGAGTCGATACCAGATGTCCCCCGCATCGGCTCCCGTCTCCGTGAGTCGGTTCTTGAAGAGGACGGGGATGTTTGAAGGGCTGCTGTGGTCGTGTGCGGATGGCGGGATTCTGGTGCGAGAGGTGGCGTGGGTCTAGTTCCCTCCACAGCAGGCTCGGGTGGAGTGGGCGTCCGGGTCCTGGAGGTTGACTCCCCGATGTCGCGCGGCGTGGGTCGGGTTCTGGGTGTCTGTTTTTGGCATCTTTTTTGCTGCATAAAAAAAAGTGGAAGAAATTAATTAACTGTTGACACCGCCTTCCTGTTTGGGGTCAACGGGGGGGGTGGAGCCAATCTAAGCTATCATTGGGCGAGAGGCGGGGTTACACTCGGAGTCAGCAGGTGGACTGTCCTTTCAACTCAGGCTCTCATTGGCTATCACAGGCCAGGAACAATGACAGGCAGGTTCTAATAGGCCAAACGACATGTCCGTCATTAACAGTTAAACTCTTAATGTTTGTGTTAATCCCGCCTCTCCTCCATCCGCCCGTTAAATGACGGGATCACTGACTCACCAATGGCCAGGAAGAGCTCGTTGACGTTCATGGCGGTCTTTGCAGACGTCTCCATAAAGAGCAGGCCGGTGTCTTCAGTGTACGTCTGTGCTTCCTGTACGCGGGAAAACACGAATACAACACACACGACCACGAGTGAGAGAAGAAGAAACAAACATGACAAGAAATATTCTTGTTTCTTATTTACAGAAAACAGGAGTCCAGGCAGCGAGTTACCTCGTACTCCACTAGTCTCCTCTCTGCCAGGTCGGCCTTGTTTCCAGCCAGAGCGATAACGATGTTCGGACTGGCCTGTCTCTGCAGCTCCTTCACCCAGGCTTTAGCTCGCTCGAACGTCTCCTGGAGAAACACAGAGACGAGTTCAGCACAGAGACGGGGAACGCTGTTCATAAATATGAGCCGTCTGACATCAGAAATGTCTTATTCATTTTATTTCACAAATGTTCCCGTGAAAATAAGACGGACAATCTTTACCGGCTTGGTGATGTCAAAGACCACGATGGCAGCCTGAGCGCCTCGGTAGTACATGGGCGCCAGGCTGTGGTATCGCTCTTGTCCCGCAGTGTCCCAGATCTCAAACTTCACCGTGGTGTCGTCGAGACACACCGACTGAGCCAGGAACGCAGCTGGATAATAAAGCAGAGAAATCGCACGTTAGCTTCCACCACGTCTGCCTCGTACTCACACACTCACACACACACACACACACACACACACACACACACACACACACACACACACACACACACACGGTCCTCCTCCTCCTCCTCACCTCCGATAGTCGTCTCCTGGAACTCGTCGAACTGTCCCTTGACGAATCGCAGCACCAGGCTGGACTTGCCCACGGCCATGTCACCCAGCAGGACCAGCTTGAACTGGCAGATCTTGGTCTGGGGTAGTGTGCCGTTGGAGCGGCCTCCACTCCCTCTGGAGCTCATCGCGGCCCGCTGTCGGAGACGGCAGGGGGGCTCGGGCCTCCTCCCTGAGACACGGAGTTTCTAACAGGTCCTCGTGTCACGCGTTGCAGGCCGGAGGTGTCTCCACTTCTCTGCTCTCTTTGTTTAGTCTGAAGGAAGAAGTGACAGGTGCAGGGTCACATCGTGCACTCATGCTGCTCTTTCCCTCTTCAGATGGACGAAGGATGGATTAAGGACGCACACGTGGGACTTTGATGTTTTATAAAGGTACCAAAGCTGTTTTAAAAACGTTCCTCAGTAATATTTGAACAGAGAGAGAGAACTGTCTAACTTTAACTCGGGTGTTCGGACCGTTCTGACAGTGTGCAGGAGGTGCTTCAGTCTTTTGCTGCCTTGGCACCTCGCCAACTACCAACCCAACTTCCATATGTTGGTCCGCACTGGGATTTGAACCAACGACCCAGCTAGTCCCTAGCAGCTCTGACCGTAACTTCTGTTTCTTGTTGATGTGGTGTTCACGTTGGATTTTCACCAATAATACATTTTATTTATGGGCGCATTTAAAAAAACCAAAGCACACGTTACAAACAATATAAAAAAAAAAAATTTAGAAACTTATAAGGAGGTAATTAACAGTTTTACATAACAGGATTAAAAGCAGGAGTTTTGCAGTGAAATGGATGGAAATCAGAGTATCTCTACTACGACAGGAGAATCTCTCCCGGTCTTAAATCCTGGCGTGGGGACAACACTTAATTGCAAGTTTATCTTATTATCTTTATCTTGTTTCGGTGCATCCAGAAGTCTCCAGATTGTGTTTATGAGGAAGGGTGGAGACTTCAAACCAACAAGAGAAGTGAGCAGCAGCAGCAGGCCCTCTTTGGATCAGAGCCGCAGTTTGAAAACATCATCCATCACAAACTGTGTCTCATTATTCTGCTCTGAAACTCGAGCTCGTGCAGGGATGCTGCTCCTCATAAACAACAACAACACAGCTGATCATCATCATCATAATACATTTTATTTAGACCTGCGGCAGAGAGGTGTCACACATGAGTCAAAGCCTGCACGTCTGTGTTTAGAGGAGCCTGGTAGGGGCTGCAGCAGGTCTTGTATTGTAGATGTGATCAGATCAGCAGCTCTTATCTCGCGGTGTTTGTGCTAACGGGACACCGCTCTCAGGTCGGACTAAACTGACTCAAGCTTCACATTTGGACGCTTTAACAGACTCGAACATTCTCAGTGTTCATCTAGATAACGTGAGAAACCCAAGAGGGGTCTAAAACTATCGATACTCACCTCTTCTGCTGTCCTTTGAGCGGTGAAGGTATCGCAGGCTTAACTGTTGACAATTGGGCTATCAGCTGCTTAACACTTCCTGGAAATTTGCGCATGCGCTTTGAGTGCCGCATTGTCAAACGAAGTACCGCATTCACCGAGGGTCGCTTCGGTTTATTTATTTATTAGATGTTTTTTTTAATCAAATGTATTATTATATTATTCATTTATATTTTCATTCATTCATTATATTGTTTATTTTATAATGTGTTTTTTAAATGTATCGACATAGATGCAATGCGCCATCAATTTATGTCCGTTTTATTGTCTGATGATTAAATATTTTAATTGTGTCAAAACGAACCCGATCATTATCATTAGCAAGGCCTGACAAAGCAGATCACGGGTAGCTTCATTTGCTAAATAAAAATCTTAACACATTTATTTTATTTATTCGACCGGTATTTCATTTTGGTCCTTGCTTTTGTCCAGAAGGGGGCGCTGATTCGCCTCAGCGCTGTTCACAATCTGCCGCTAAGCGATGAACGAAGTAGTTTTCTTTGTGTCCTCCAGGCCGGGTGGGGCGCTGTGTGGCGCAGCCGGAAGTCTTCTTCACCACAAGGAAGAACGTTTGAATTGTTTACATCGATGAACTACACGCCGTGTCCTGAAACTCACCTGTAAACTTGGATTTTAATGCTTTTAAATTTGAATATGTGTTAAAATATGACAGTTTGACGACGTCATGCCAACCACAAACCGGAAGAAGAAGAAGCAGGCGAAGGACTCCGCGGTACATTTAACGTTTATTTACTGTCTTTAGAAATAAACCCAGATTAATATATTCTAATAAAATAGAGTTTGAACGTCATAAACTGTTCTTCTTTATGTTCCCACAGTATCCGTCTTTATTCTTCATTTAGAGTTTTAAACACAACAATCTAACCATACAACACATGAAGCATCATTTAATATATATATTATAATATATATAAGGCGACTTTTATTCATTCCCCTATAGTCCTGTCCTACGTTTCTTATTCAAATGATTTCTGTGACTTGAGTTCTTGAGTTTACTTTAAAAAATATTTCAATGGGCTCTTAAAAAAGTGTTAGATAGATAGATAGATACTTTATTGATCCTGAGGGAAATTGTATTGTATAGTGTTGTATTTCTACAACCAGGAAGAATTAAACTCACATTCACAATCTTGTGTGTGTGTGTGTGTGTGTGTGTGTGTTCTTCGTCTCAGGTTCAGGGGACAAACGACAGCAGCGTTGTGAGCAAGGTGTCCGCTGCAGCGCAGGGTTACTTCCACGATGATTTCCTCCAACACTTTGTGTGCAAAGTGACCAGAAGAGCCCCGCTCATCAACAGGTCCGCAAACTGTACATCAGGTCGTGTTCATCGTGTGTGCGACAGGCTCAGCTCAGAGAGTCAAAGACAAAAACTGACGTCTGCTTTTCCCTTTAGTGTGGTTGGTTTTGTGGGGGAAAGAGGGTAGTCTGCCATGATGGGACACAGTGTGTTTCTGAAGTGCACTAATTCTCTGTTTCAGGGGCTACTATGTGCGCTGGAGAGCTGTTGATCACTGTGTGAGGACGTTTCTGCACGTCACTGAAAGCTGCCCAACCAGACAGGCATGTTTGTATTTTCAATTACAATAATCTCCATGTCGAGTTTGCATTTATATATTTCTGTATTCCACATGTGACTTCTTCTTCTTCTTCTTTTAGATCTTGTCTCTGGGTGCAGGATTTGACTCCTTATATTTCCGCCTGCGTGCAGACGGAGCTCTCGACAGCGCCGTCGTGTTTGAGGTGGATTTTCCCGATGTAGCTCGGAGAAAGACGTCTCTGATCACGTCTGATGTGACACTGAGGGGGGCGTTAGACTCCCATTTACCTTCTCCTGCAGGTTTTTCTTTCAAACACGCTACATTCACTCCAAAAAGGCTTCATTTCATGTCACTAATATTGTCTTCCATGTTTCTTCAGAACCTGTGTACGTGCTGAGCGCTCAGTACCGACTGCTCGGGGTGGATGTGAGAGAAGAGTCCCAGGTGGAGGAGGCTTTACGTGCAGCTGGTTTGGACTGGGATGCCCCCACTTTAATTCTCTCTGAAGTGGTCCTGACCTACATGGAAACACAGTGGTAAATTTCATCCTTAAAGGGAATCCATATCATCCTGTTTGTGTCCGATGTCTTGTACACGAAGCACTCTTCATGATCGTGTAAAGCCATGCATGTGTTGCATTATGACGTCATGTACAAGAGGTACTGGGGGAGCGACTTGGGGTTAAGAGTCTCGCCCAATGACACGTCTGAAACGTAGTCTGCAGGAGCTGGAGATCGAACCCCCGACCTTCTCATGAAGAGACGAGCGACCCTACTCAATGAGACACAGCTGCTCAGTTTGATGCAACACTGAGATAATAATGTGATTATGATCATCTGTCATGGGCTGTAGTTGTCCCAGTGTTTGTAATAATTATGTCCTCTGTGTTTTGTGTCTTTCAGGTCGGACGCCGTCATTCGGTGGGCTGCGAAGCTTCTCACTCAGTCGCTCTTCGTCATGTACGAGCAGATGCATCCACACGATCCCTTCGGTCGGATCATGCAAGATCATTTCCTGAAACTGAATTCCACTCTGCACGCACTTCGACAATACCCCGACACTGCTGCACAGAGACGCAGGTTCCTGGACAAGGTGCACAGATTACACTTAACAATATTCGTGTTACTTTTGAGTGTGAGTCAGACGCAGCTTTCGTCTTTGTGCTCCAGGAAGCATCTTTACTCAAAGAAAAATTGTTCAGATCGGATCTGCAGACCCGTTTATACATGATCCATCATAAGGCGGGCCTAAGGGGGCGAACAACAACATCGACCCAATGAAATAAAAAAAAGTCCAAATCAAACTGAATGTTTGATGAGTCATGATTTCTGAGTTTTTAAAGTCTGATGTGTGTGTGTGTGTGTGTGTGTGTGTGTGTGTTCAGGGCTGGGAGCGGTGCACGTGTCTGGATATGAACGAGTTTTACCTGGAGCTGGTTCCTGAGGAGGAGAGACGCAGAGTGGACAGTCTGGAGCCGTTTGATGAATATGAGGTGAGCTTGTTTGTCGCATGAAGCTGAAGGAAAGGTGAACATGAGGAGGACGTGTCCTCGTCCTTTTCTAAAGCCTTCAAAGCAACAATACTTGCATATGACATATTCTAGTGTAAATGGAAAACTGTGTTTGTGTGCTCAGGAGTGGCATCAGAAGTGTTCACATTACTTCATCCTCACTGCGTCTCGAGGCTCGTTGATGTCGCAGGCGTTACTCTCTCACGCTCCAGGTAACTCACACTTTATTTCTCTCTGAGAGAATAAAACGTCAGCTCACACCTTTCCTCTGTTTGTTTCTGTATCTGTGGTTAGCGTGTGCAGTGCCGTCCACCCTGCCCGCTCTGAGTGTGCACACAGCACCGGTCACTTTGGAGGGGCTGGGCATGGCGTCCGGTGTGGTGAGCCCGGGCCGAGTCCTGCTGACGGGAGGCTCGAGCAGAGAGGGCAGAGGGGCGGGGAGCAGGATGCTCCTCAGAGGGGAGGGAGGCTGGAGGTCTGTGAGTGTGGAACCATCTGAAGATCTCGGTGAGTCTGTTTCCTGTCAGCCGTACTGAACTGAGCGTTTGTTGTTTTCTGACTGGTGATGACTTTGTGTCCAGGTGTTCGACTCTACCACACCGTCACCTCTCTGCCTGCAGGAGGTCTTGTGGTTTACGGCGGCCGCTCCTCTCCTTTAAACCCGACCGGAGGCCTTTTCAGAGTGACCTTTGACCCTGCTGCTTCACCTGCTCCTCTTGACTCAGAGGACAGAGGCGCGGTCAAACTCAGCGTGGAGCAGCTGGTCTGCACGGGCGAAACGCCAACGCCAAGATGGAGGCACACCGCGACTACGCTCAGTCGAGAAGGTGATTTAAAAAAAAAAAAAGAAAAAAGAAATCATACATGTTCATCCTCACGGTCTTATTCCATCCACAAACCGTCTCATGTTCACTGCAGGTAAAGACTTCCTGTTTGTGTTTGGTGGAAAGAATGAATCAGAGGCAGCTCTGGGAGACGGTCACTTCCTGTGTTTGGACCGGCAGCACTGGACCGAGGTTCGATTTATTTATCTATCTGTGTTTATTAAATTAGAACAGTGCACATTCTACAACATAACGGCATTGTATGTGTGTGTGTGTGTGTGTAATATTTTCAGATGCCAGTAGAGGGCGCAGTACCCGAGGCTCGTCACTCTCACGCAGCGTGTTCATATCAGGGGGGAGCGGTGATGTTTGGAGGACTGGCCAGAGGCGGGGTGCCGCTGGGAGACACAGCTCTTCTACGGCCCGCTGACAGAGGCTTCACCTGGGAGAGACTGGAGGTGCGGCCCCGCCCTCTCCCCAGGTGTGTCCAATGATCAAAGACCTCACCCAGACCTGTTTTCACTCCATGCTAAGAGCTGCTTCCTGCATGTTTTAAATGTTTGTTTCAGGTACTCTCATTGTGCTCACGTGGTGGGTGAAACGCTGGTGGTGGTGGGAGGAGTTTGGCTGCATTCAGATGGCGTCCCAGGCGTTCTCATCATCGACCTGACGACACGCAGCAGCGTGGAGTTCAGTCTGGATACGGTGAGTTCATTGGCTTTTTCGAGCCGTGTTTTGGCAGCACGTTTATTTGAAAGCGTCTGGTGTTGTGGTCTCTGCAGACCTCCGTGCCCTGGCCTCTGATGCTGCACTCGTTCTGCTCGGAGCTGACGGACACAGAAGGACCTCAGCTGCTCCTGATTGGTGGAGGAGGAAACTGTTTCTCATTCGGGACTCACTTCAACCCTCAACCTGTTACTGTAGACCTCAGACCGGCACTGGGATGAACCGGACTGAAGGTTTTTCTCTTTAAAAAAAAACCCAGTTGAATCCCTAAATGATGCACACGTGCGCTGACTGCTTCACACTGATCACGAGTCAAACAGAAACCAACTTCCTCTCACAGGACTCACTTTTGAGAGAGCTGGAGCCGAGGCGGGTTTGAAGCCTCCTGACAAACCGTTACACGACGCCCACCTGTCAATCAGCTCAGCTACACGCCTTATTGTGAATAACTCTGATCCTTCATCCAATCAAAACTGCTGAGTCATCAAAACATTCCCCCCCCCGTACAGTGTGTGTGGATGGAGACATGAGCTAATCACACCTATTTGGTTTTTTGAAGCAGGCTGTAAACATGTTCATGTCTGCTGTAAAAACAGGCTGTTTGAATGGGTGTGTATGTGACTTCCTGTGCTGCTGCAGCCAGCCTCTAGTGGACACTCCAGGAACTGCAGCCAGCCTCTAGTGGGCACTCCAGGAACTGCAGCCTGCCTCTAGTGGACACTCCAGGAACTGCAGCCTGCCTCTAGTGGACACTCCAGGAACTGCAGCCTGCCTCTAGTGGACACTCCAGGTACTGCAGCCAGCCTCTAGTGGACACTCCAGGTACTGCAGCCAGCCTCTAGTGGACACTCCAGGAACTGCAGGATGTTACACTTCCTGCATCGATTTCCTGTTTTAACAGCGGATGTTGTTGGTCTTAAAGCTAGAAGCATGTCATGTTCTCTTCAGGTCTTTAAGGTACACACACACACACACACACACACACACACACATTGCACTCAGTCACACTCACACTCAGTGTGATCACTGCTGCTGGGATTGCTCATTTTGCTGTTGTTATCCTTTGACTTGTTAAAAACGGTAAGATCTGATCTGATCCAAAATATTTTGTGTAAAATTCCAAAACACATAAAAACCGACTAATCCAGACGGCTTAGTGCGAGCTGGAAGCTAAAATGATTGTAAATGTCATCAGTTTGTTTTCAGAATAAACGTTTGAGTCAAAAACATTCAGTGAAGCCTCTTTGGTGGAGCTCCTCAAACGTCTTCACCTGGAGGAAGAGTCTTACACGGAGACAAGTGGACATGAGACAGCTCGTGAATGAAAACCCGGAGGAACGTCTTGAGTCTGCTTACACGACTTTTATTTGTGAGACCTCAGCTCAAATCACAGAACAGTCGATGACAATCAGAGTGAGATGTGAGGTCGTCGGGATGCAGGGCGGTTACTCCGTGAAGCGCCTGAAGGACTGGACGGTGGGACTGACCGCGCCCCAGTCTCCGTGTTTGCGGTACTCTCCCTTCTCCAGGAAGTACTGGCGACCGCGGTAGTTGGGGTGCTCGTAGAAAACCCACCAGCCGTCGTAGACCTTGCAGGAGTAGACCTCCCTCCAGCGGAACTTTTCCACCAGGGACGGGCAGTCCTCTGACGTCTCGTAGGCCTGACCGCCGAAGTCGGCCTTCTCGTACAGCTGCATCTTGTACATGGTCCCGCTGGTCTGGAAGAAGGGGGGGCAGAAAGTGAGGGTGTCGTTAGTGCAGAGAGTTGCATGTTAGAGGAAGACACGGTTTGTCTTTCTGTCCCCCGTCCCCGCTGTGACTGTTACTGCGTCTCTCAGCGACCCTCGTTTTTTCAGCGAGTTTGATTTTTGTGTGAAAGCTCCGACCGAGCCTGCAGGCCGTGTGTCAGTTTGATCGTAGGAATAGAGCGACCCAGATATCCGTCTGCATCGACAAAGCCCCGCGGCCACTGTGAGCATCAATGCACGCCGTGTGCCGTCTGTCCGAGAGTCATCGACGCCAGTTCACAACCCGCAGAGTGCCCAGCAGACGGCGTTCAGAGGCGGCTGATGCGTTTAGACTCCACAGGAGTTAAACCCTTCCTGTAAGATCAGGTCTGGACCCACTGGGGGTCGTAAGACACTGAGGGGGGCGGGGTTCTTTCCTGTTGTAATGAAGCTAACGGTCAGGAACGCCGTCTGGTGCGCCCGGCGGGTTAAACCGCCTCCAGGGACAGCGAGGGTCCCCCGGTCTTTAGTGCCTTATTATTGGGGTCACGGGCGGAACAGTTTGGGAACGCCTGTCTGAACTATGCACAGTACCAGAAGGTCCATACAGCATTTCAAAATAAAAGTAGGGTTAAATTCAAACAGGAAGTAAAGTACTCTTGGCTAGTAAAAAAAGTAAAAGCCTAATAATTTTTTTTTTTTGAATTAATAGAATTTCAAACATGATTAATCATGATTAACAATTTAAATATTTGAGATATTTTGCAGCTTTGATGACAACTCGTTGAGATAAATGTTTATTTTGAACTCGTGCAGCACACATCACCTCTTCACGGCTGACTTACAAAGTGGATCATCTTGCAGGAGCTGAGGTGGTCGTTGACGCCCATCCAGCGCTGGTAGTCCGGGTACTCTCCCCGGGTCAGGACGTACTGGTAGCCCATGTAGTTGGGCCTCTCGTAGACCACCCAGGCGCCGCTCTCCACGCGGATGGAGTTACAGCGGCTCAGGTAGGTGTGGAAGTCGGAGCAGTCGCTGTCACACTCATAGCGGCGGCCCTGGAAGTTCTTTTCCTCGTAGAAGACGATCTGCGGTGGCCACACACACACACGCACACACACACACACACAACATCCATTCATTTATTACCAAATCTTCACTACAAGTTTGTTTTTACGTTTGAGCTTTGGAGAAAAATCTCTTTGCAATATTTTCTCCTTTTTTTTTTTTCTCCACTTGTTCAGCTTTAACCTGCAAAAACACTAAACATGAATTAAGGTCCAAATCAAAACTGCAAAGAGGGCCACAAAGGACGCCTTGAACCTCCACAGATCCAATCAGTCAAACAACAAAAGGTACGTCAGGACTCTTAAAATCAAGGCGCTCTGCATGTTATTTACAGAGAGCCAATGATAATCCAGCGTGAGCAGGAAGAGCTTCCTGTCTGCAGGCGGGAGGCGGACTCTTGGTGCAGAGCCGCCCGCCTGGACTGGAGCGGCACCTTAAAGCCGGCGCTGCAGGCCTCACTCACCCGGCCCATCCTGGATGTTTGTGGTGTGGTGTTGGGAGATGCTGCTGGTTCTGCTGGTGGTGCTGGTTGCTCCCCTGAGGTCTCGATGTTGCTCTGCCCCCTCACCGCTCCCTTTTATACCCCCGCCGTTCCCACGTTCATAAACAGCAACAGCAGAGGCAAAAGGGGAACAATCGCTTTGTCATGAAAATGAGATCCAAAAATTGAGTCAGTGATTCTAGTGCTATTCAGTTTTTCCAGAAAAGCGAGGAAGGATTACGGCATAAAGGCCCGGGCATGGTTAGCGTCCATTGACCCCCACTTCTGTACCAGCTGGGTCCAGTGCCCACCCCCCGCTCCAGCTCTCGCACCATGTCACACATGCCAGCTCCACCAGCTTGCCCCCACCTGGTGAGGACCTGCCAACTCAGGACTTCTATCAGCCTTGTGGATGAATCCAGACGGGGCAGAGGAAGTATTCCCATCCTGAACCCGAGGAAAAGTACGCACAGCGACATCAATAGAAACTTCTGTTCAAAATCTAAAGCCCCCCCCCCCCCCCTGTGTGTGTGTGTGTGTGTGTGTGTGCGCAGTTATTATGACTCATCACATGTTGGAGTTTTAGAACTGATGCGTCTGATTAGAAGCATCATTTTGCAATTTCAGTCGATAAATCTGGAGACAATCGAAGAATCTGTCAAGTCCCATTCGACGATGCATTTAAGAAAAACTAACGTTTACGTCGTTTGTAAGAATAAAGGAGCCTGATGGAAACGGCGTGTTCAGCACCAGAGGAGCCAAACGCTAACATGTTAAAATACGTTTTAAAGCAGGACTCAAAGGTCAACAAAGTGGGGCGCCGCCTGTGTGCGGAGGCCACAGTCCTACGAGCGTGCAGCCTGGGTTTGAGTCCGACCGGAGGCTCCTTCCCTGCATCTCTCTCTCTCTCTATCTGCCCCGTCTCAATGAACGCCCAAAATAAGACCTTATAAATAAAGGGACAGGTCTACGGTTTAGGGGCTGGTGGGACGATCTGCGAGACCTGGATTAAGCGAGGGGGGCGACAGAGGTCGATCATGTACGGGGGAGTCGGGTCATTCAGGGCTTTGAAACACAAACTGTTTTTCTTTAATTCTTCTTGAATGTAGTGAGATGAAGTGAATGTTATTAATAACCAGATGCCACCTCCTGTAGCCACGCCCACTCTCACAGGAGCTTTAATATTTCCCCACTGAAACAAAACAGACAATAAACTGGACTGGACAACACACACCAACCACCTGTACGGGAAGACACAAAGCAGGATGTACTTCCTAAGGAGACTGCGGTCCTTTAACATCTGCAGCAAGCTGCTGGGGATGTTTTACCAGTCCGTGGTTTCCAGCGTGCTTTTTTACACCGTGGTATGCTGGGGGGGGGGCAGCATATCCAAACAGCACACATCCAGACTGGACAAACTGATCAGGCGGGCCGGCTCTGTGGTCGGCATGAAGCTGGACTCTCTGGTGACGGTGGCAGAGAAGAGGACACTGAACAAACTGCTGGATATTATGGACAATGCCAGCCACCCTCTGCACACCGTCATCAGTAACCAGAGGAGCCGGTTCAGTGAGAGACTGCTCCTTCCCAAGTGCAGAACCAACAGACTCAAAAACTCCTTTGTCCATCAGGCCATCACGCTCTACAACTCCTCACTTGGGGGGAGGAGGACGAGAGCACACGGGACAGAGGGGGAGGAGTTGGAGCGTCTTTCCTTCTACCCTCATTGTGCAATAACACACGGACACTTTCACTTGTATGTGCAATAATCTCAACCAAGTGCAATAATCACAATAATCATTGCCCTTTTTTTTGTATATTTTGCTTCTTCCATGCATGTGTTCTATTATTTATGCTGTATTATTCTTTATATTGTTACTGTTACCTGCTACATTTTTATTTTTACTTTTATTGTATCTGCTGCTGGAACCTAAATTTCATTGAGGGAGTCATCCCAAAAGGATCAATAAAGTTCAGTCTAAGTCTAAAACGTGATGCACAGAAACAGAAAGACAGACGAAGCAGGTTTAATCCAAAAACTTTATTCATTCTTATTCAATTAAAACTCTAAATTCATTTTTCTTCTCCTGGTCCAGCAGCTGCAGAGAGCCGCTCGTGTTCAAGTTAAAGGGGAAGTTAGCAACGTTAGCGTAACAGCAGGAAGGCATTGTACAGTGACATCATGTTCACAGATCAAACATCTCTCAGCGTCATGTCGAGCTGACACGGCGAGCCCAAAGGTCTGAAGCACACTAAACGTGCTGCTACATGTTTCTACAGGTGAGCATATTATTATATTTTATTCTCGTACAAAAATAAAAGGACATCTAGGCAACATTGTCTTCGTGTGAGTTGTTTCTGTCGTATTTGAGAGAGAAAGGGAAAAAAAGAGATTGTGCACTTGTGGTCGGACAGCAGTCATCGAGGTCAGAGCTGAAAACTCCCGCTGTGGGATCAATAACGGAGCTGAGCTCATGCAGAGCGCCGCTCAAAGGTTCACCAGTGGACGGGGAGACTTTCCCCTCCACATGAAGGCCTGAGCTGGTGACATGTCAGACCCGCTCAGGACACGGAGGTCGGGAGGACAGTGATGTCATAACTGATGCATCGAGCACGACTTCCAGGAAGAGTTGTCAGCGCGCGTCTGTCAGGGCCACGTTGACCTTTGACCTCCTCAGCCGCTCGCTGTGACTGCACCCAAGAACAGTTCTCACAACGTGGTTCAACAACCTGCCGATCCACCCCCCCACCTCGCTCCGGCATCCGAACCACTCAGCTGCCTACGAGCCGGCCCGTCTCAAACAAAGAGGCCCAGAAGTTTCTGGAAAGATTCACTGAGGTTTTATTAACCACAAACTAAATGTTGGAAGCGTCCAGTCGTCAGTGACCTGTGATGTCAGAGACCTGTGATGTCAGAGACGGCTCAACAGGCCAGAGGGGACTGTCCCAGCGGGCGGCCGTTCCTCAGAGGTCTGCTGTCGTTGACTCGGGCCGGGCCCGGCGCCGCCCCGTTGGAGTCGTTCAGGGAGGTTATTGTGGGCGGGTTCAGGCTGTCCAGTTCCAGCCTGTGACCCGTTTCAAGCAGCCACTGGTGGAACTTCAGCTCGACCAGCTCCTGGAACTTCTTCTTCTGCTCCCTGCGGGTCAAAAAGACGGAGACGGGTCACAAGGACAGAAGGTTCTGCACGCCTCGCTTCATTCTTCAGACCTGATATGAGTCTATCATCATGTGTGCTCCACTCTTTAGTTCACATTGACATTCTGTTCTGTCCTTATATGACTGTGCTGGACCTTTAAAGCAGGTGATCCTGATGCATCACACAGCCAGGTGAGGACGGTCAACGTGTGCAGCCTGTTTCTGAACTCCAGCAGCTGAGAGGCTGACTCGCAGTCTTATTGATTTTTCAGGACGGCTTTTAGGTTAAAACTTTCCACTGACCGAAGCCGCACGCTGATAATGGAGTCCGACTCATTTTGACACAGTTACAGTCAATCCAGTCATTTTTAGAGACTTGCTTTTATGTGATCTATACTTTTAAGATTTCTATTAATCTCTCCTTTTTTTTTCTCATTTATTTAACTGTTTTTTTTAAATCTATTTTTATTTGTCTTTAGTCTTTTAAATTCCTGCACTCACCTCACTGCTCTTAGTATTTTATATCCTTTTAACTCTCCTGCCGTCTTACTCATTTTACCTTCTCTTATTTATCTCTTCTTTTATCCTCGTTCCCCCCCCCAGTCTAATTATGATTAGCTTTTATTTTTAGTTTGGTCCATGCGTTTACCTCTGTTCCCTCTAAATACTGCTGTATCTGTTTCTATATGTAAAGCACTTTGTAGTCTGTTGTTTTTAAAGGGCTGCTATATAAATAAAGTTATTATTATTATTATGAATCTAATGATTCCACTTATGATTGAGGGCTTATAGATAGATATATTTCGGCCTTTCAGACACTCACTTGTTCAGCCGAGCGTCCATCACTGTCCTCTGCCAGGTCTGTATCCTCCTCTGCTTGTCCTCCACGGCTGCCTGGTACAGAGGCGCTAACCCCCCCGGCACCTCGCACGTGTCCCCCTCCATGCTGAAAGGCACGACCAGCATGTGGAAGTCAGCGGGGGGCAGCAGGCGGTAGCAGGAAGGCTCTTGGTTGGGTGAAGGGTTCAGGCCCTCGGCCCCCAGGAGTAACGGCTGATCCCAGAGGTTGGGGACGACGGCCAGTCCCACGCTGGCCATGTGGTCCTCCAGGGACGGGTAGAACGTGTGGAAAGGCCCCAGTGTGATGTCTGTGTTTCCTGGTAGGAGCAGAGGGCGCGTGGGCGTCAAGGCGTGCACGGTGCAAGACGACGAGGCTCCGATAACGATCCTTCCTGCCACGCAGACCAGCCGTATGTTCTGACAGCCGTGGATGTGGACGCTGGTCTCGACCGGACCCAGGACCACCGTGCTGTCTCTGCACTTATCCACGCTGACTGATCTGAAACCACAAGTCACAGTGACAGTGGATGAAAACAGGTCCAAAGCCATCTCCCCCCTCCCCCCCCCCGAGAAGCTCACGTTACCTGAGAGGCGACAGCAGGTAAATGAAGGCATCTGAGCACCGGTGGATTTTGATTTTGGCACCTGTCAGCTTGTCCGAGGTTTTAGCCAGAGTTTGTTTGAACACTTGTGACATCAGCACCATCCTGCTGCCGGGCGGGGCCATGTGGGTGTTTCGGGCTATTTTGGCTCTCTTCATGGCCCCCTCCACTGCAACGAACAAAGACACGGTCAGAGGGAGGTGAAGAAAGACGTGACTCGGTGCTTCTTTTAGCCGGCAGGCGTCGGGGTACCTTGTTGAGCCCAGGCGAGTTTCTTTCCCGAGCGCAGACAGGCGGTCATCCCGAACGGGTTGAGCACCAGGCTCTGCTGGAGGCAGGAGAGCAGCTTGTGCAGCGGGAAGCAGCGGCTGTGTGACGAGTAGCCGGCCTGCGTTTGCAGCGGACCTTTGGTGAGCAGTCTGTGGACGGGCTGGACCACTCTGCCCTGACTGAGCGAGCCCTCCAAGAGCAGGCCCAAACTCCGCACAGCCTCCAGCGATATCTGGACAAGACAGCAACACTGTGATGCATCACACGGGCAGTTTCATCAACCAATCAGAGCAGCTCTCTGTGATCAAAGAATTACAACACTGAACACTAAGACAGTGTTCTCATCCTCTCTTTCTTCCTGTGGGTCTCCATTTTGGACGTGTCCTCCTCCTTCGGTCTGTGTCTGTAAGCTAACACGGTGCTCCTACACACCTGGCAGTCTCTGAGCGCCTGGCCCGACTGTGACAGCTGACCCGGCTCGACCAGCAGCTCCAGGATCTCAGCCAGGTGACTCTGCACGAAGGACAGGTGGGCCTGGTCGTCCCAGTTCTAGTGACCCCCGCCCCCCCCCACAAAAAGAAAAGAAAAGAAAAAGGAGACATTGAGTGACACATGAGAAGGAACACCTGTATTGTAAAGGTAACAGGAGCACAGACCTTGTTCTGAGAGCTGGTTTTGGCCTCTCTGTCGGACGGAGACGGCGAGCGAGTTCGATGACTGGGCCACTCTTCGCCGATCAGAGAGGTGCGTAGAGACACGCGGTTAAGCTGCTGGATGTAGAGGAAGAGGAGGAACTGCAGCGTGTCCACAGACAGCTGAAGAAAGACAACAACAACAGATCAATGTGTGGAGACACAAGCCTCTGCCTCAGGCAAGACAACAATGAGCAGCACGCCCTCGCCAACACCTCATAGAGTCACATTCTTTGGTTCACTCACATACCACCTCTTCCTGCTTTGTTTGTTTGTTTGTTTGTTTACCTTGGTCCTTTGTTGGTTCAGCTCACTTTTGTCGGCGCACTGGGAGAGACACTCGGCCCGCTCCAGCCTCTCCTCCGGAGTGTGGCCTAGCAGGAGGTCAAAGGTCTCAAAGTACAGCCATGCAATGTCTTCTGGGAGCTGGAGTTTACCACAGGCAATGTGTCTCCACATGGACCAGCCCAGAGAGGGGAAACAGCCGTCACGCGTCCGCACATAGGTCGCCATCTTGCGCAAATAATGCAGGCTGAGCTTGGAGGGGGGAGACACCTAAAACACAAGGCCACAAAACTCTTCTAGAAAGGTGTGCGTGCACTGAAAAATAAAATGAATATGTGGAAAGAGTTGATTCACCTGCAGGGCGCCCAGTAAGAAGGGTTCCATGCGTGGCCATACGCTCACGCTTTCTGGCTCCATGTCTGAAGGGGAAGAAGACGTTCAGTGTCAGACGTGTTAAAAAAAGAGAGTAAGAGCAACATACGCATGGATCAAGAGAGGAGGAGGCAACGTCAGGAGGCAGAGCACAGGTGCTGACAGGAAGTGATCAGAGGCAGAGCACAGGTGCTGACAGGAAGTGAGCAGAGGCAGAGCACAGGTGCTGACAGGAAGTGAGCAGAGGCAGAGCACAGGTGCTGACAGGAAGTGACAAGAGGCAGAGCACAGGCGCTGACAGGAAGTGACCAGAGGCAGAGCACAGGCGCTGACAGGAAGTGACCAGAGGCAGAGCACAGGCGCTGACAGGAAGTGACCAGAGGCAGAGCACAGGTGCTGACAGGAAGTGACCAGAGGCAGAGCACAGGTGCTGACAGGAAGTGACAAGAGGCAGAGCACAGGTGCTGACAGGAAGTGACAAGAGGCAGAGCACAGGTGCTGACAGGAAGTGACAAGAGGCAGAGCACAAGCGCTGACAGGAAGTGACCAGAGGCAGAGCACAGGTGCTGACAGGAAGTGACCAAGTGCAGAGTTTTGTTTTTATGTGTGTATGTCCTCTCTAAGAGGAATACAATAATTAACTTCTGAATCACAAACACCAGCTGGATGGACAACAAACATGTGAGACAGTGTTTTTTAATGGTGGAATAATAATAAGAATATCTGCTGTAAAGACCTCGTGATGTTTCCATGACAACAGGCAGCCAGACTGTTCACTGACACTTGACATGAAGTTTGGCGAGCTAACAAAGCTGACTGTTAATCTAAAACTAATCCACTCAGACAGCAGAAAACACCCAGCTCTTTATTCTTATCTCCACTGAAAGTCAAAGCACAGTTGTGGCTACAGAAGTGACAGAAGAACTGTTTCCTCCTCTCTTTCTCTGCGTCTCTCTCTCTCTCTCTCTCTCTCGCGAAGCTAATTTCAACAAACTAGTTCCGGCTAACTTAGCTGCCGTTAGCTCTGCTGTTTGATCTTACTTTGATCCTTCTTCTTCTTCTTCGATCTGCAAACGACCTGCTGCTCCTCCGAGCTTCCGCTCACTCATTCGAGACGATAACAGGTGACAGTCATGTCGTCGATGAGCTGCTTGTTGTGATTAGAGGCAGACCCGGGACAGGAGGACTTCCTATTTGGCGCCCTCCTCTCCATCCAGACCAGACAGACCTGACATCTGTTGCGCGCAGCTCGCGGGGGCGCGCTTCAACCTTCCCCTGGTTTGTTTTCATACATAAAAAACTAAAGCTGTTTATATATAATTATAATTCAACACTTAAATATCAGATGTTGTCTTTAAATTAAGATTGACACTAAAAGTGTCAAAATGAAATATATAATTAAATATGTCATGCATTATTTAGTATTGGAAATAATTATAAAAAATATTTAATCACATATGCATTTGATTAATGAAATAGCTATATATTTATTTATATATTTGTGGATTTATTTCCTATATTAAATAATTAATGACATATTTAATGATTTTATTAATTATATATTTCATTTTGGCACTTGTATTCCTCCATACTTTTAGGTGTTTTACGTCTTAAACTCAAGCTACAAACACTAAACGCTCAAATTTAAATGTTTAAATAATGAAAGTAAATTGAATGGTCACCGAATTTACTATGCTACGAATTTGTACGAAATTTATTTTATGAAATTTTAAAATTTATTTTATATCATCCATTTATGAATATAAGGTTTATCCAACAGTATATACTGTTTAACGTATATTCGCTGTTTTTATACTACTAATTAGCATTTTAAGATTATTTTTTTTAATATAAACTTTAAAAAAATAATATTTGAGGAAAAAACGGGATCTGTTTCTTTAAATGTAGGCGGGGCTTTGATTAAGCGGCGGATCTGTCGTCATCTGGTGGGCGGGCTCTCTCTCTCTGACAGGAGGAAGAAGACTTGTGACTGGCAGCGGAAAAAGCCGGCTCTTCTTTCCCCCTCCTTCATTTCTACAAACACTGACTCCATGGCTGCTAAAGTGATGAACCTGTGCAATGTGTGCTGCCTGCTCCTCTATGTGATCTCGGCTGTACTTGCAGGGTGAGTGTGCTTACACTACACACACACATACACACAGAGAGAGACAGCGTCGCCAGGTGGTACACATGTTCCTCTGTGATTGGTCCAGAGCTGTTCTGCATGTGTGGATCAATCTGGGGCAGGTTGACCCTGCACTAAGATTTCCTTTTGTTTATTTTGATTTAATTTAACTAAACAAACTCAGCGAACACTGCTAAGAGCTTTAAAGAGGGCTGCCGGTTTAATTAAATAGTGCGTCTGCGCATTGATACGATGTTTACGGTAATTGTGATGAACCCGCTCTGTGGAGCCGTTACTGACTTTTAAAACGAGGTTGTAGGAATAGAGGTCAAAAATGGACTAATTTCTAAGTAATGACCCCAATTTAAAGTACAGCAACCCGGTATCTTTTGAGATAATAGGTCGCTAGAAAGTTACCGTAAATCCTAGTAACACTTCCGGATTTCAAAGTAAAAGACCAGTCACGGTTTTCCCTTCAGTTTTTAATTATACAATGAATTGGTTTTTTTTTTTTAATGATATGAATAAAACTGATCTATAGACTTATTTTATGGGCACCTTAAGTAGATATTTTTTTAACATTGACTTGGAACTAATTTCGTGCCAGTGGTTTCTGGCTAGCATTAGCATTCATACCGGTGTTTGGGATTAAATAGCGACCGTGTTAACTGATGACTTTCAGCCAAACGCGTCTGTTGTCGTAGATAACGCCAGTGTTTTATACAAAGCGGCTTCCTTAATAGTTTTCTGCAGCTGGCTCGGAGTTAGCTGTGTTTCTGGATACATAAACAGTATATCCGGGTACTGGCCATGCTATCCAGCTAATAACAACCCTGTCCTTTTATTATTCCCTCTGTTCTTGACTTGCAGGCGAGATTTCTATCAGATCTTGGGTGTGAGCAAGTCTGCATCGATCCGCGACATAAAGAAGGCCTACAGAAAGCTTGCTCTCCAGTTACATCCCGACCGGAACCAGGACGACCCGAAAGCCCAGGACAAGTTCGCAGACTTGGGGGCAGCTTATGAGGTATTTGTTTTAACTGCACACAGTTTCAGACTGAGTCCGTTTCAGACTGAGTCCGGAAGAGCCCGAAGCAGAGACACTGAAGGCTTCTTTTGTGCGTTAGCTGTTTTGGTTGTTGTTGGAAACGGAATCTCTACTGTGATTGGTGGGTTGGACTGTGTGTCTGCCTCTGATTGGCTGCTGCGTCGCACAGCTGACTAACGGGACAAACGAGACGTGGAGCAGAGCGAGTGGATTTCTAACCTGAGCAGGTGTCTCCTGAACTGACATTCACACCGCTCTTACGAATCAAAGTCTCTCCTACACTTTTATAATAGAGGGGAATGTGTTGACATTGCATACTAAATAATAATTAAATTGCCTAACAGTTAATCAATAATGTCACCTTCTCCTTAGATTTGTTAATTGAATAATTGCTATTAAAGTTACATTTGCTGAAAATAAATAACATAAATGTCATTATATGATAAATCTAAACCCGGGCTCTCAGTGAGGAGGTTGCTGGTTTGAATCCCCGTCTGATCCCCTGTGCATGCCGTGGGTTCTCTCCGGGTACTCTGGCTTCCTGCCATAGTCCAAACACATGCTGGTTAGGTTACCTGTTTGGTTGTCTGTCTCGACATGTCAGCCCTGTGATTGGCTGGTGAACCGTGTGTAGGTAAAGCCATTTAAGCAGGCAGAGGAATAGAAAAGACGAGCTCCTCCAAATCTCGTAAAATGATAATAACAGTTTTTTCTTTTAACTGTATTAACGAAGCTCTGTGTCGTGGACTTTTTAAATGGTGATGGGTTTGTTTTGTCATGTTGTTATTTTAAATCACGCTTGTTTGAAATATGTATTTTTTTGATCGCTCGTTCTGAGACCTGACCGGTTGGTTCTCTCGTAGGTTCTCTCAGACGAGGAGAAAAGAAAACAGTACGACGCGTACGGTGAAGATGGACTCAAAGAAGGTCATCACGGCTCACACAACGACATTTTCTCCAGGTGAGTTTCCTGAGCTCAGGCCGGGCGATACGTCACGGTCAGCAGCTAAACGCTGGATGTAGGTCAGTTAGGATAATGTCTAACAGAAGTGTATATGGAGATTTAGTGCCTGCTGTTTCTAAGTTTGTGCACAGAGGGAGAATGAATCCTATCACAGTCTGAACTTTAAAATATCCTCTGATCTCTCTCTCTCTCTCTCTCTCTCTCTCTCTCTCTCGCTCTCTCTCTCTCTCTCTCTCTTTCTCTTTCTCTGTCTGCAGCTTCTTTGGAGACTTTGGGTTCATGTTTGGAGGAAACAGACAGCAGCAGGACAGGAACATCCCCAGAGGAAATGACATCATCCTTGACCTGGAGGTCACGCTCGAAGAGGTGTACTCTGGGAACTTTGTGGAGGTGAACATAACGTCCCCTTGATTAAAATTCCTGCACGAGTTGAAGCCGGGTTCTCCCTCAAAATCTTTCATATTATTGAAGTTCTGAAAACACACTCTCTTGAATGTTTTCGTCCCTCAGGTCGTTCGTAACAAACCCATAGCCAAAGAAGCTCCCGGAAAGAGGAAGTGTAACTGCAGGCAGGAGATGAGGACGACGCAGCTCGGACCTGGACGCTTCCAAATGACTCAGGAGATGGTCTGTGACGAGTGTCCAAACGTGAAGTGAGTCGCTGCTTTTCATGAGTCTCATCGTGGCCACAAATTAGAAACACAAGGAGAGCTCTGACGTCGGCACAGTCGAGGACAGGTCACCTCACAGTCTGCACGTCATGATAAGAATAAGAATAATCGATCAGCGCCTCAGTGGCTCAAACGTTTTGATTGGTCAAGTCACTACAGCCCAGCTGATCGTCACGGACTGACACCTGAGATGTGTTTGTTTTTCCTCCAGGCTGGTTAATGAAGAGAGAACGCTGGAGGTGGAAATCGAGCAGGGAGTGAGAGATGAGATGGAGTACCCGTTCATTGGAGAAGGTACGTTTGTCACAAGATGAATGGATCAGGTGTTCTGTAACCGTGTGCCGCTGTTCACGTCGTTCTCTGTGACCGCAGGCGAGCCTCACATCGATGGAGAACCTGGAGATCTACGATTCAGAATCAAAGTGCTGAAGTACGAATCTCTTTCCTCTCCGTGTGTCTGCGGTTTGTATCGTGAGTGACGAGCGGTCATGTGACCTCGAGACATGTTTCTGTTTCAGACATCCAGTGTTTGAGCGCAGAGGAGATGACCTCTACACCAACGTCACCATCTCCCTGGTGGAGGCGCTGGTCGGCTTCAAGATGGACATCGTGCATTTGGACGGACACAAGGTACCGTCAGACCAGGAAAGGTGCGTTCAGATCATCTGATTTAAAAGCCAAGAGAAGTGAACTGGACGTCTGCCTCTGACTCGCAGGTCCACATAGAGAGAGACAAGGTCACCAAACCCGGCGCTCGCATGTGGAAGAAAGGAGAAGGTCTGCCAAACTTCGACAACATCAACATCAGAGGTTCCCTCATCATCTCCTTCGACGTGGAGTTTCCTCAGACGCAGCTGGACGAGCAGCAGAAAGAAGGTGAGGAGAGGGGGGGGGAATTATGTCCACTATGTCCTCCTTCTAGCGATGGAAGCGGGCAGTGGAACTGCTTCAGATAGAAGTGATTGTACCCGAGCTAAAAAGCCTCTGCATGTTTCTAATAAGCTCCAGCAGCAGAAAGCTGCTCAAACTAGGATCAATGTTGGAGATGAAACATGGAGAGAGGTTAGAACGCAGAAAGCTTTACAGACCCATGCAGAGCTGGCTAAACACTGAAGCTACAGTGTCCACCACATGCAGAGCTGGCTAAACACTGAAGCTACAGTGTCCACCACATGCAGAGCTGGCTAAACACTGAAGCTACAGCGTCCACCACATGCAGAGCTGGCTAAACACTGAAGCTACAGTGTCCACCACATGCAGAGCTGGCTAAACACTGAAGCTACAGTGTCCACCACATGCAGAGCTGGCTAAACACTGAAGCTACAGTGTCCACCACATGCAGAGCTGGCTAAACTCTGAAGCTACAGTGTCCACCACATGCAGAGCTGGCTAAACACTGAAGCTACAGTGTACACCACATGCAGAGCTGGCTGAACACTGAAGCTACAGTGTACACCACATGCAGAGCTGGCTAAACACTGAAGCTACAGTGTCTCTACATGCAGAGCTGGCTAAACACTGAAGCTACAGTGTCCACCACATGCAGAGCTGGCTAAACACTGAAGCTACAGTGTCCACCACATGCTGACCTGTGTGAGAGGAGGGGGCGGAGCCAGACAGCTCTCTGTGATGATTAGAGTTTAGACTGCAGTACTCATCTTAAACACTAGGGGGCAGAGTTGTGTTTAGTGAACATGTTTGGATCAGTATAAAGCTGTTAGAAGATGAAGCTCTTCCTCTCGTGTTGTCGTTGCAGGTATCCGGAGCCTCCTGAAGCAGGGCTCTGTACAGAAAGTTTACAATGGACTACAGGGATACTGAGGACGCAGCAGACACCTGGACTGAGTTCTGACACAATCCATCACTCAACACGAGGGCCAGGGTGTATTTATTCTTTTCAGATTGTTCTCAGGATGGCTCGAACCCCCGTCAGATTTTACGTTTTCATGTTCTGCAGGTCGACAGCAGCGGGCACATTTCATGCAGACGTTTTTTATTTCAAGTGTACAAAAGGAAAGGAGGCCACGTTTTGTTGTACCCTCTGTGTCCCCTCATTGTTTGCTAGCAAGGCCTTTCTTTTGTTTTCTTTTTAATGAATTTTCTTGTGAGTGAAGAGAAGGACGCTCCAACACACTGCTGAAGAGCGAGCTGCTGACGACAGAAGAAGAAAGAACACGTTTGTCCTTTTGGTTCCTCCTTATTTGATGAATGTAACGGCCCAGCCTGAAACGCTTTCTTTTGTAAATAGGGAAGAACAAAACTCTTCAGTTTGTTGTGTTTCAGTTTTCCTCATTTCTGACTCATCTGTTTGTGACGACAGGACGGTGTCTGTTGCTTCATGATTTCCCCCCTTTTCCTTTTTTTTTTTTTTTTTTGGTCACTGTGACGAGAGTTGACCTCTTGAATAAAACGGTGACGTTTCATTATTTTTTTGGAAACACGGACGGGTTTGCACATCCTCCCACTCGCTCTCCGTTTGGGCTGAACTCCTCTGACTCAAAGGGACTCCTGACCAGAAGCATCATCCTCTGGGATGGTTTATAAACGTGATTTTAAAATGTCCTCCTCTCTCTCTTTTTACGGCGAAAGCTGCCTCCAGAATTTTAAGAGCGAGTCCTCTCGGCCTTAAATGTGAAATATTCGGTCGTTTTTAACGGTGCTTAGGGGTAATGTACTTTTGACTGACGATATAAATAAAAGATTTCTACAAATTCTGACTAGATGTCATGCACAAAATTCACCAGCAGAGGGTGCTAGAGTTTAATGTAAGAATCATTAAGAGGTCTTTTCCCTGAGTTTAGTCTGTCAGGCAGCACTGCAGAGATCTGATAAACACATTTTCACTCATCTGTATAATATAAAAAGTATAGTATTAATGATCAATTATATTAACTTAATAAGCAATATGTTGCTTCCAGGTATCAATATGTTAATTCATAGAGCTCATTTCAACAACACGGCGATTCAAAGTGCTTCACACAAAAATCATTAAAATCTAAAACAAACATGGACCATTAGACCATCTACAGATCCTCCAACGATCCTCCGTCTTCTGCCTGCTCCACTTTCCAGAAAATGTGTGCTCAAACAGGCCGTTTGGAGATGTTCCCTTCATGACATCACAAAGGGCAGTAGCCCCTCCCCCAGGTGTGTGACACTCCCACAGCTAGGTGTTTGTTCTGCCCTCTGAGTCTGCCTTCTCACCGTAAACAATAGGACACGGAGCCAGAAAGCAGCGAGTACACCCGAGCCCTTCCAGAGAGGGGGCGTGGTCAGACACAGCTCATTTACATATTTAAAGCTACAGACACAGAAACAGCCTGTTCTGATATTTCAGATCAGTTAATCAGGATGGCAAAGATGTTTCTCTTATCTGAGTAAATCCATGCGCAGCTTTAAAGGAAGTGAACGCTCGGTGCCCACAACTGAAGGTTTGTGAAAGCAACCGGGAACATGTCCTGACCCTTTGACCCCTCTGTGGCTTTACTCCTCCATCTGTTTAACTGTAACACAAGTGGTTAAGTGCCTCTCTCTCAAACACACACACCCGACACCTTGTGGGTGGAGGTCTGTGGGTGGGAGTCTGTCTGCCTGGGTGGGGCAGGGGATGTCCACAGGAACAAATTCATACTGGTTGGTTTAAAGTGTGGTGAGTGCAGACATCTGCCCACCATTGTGTGTGTGTGTGTGTCTGTCTGTGTGTGTGTGTGTGTGTGTGTGTGTATAATGGACTCCCACAGAGATAGCAGGGCTGTGGTGGAGGGAGTTTCCTCCCCGGCCCACCGCACATCTCGGAGTCATTTTCAGAGCGAGCAGAGGAGACAAGACGCTCTGTGATGCCGCTCAGATAAAAAAAAAAAAAATCTCTCATTATTAAAAACTCAAACTGTTCCATCCTAACAGGAGCGGAGAGATTCAGGCACTCTGAGCTGAAGTCCGTGCATGAATTTGAAGGGGTTTCCAGTATTTTACATATTTTGAAATTTAACTGGCGTTTAGGTATAAATAGTTAGATTCGTTCTGCAGCCACCAAACATGTAAATTCTGCAGCATCATCCTTTGAGGGAACATGCATGTCCTCAGGAAGTTGTTGTTTTTGTGCTTGCTCCTCTTCCTCCCTCAGAGAAGGAGTTCGCAGTGGTGCTGTGCGGAAAAACTGCGGTGGGACCAATTCAGAGGCTGAAGTAGAGCCCGTGCACTTTGATCCTGGACCTTCTACAGACCTCGGGCCCCTGGGTAACTGCCCGGTTGCCCTAATGCTTGATCCAGCCTTGGTTCTTTAGGCGATAGTGAGCTGATGTTTTCATTGTCTTAATGTGGCCTTTAAAATGTCAGGTCTGAGTCCAGGACTAGTCCCAGATCCCCGGGCCTTTCAGAAAGGACCCCGACAGAGAGAGATGCATCCTCTTTAATAATCCCGGACTGAACAAATGACATGTTTAAAGATGTGCTCGTAAATGTTTAGTGGCTCTTCAGGTCAGATTTGAGTTCACGCTGTTAAAATGTGAACCTCTCCACCCATCAGCCACTAATCAAATCTGTGAAGTGAACTTGTAATTACAAATCACAGAGCGCACGAGGGCAGCATCGCTTCTTCAATCACAGCGCTCCTTCAATCATTTTTTACGACCCTCGACGACGAGAGAGCGCGCGTGTGTGTGTGTGTGTGTGTGTGTGTGTGTGTCTGTGTCTGTGTGTGTGTGTGTGTGTGTGTGTGTGTGTGTGTGTGTGTGTGTGTGTCTGTGTGTGTGTGTGTCTGTGTGTGTGTGTGTGTGTGTGTGTGTGTGTGTGAGAGAGAGAGAGAGAGAGAGAGAGAGAGACAGAGAGAGAGAGAGTGTGTGTGTGTGAGAGAGAGTGTGTGTGTGAGAGAGTGTGTGTGTGAGAGAGAGAGTGTGAAAGAGAGAGAGAGAGTGTGTGTGTGAGAGAGAGAGTGTGTGAGAGAGAGAGAGTGTGTGTGAGAGAGAGAGTGTGTGTGTGAGAGAGAGAGAGTGTGAGAGAGAGAGAGAGAGAGAGTGTGTGTGAGAGAGAGTGTGTGTGAGAGAGAGTGTGTGAGAGAGAGAGAGAGAGTGTGTGTGTGAGAGAGAGAGAGTGTGTGTGTGAGAGAGAGAGAGTGTGTGTGTGAGAGAGAGAGAGTGTGTGTGAGAGAGAGAGAGTGTGTGTGAGAGAGAGAGTGTGTGTGAGAGAGAGAGTGTGTGTGTGTGTACACTTGCCAGTTGTTGATGCAGATAAGTGCAGGGATCACACTTGACCCTGAGTGTAATGACTTCTAAGCGTAGCTGCAGGGTTAAGAGAGGCCCGGGCTACAGGAGGGCTAATTGAGCAGTGTGTGTGTGTGTGTGTGTGTGTGTGTGTGTGTGTGTGTGTGTGTGTGTGTGTGTGTGTGTGTGTGTGTGTGTGTGTGTGTGTGTGTGTGTGTGCGGTGGCGCCATTGGCTGTTTTGACCTGCTCTGACTCGGCTGTGTGCTCGGTTAATGGAGCCTGACCTGTTTGTAAAGAGAGACAAACTCAAGTTTCCTCAACATGAAGCGAAATGTTCCCCATATTTATTATAATATCTAAACGATGAAGATTGAAATAGCTTTTCTGTGAGGTGGAGGTCAAGCCTTTAATTGTTTAATTGTCCTTTATCAAAATAAATAATTTAACTTATTTACATTTATAAAACACGGCATTCGAATAAATAAGAAATAAACTGGCAGCGTAGCAATATATCAATCAATCAATCTTTATTTCTAAAGCACATTTACCAAAGTGCTACTATAAAAACAATAAAAGTGAAACACAATTAAAATACAATAATCCTTATAAAAGCATGAAAGTAAAGACATTTTAAAAAAGTCCCATTGTGTTAAAGATCATGTGGAAAAACAAAAACAACAACATTGTTCAAAAAAAAGAGTTTTTATGTACGGTGGCTGGGAAGTGCCAAACAAAATAAGAAGATGAGAAACACTTTTACAAAAGCTCAAACTGATTTACAAACAGCAGAAACCGAAGGCAGGAAGTGACCCGGAAGTTCCGATCTGGTCCAAACAGAGTGACCCCTCGCTCCATCACTGCGGGTCTCTTTCAGCCTTTGGATTCTCTTTCTGTCAGGAATCTGTGGTTTGTCAGTTTGTCTCAGAGCTTGGAAAAACATTTCACACTTTGTCTTTTTTTTTTTTTTTTTTTGCACTTGATGCTGCATGAAGCTATAAATCAACTCCTCTTCTTTTCTTGAGAGTTCAAGTTCAAACATTAACGTCTTTATGAAAGTGAAAAATAAATCCACCTATTTAGAGATTTTATTTTTTTTAAAGGTGATTTTTTCTGCAGGTTGGATTAGATCTCCTTTGATTGTGCACTGAAGGACAAGCGGATCTTTGAATGGTGAGAAACATTCAGATAAAAGCGTCTTCTTTATGTTTGATGACCTTGAAGCTGTTTTGATGATTCATAGTTTGAACCGCAGAGCGGCAGAGCTCCTCCCATTTTTTATGAAACCAAAACAAATCATTGAAAACGTCTCTGCTGACACGTGAAGCTCAGAGAACAACACTTCACTGTGAAATGCAGAATACTAGTCGCCGAGTTCTTGGAGCATGTGTACAATGTGCAGAGGCTGCAGGTTCGAGTCCGACCTGTGCTTCCTTTCCCCTCTCTCTCTCTATCTCTGATTTCTGAATATATAATCTGTCTTATCTTTAAAGCTCAAAAAAAAAAATCTTTAAAGCAGAATACTGAGAATAAAAAGTGTAAATAATTTGGGTTAAATGTGATTTTGACCAGGTGTACCTCCTTCCTTTTCACCGTGAGTTCAACTCAACGGACAGGAAATAAGACTGATGCGGCTGTGTTCGACGTGAGCAGTGATCGATGGCGTGACACATGCCAACGAGGCCAGAGAGGACAACAGTAGAGACTGAAAGGGAGGGGTAATAAAAACAACGAAAAAAAAAAAAGAAGGTCTGCCCGAAATACGAAATGTTGACGGACAAAGCCTACAATTTGTGGGATCTGAGCATAAAGCAAACAAAGGGCAGCTTTTGTAAGGAATAATGCATGTCAGCCGTGTCCTTCTCCCGCCACAGCTTTGAACACTGCTGGGGACGTCCATTGCTCCACTGTGTATGTCGCGTTGCTATATTAAAGCCAGTCACCTCAGAGGGAAAAGCCTCAACTATTCAACAATTGAATGGCGGGGCTCTCATTATGGCCGATGTGGGCAGGAAAAAGTGGCTTTTGGGGGTTTTCGATTCAGCGACTTAAAGCCCTCCTGTTAGCCGGGACGAGCTGCTGTTTATCCCGCCGTCTTTCTGCAGGCTAAACATAGTCGACTGTCATTATGGATATCACTCTCCCTCTGTCTCTCTCTCTCTCTCTCTCTCTCTCTCTCTCTCTGTTCTCCTCCTCCTCACTAACATTTATTTATTTCTCTCCCAATTTTGTCGTCTAATGACCCGTGTTGTGTTGTTGTTTGAAGCTGGGGGGGGGGGGGGGGGGGGGGCTGATGGCGCTCCGCTCGCCCACATCCTGAGGAAGAAAAAGGGGCGAGCGAGCTCAGGACAAACAGAGCAGCAGACCACCTATATGGATGAAAGCCCAGAGTCTACGGACGGCATTCCTCAGGCAACATAACGCTTGCTGGCTGTACATGCTCGGAGCTGTAAGTGCATGTGGACCCTCAGTCGTCTTCACAACTAAACACTGACCAGGAGAACGTTTCCTCTGAGAGAGACTCCCACACTGCTCCTCTTCTTCTTCTTTTTTAATTGTTCGATAATTCATCAAGCGTTAAATAATTATTAAAAACAAACAAACAACTAAACTCTCTTGTTTCCAGCATAACTTAAATGTCATGTTATTATTTAAATTATAAAAGTAACTACAAGGGGGCAGCCTGTAGGGTGAAGAAATTTAAGGCCGGAAGCTGCAGTTCCTTGAACGGCCACTAGAGGCTGGCTCCAAATGTGAGTCGACATCAATTAGATTCCATGTTAAGTTGCCAAACTTTACTAACAAACTTAACCGAAAAAAATCGTTCTTCTTTTAAATAGAAATGATTAAAGGGATGTAGAATTAGGGGGCGTGGCCTATTTGAGTGACAGGTGTCTGCTAGGTGTAACCTTAGCTAATTCAGTCTTTGACCTTTAACCTCTGGGCCGTGTTTGGCCTTTCAGAGTTTTGTTCCTGTAAATATCTGACAAGTTTTTAAAATCTTCCTCGTCGTTCGTCGACTCGCTCCTGATTATCACATGATGAAAAAAAAGGAGCGCCCTCCCCCGCTCTTCCTCCACGTAAACATCACATCAGAGTTCAGCGGCTCCGACGTTTGGCAGAGCAGCTCCCCAGCAGCACATGAATAGAGCCACATTAGAAAAAGTGTATGCACACTGTATATGCAATGATGTAAATATGTATTAGCGGGCGAGGGGGGGGTCGCAGCGAGGGAGGTGAAAGCGGTCTTTGTGTTTCGAGCAGAGCCCTCTGGTGGACCCTCCCCTCAGCGCGGGGCTGCCCGGGCCCTGTGGTGGCGGATCACAGTTAATAACTGTGCGGTGGGCTGTCAGAGGTACTTAGTGTGACGCTGGACAGACCGGGGCCAGACTGGGCCCCGATACACAGCCCTCCTGAGCCTGGACGAGCGAGAGAGAGAGAGAGAGAGAGAAGGAGGGCGAGTGAGAGAGTCTTTTCTAAATGTGTGTCAGTCTTAATGCAGGAGGAGAACTCAGTCCAGGATGAAGTCTAATTGACTGGTTCACATGCATTATTACTCCCATGAAGAACCACAAGCAGCATGTCTCTGTAAACGTTCCTTTAACCATGAAGAAGAAGCTCTGCTAATAAGTCCAGGATGAGAGAATCCCTGAGTCCCTACACAAAGTCAAGGTGGTCTCTGGGAAAGTTGCTCTCAGCTTCACTTACTGTGTTAGTCCAACTACGGCTGGACTTTTAAAACACCTTGAATTTCCCGATAACGACACACTGAGATGATGCAGTTGGTCCAGTCTTGTCCAATGAGAATACGTCCAATCATAAGTGACATTGAGATAAAGGAGCAAACCCTCCTTCACCCCTCATCATCTCCAAACAAAACATTTGGTTGTGACTGTAAAAACAAAGACTGTAAATATTAGTGAGTGTCCTCCCCCGTGTGTCCCTGCAGGGGGAGCTAGAGTCCCCCGTGTGTCCCTGCAGGGGGCGCTGGAGTCCCTGTGTGTCCCTGCAGGGGGAGCTAGAGTCCCCCGTGTGTCCCTGCAGGGGGCGCTGGAGTCCCCCGTGTGTCCCTGCAGGGGGAGCTAGAGTCCCCCGTGTGTCCCTGCAGGGGGCGCTGGAGTCCCCCGTGTGTTCCTGCAGGGGGCGCTGGAGTCCCCCATGTGTCCCTGCAGGGGGCGCTGGAGTCCCATGGGTGGCGGTCTCCGTGCTGGAAATGCTGTCTCAGGCTAACTCTGAGTCAAGCTAACGACAGGCTGAGAGCTGAGGCGGGTTTTAAACCTCCTGACAAACCGTTACACGGCGCCCACCTGTCAATCAGCTCAGCTACACGCCTTATTGTGAATAACTCTGATTCTTCATCCAATCAAAACTGCTGAGTCATCAAAACATCCCCCCCCCCCCCCCCCCCAGGCTTTTTGAATGGGTGTGTATGTGACTTCCTGTGCTGCTGCAGCCAGCCTCTAGTGGACACTCCAGGAACTGCAGGAGTTTAACACTTCAGCATCGGCTTCATCTTAACTCTAAATCACCCTTTATTTCCTTCTAACAAACCTTTGTTATTTCTTGTTTTACTACTTAAAAACGTGTATTTGAAGAGAACTTGAAGCACTTCCTTTGCTTGAGATGTTTCTCAGCACCAGACGTTATCTGACCTCCACAAACTCTTATCTGATCCCCTCTCATAAAGCTCATTCTCTGGATGAGGACCGTCTCACACGCCGACCAATGAGGACCTGTCTGATGTTGAGTGGCGTTTTATTTCCTGTGCCAAACAAGGCTTGTAGACAAACCCGCCTGACTGTCTGTCTGACAACTCCAAAGTCCAGCTCATCCCTGTGGACGAGATTAGATAACCCTGTTTTAAAGGCAGGGACGCTGTTTGCTCAGAGACTCCTCCCGGCACTAATAGCGTCTGATCTAATGGGAGATTGCAGGCTGCTTGTTGACCGTGCAGACCCACACGGCGTCATGGCGATGGCCTAACAACGCAGGGAAACAAAGCCGGGCCGAGCTCGAGGACCTGTAATCACCAGATAAATATCAGCTCCAAACCAGCAGTAATAAATATTACAGGCTGACTCCATTACACCCATTAGACGTCATTATTGGATTATAAGACACAAAGAGTTCACGCTTCATTTTTGATCTTTTCATAAATTCACAATTCATTTATCCGACGCTTTTATCGACAAACATCAGAGAGTAAGTAGAATAGAAGTAAAGATCAACATGCAAACAAACAGCTGTAAATCTGATCACACACACAGGTGCTGACAGGAAGTGACCAGAGAGCACAGGTGCTGACAGGAAGTGACCTGAGAGCACAGGTGCTGACAGGAAGTGACCTGAGAGCACAGGGGCTGACAGGAAGTGACCTGAGGTGCTGACAGGAAGTGACCAGAGGCTGAACGTGGAGGAGCCAGGTCTGTGGTTTTTCTTAAAGATGTAGAATTAAGGGGCGTGGCCTCTGCAGGTCGCCGGGCAGAGAGACGACATTGTTGGTGTCAGATGGATTTATTTAAATATTCGTACAGGTCAAAAAAGCTCGAGCAACACTCAGAGCACGAACATCAACTTAATTAACAATTCAAACTGACGTGTTTCGGCGTGCGGCGCTCATCAGGGTCATCCTGCTGGAGCACCTCGACCTCCTCGTGCACCTCGGTGCTCTCTCTCTCTTTCTCTCTTCATCCTCTCAGCCTCAGCCGTCTTATCAAACAGCACAAACACCAAAGTTACATACTGCAGGAAACTACAAGTTCTTCCTCCCTGGGGATTAATCGAGTATTTCTGATTCTGATGAACAAATATTCACTCTCTTTTCTTGCTTTCTTGTTCTCCGCTGACTCCTGAGGGAAACATTTGGACGCTGCTCTTTGTTCACCGGTTGTCTGCAGAGTCTGAGAGCTACACTTTAAGGATGTCTGAAGGATTAAAACCAAAAAAACAACGAGCTGAAAGAAGCTAAAACAGGAGGAGGGAGCCGCAGGGTTCGGTGATCATTCAGTGTCGATTCATTCCCGCGTGACTTTTTCACACACGAGTCCGTGGTGTTATCCGTTGTTGATCTAGTGAAATATTGATCACAGCCGCTTTAAATTAAGTGGCGACGTGAATATGAAACATAATTCAAAGCTTACCTGTTCCTTCCACTCTGCGTTTAGTCTCAGAGGGCGAGTAGTTCTGTTTCTGGCGTCTGTGGCGCTCTGTTTAAACCATCACTTCCTGTTCTCAATCCCCACGTCTGCTTATCCATCATTTCATAAGCATGCAGTGTGTGTGTGTGTGTGTGTGTGTGTGTGTGTGTTTGTGTGCACGCATGAGTGTGTGTGTTGATGTTCTCCGGGTCCTATTGCACCTACTCCAGCCTCCCATGGGTGGCGGCGGTGGGCTGCTCCCTAAAGACACCCCCTCAAATTATGGCCCTAATCAGTTAGCCCCAGGAGCAGACCCTCCAGACAGACAGACAGACCTGCAGCAAACATCATCCTCCTCCCTCCTCCTCCTCCTCCCTCCTCCTCCTCCTCCTCCTCCCTCCTCCTCCTCCTTTCCCAGCCACACAAACCGAGTCCGACCTTGTCCCTGCAGAGACCCCGCGTGCTCTCTCTCTCTCCTCACACTGAGATAAAACAGGTCCGGCTTCGGTTTAAGAAAAGTGTCGGTGGTTCCTGTCCCTCACTTATCCACACCTCTCTCTGTGAGACTCACACACACACACACACACACACACACACATGTCTTTGACAGTCGTGAACACACACGGACACATGCAGACAAAGTGGTTTAGGTCGATGAACAGACCGCTCTGTTCTGCAGCTGAATCACGACAGTTTGAAAAAACAGATGCAGAGACTCTGTGATCTCTGCTGCATTCAAAACCTCCGACGAGCGAGCGAGCGAACCAACGAACACGAGGGGAGAGAGAACGCACGACGCCGTAGAAACGTGCTGCAAAAACACAACAAACAACTGCATCAACAGCAAACACGCTGCAAGTGAGGGAGGCGAGGAAGTGACCTCCATGTGAAGAGGAGAAAATGGCAACGTTCAGAATAAGATTTACAGGCGATGAAGACTTTTTGTACTCGCTCTTCTGAGGGAATAACCTCAGTGAACTTGGATTTCTCTGATTGTAAATTGGAGCTTTTTCTTTCACCCAACTGGATAAACCACTGAATCATATTAATTTTCAGAAATTTCTGCCACAAGGACTCATCAACATCAACTTCGTGTTTTGTAACGTTTTTTTTGCATTCATCATTTTGTACAACTTCCAAGAAAGCATAGCACTCATTCTTTTTTTTTTCTTCTTTATAATTTTTTCCTAAACAAAAAACAGAACCCTTGTACACCCCTTGCACATACACCAAAAATATACAAAGTCATTACAAATGACCATCAACAATACAAAATACAATAATGGACAACAGACAGCATCGCAGTCAGTCTCCATCATCTGAGCGCTGTAAACTAAAACGAAGCATCGTGAGAAATAAAACAATGCAGTGATATCACTTTGGCACCTCCGTTTATGTCAACACGTATCTGGCTTTCCCCAGCATCATTAATCTGCACACACACACATGCACACACACACACACACACACACACACACACACACAGAGTTGTGGATCCACTAATGCAATGCTTTGTCAACTAAATCATTGCAACTCTACCCGGTTAATCAGTGACACATGGACGGATCTGGCAGTGTCAGACCTCCACTGACTCCATCCCCACCATTCCTCCCAATCTAATGTCATTCCCATTCCCTCTATTACCCCCTACACACACACACACACACACACACACACACAAAGACACCATGTGCTAAACCAGACCCCTCACCATACACACTAATGCTTCTGTTCCCTGCGAGCAGCTCCATTTGTCATGTTCACCTCTCTTAGGATTCCCATTTGTTTTCAGTTCACAGCTTTCCCGAAACACCACATACACACACACACATGCACACACAGCCACGTGCACACACACCCAGCTGACTATCTAAACATGCATGTGTGCACAAAAGCATGCAGATATTTAATCTGCAAAGACGCACACATTATCTTTATTTGCTTTACTGATTATTAATGTTTATAGCTTAGCACAGTTTAACCAATTTAATAAAAAAACAAGGTCCAACTTTTAGGGGCTTTTTAGCCAAGCGGGAAAAATCAATCAGATGCAGAAGTGTAAAGTCCTGCAGTTCCTGAAGTGTCCACTAGAGGCTGGCTGCAGAAGCACAGGAAGTCACATACACACCCATTCAAAAAGCCTGTTTTGATGTTTTCTGTTTTTGCATTTTTGATCCCTGAACTCGTACACATTTAGGATGCATATGATTTGTTAATCTGTCATGTGCAGCACTAATTTATTTGTGTATTTAGTAACAAACATCAAAAGTTTCTGCAGGATTTAGATCTGTTTTTTGGCCTTTGAAAAAAATGATTAACACCTGTTATAAATAACTCAGCTGCCTGAAGTGGCTGCTGTAGGACTGAGAATAAGGAAAGGATTTAAGGTGGGAAGGAGGCAAGGACACAAGGAGGAGGTGTGATCATATCTTATATCTGCTCTGTGATTATTTGAACTGCAGTTTTAAAAACCATAAGGGCCGTCTCTCCGTCTCTTGTCTTACATGTCCAGCGCTCCGGCCCAATATGTTCCGTATTAGTGCGTCTCTGTTGAGCGTTTGAAGTTTGAGAGTTAAGGAGGTGGGTGGGCATCCGACCACGGCGCTCAGAGGAGAGCTGTGACGCACACACAAAGATCCTCTGTCTCCATTAGCATACCTCTGCTGGCACCGCCTCAGTCAGCACTGCAGCCTCTGCAGACCTGTGATGTGGCTGCTGTCGTGTTTGCACGGAGGCAACGCCACAAAAACTATCTGCAGGGTGAATGCCTTAAATCCTCTGAGAAGGCTGCTGGGTTTTAAGGATGCCCATGTGCAGCGGTAGATCATGTTGAGAGAAAAGTCGGCCTTAAATCCTGAAGTACGCGTTTTCATTTCTTTTCTTTTTAACGCTTTGTGACGGGGAAATCCTGTTGAGCATGCTACGTGTGCATCCTGTGGACGTGCACTGATGGAGAGATGTTAGAGGACGGGGGCCGCCCACGGCGAGCACTCCTGAGCTAGTGTGTGTGTGTGTGTGTGTGTGTGTGTGTGTGTGTGTGGGGGGGGGGGGGGGGGTTGCCTCACGTAAAGGCACCTGACTCTGGCACCTCTCCTGCTACCACTCAGTCCGCACCTGGACTTGAGCTGGCGACCCTCCAACCCAAGACCCTGCAGACTAGAGAGAGTGTTAGGACAGGAATCATGCTAACAAAGACAGCTAACGAAGACAGCTAACGAAGAGGGCCATTTTAAACATTAAAGTGATGTACTTTCAAACTTTGATCTGACCCGACCTTCATTGGGGAGCGGGAGTGTTGGACTGCACGTCAGGCCACCAGTTGGCTTCATCATGTGAAACCTTTTCTTTGAATGTGTCTGAATAATCTCAGTGACTAGCAAATGTTCATTCACCTTTATGTTCTAAATATTCCCCAGCTGTAATGCACACGTCTTCACACTTATTTACTTCAACTAAATTTACATCCATTCATTAACTTCTCCTTTTTTTTAAAAAAACATGTGAAATTGGAGTTTTTAAGTGAAGCGTCTGCAAACCAGAAATTAAAATAAACACCTGAAATTAGAAACAACTTCAAATATCCAAACGTGAAACATTGTTAACAAGCATTCTGCGGCACATTCGGAGCCAAGTTTGAGGCATTTTATGGAGGATTTAGGAACTCTCATTCCCCCCCCCCCCCCCCCCCCCCCACACACACACACACGTGAGCTGCACAGTCTCGATCTCTGTGTGGTTCCTCTCCTGAACGTCGGGCCGACAGCGCAGTAGTCGAGTCGTCCTCCCTGCAGGGGGATAACATTTCACCAGTTTAGATTAGTCCACTCAGGACCATCAACACATGTGGAAGTGACCCCCAGACGCCCAGTGACTGAGCCCTGTCTGTGTGTGTGTGTGTGTGTGTCAGAGGAAGTGCACGGCCCAGCTGATGCTCTGTGTGCTGTGTTAACCCGTCCAAGGGCAGCAAAGCAAAAACAAACAGGAGATCACAGCCATGAGGTCACCTCTGACCTGCAGAGACGGCCAGAGATCATTATCACCCTGACAGCCACTCAGCGCGCTCACACACACACACACACACACACACACACACACACACACACACGCTGAGACGCAGGCCTGGGTGTCCCTCACTGCATGTTTTCAATCATTGACTCCCTCCAGAAGAATCAAAGGATTTACGTTTGAAGACAAAAGCTTCCTCATTGGTGTCTGACAGTAAAATGATTGACATCTTCTCTGAGTGCATTGGCTCCGCCCACACCCAAGGGGGGGGGGGGGGGGGGACCTGCCAAGGAAAACCATCCACTATACCCCCGCACACCCTTGTTTACCCCACAAGGCCGTTTGCCTGTCTGCTGGAGGTGAGGAGTCAGAGAAGTCGCCACAAGCTTCCAGAAACCTCCGAGGACCGGCATGCTTCATGGTAGGATCTCTCTATCTATCTGTGTGTGTGTGTGTGTGTGTGTGTGTGTGTGTGTGTGTTGTGTTTCTTGCTTCAGCATGCACCTCCACCTGTGACCTCCTTCTTTGACAAATACTTCTCCTCCGTCTTCCTAGACTGAGGGGTGTTGGCAAAAAAAAAAAAAAAGGTAGTCATAAAACAGTGAAATGAAATTTAAAACGAGGAGAAAAAAGGCCACAAAAAGAATCGCTGTCTGTCTGACCTCTTTAATATCCTCGTTCCCCCCCCCCCCCCCCCCCCCCTCCTCCTCCTCCTCCTCCTCCTCCTCCTCCTCCTCACTTTTTAAAGCGTATCAGTTTCCGTTTCCTCCAAACATCGGCCTCCTCCTGACGAGCTCTCAGGTACGAGGGCTTTCTCTGCAGCCGGCTTGTTATTGGTGCAGACAGGTTGACATGTGATTGCAGAGCTGAGTGTGTCGCACTAAATGGGGAAAAAATTGCACAGGATTTGGATTGACTGTGCAGTGTGTGTGTGTGTGTGTGTGTGTGTGTGTGTGTGTGTGTGTGTGTGTGTGTGTGCCACTTTTCCCTTCAAGGTTAGTCTAAAGAAGGATTAATAAGGTTGCTGTATTTTTTAAATGCGAGGTGTTCCTGTGGCCGAGTGGTTCGGGGGCGAACCCCGTGTACAGAGGCTGCCGTCTGTGAAAGCAGGAGGCCCGGGTTCAAATCCGACCTGTGGCTCCTTTCCCGCATGGCGTTCCCCTTCCTCTCTCTCTCTCTCTTATTTCCGACTCTGTCCACAGTAAGGACATAAAAAGCTCAACAATAAATCTTTAACTTGATATTAAATTATAGTTGAAAAGGACGTTTAACCCTTCGCTTAATGTGAAGCTAAAGATCAAGAATACGATGGCTTCAAAAAATAAATAAACATATAAACATATATTTGGCTATTTATAGTAAAAATACAGAAAAAGTGTTTATAAAGAAAATGAAAACATCTTTAAGTGAAATTCAATAAAAATACTTTCAATGGACGTTTACACATGACTGCTCTTTAAAGACACATGGACGTCTGTGTTTTTTAAGTGTTTCTACACGTGGAGGAAAATATTATTTTGTGTTTCAGCGTTTGGATGGATCTTTGTATGTGTGTGTGTGTGTGTGTGTGTGTGTGTGTGTGTGTGTGTGTCTGTTATACGCCTTAACCTCCTACAGGGACAGAGTACGGGTCCCCTGTTTCTCGGCCCTTTTATTTCGGGGGTCACGAGCTCAGGAAGAGTCCGGAAGACGTCAATCAAAGTGAGACACATCCGAAGAGTCGTGAAAAAAAAACAAAAAACATCCAAACATCCAAAATCGGACTTTTAACTCGACGTCTGTAAGAACTGTGAACTTTCATTTGCACTCAGGTCGTTTAATACGACTCGAAACATTGAGCTCATATTTCCAGAGGCTTTAAAGTATCATGATTACAGTATTGTGATGGTATCTGTCGCTCCCTGATGGGAGCCTTAATGGTGAGGCTGAATATTCAGGAGGAAAGAAACCAAAGAGTGAATATGAAAGGTCGCAGGTCGCAGGATGAGTTCGGCCCCTCCCTCTCTCTCCTGACGAGCTGACCCCGACCCGCTTCTCGTCGCGGCAGGTCTCAGGTAGTTGTGGGAGATTTCTGGGACAGCTCAGCTCAACTTCTGGCACTCCTGGCGTCCATTTGGAAGACAATCCCTCTGGCAGGTCAAGTAAACGTTGGCCCCCAAACACTGAACACACTTTCCAAACCTCATTACACAGACCTCCGCTGTTTTGTTGCTCGTGGGCCCCCAATCAAATTCCCACAGCTCCCCTCTCCTCCCCCCTCCTCTGTGATTCTTTTCAAATGAGAATTGAATTTCTTTTTTCTCTCTCTCTCAGTGTTTACGTTATCATTTGTAAATCTTAGCAGAGTTGGACTGTGAGGCGCACAAGAGGGGAACTCATACACACTTTAATGAAGTATTTACAGATAATTCCAACTGTCAAATAGTTGTGCTCGATGACATAGTGCAGAGTGCTGACGCTCTCTCTGCCTGCAGCCCGCTGCCTCCTCCTTAAGCACCAGGATTTGATTTCAGGTAAGGACTTATCGAGGAGGGAGGGAGAGGCTGCGGGGGCCTCGCCGGCGGGGGCCACGGCTTTTAACTGAAAGGAAAACAATCCTGGGAGCTGCACGTCAGAGCTCAGAGAGTCGGACACAAAGTGAGAGACAGAAAGAGGGACGATCGAGCCGATGTCTTCAGTTTGTTCTCAAACACTTTCATTAAGTTCAGACCTCGACGAGCCGCTCAATCCAACAACACATCAATGAATCCTTCGGGACAGAAAAGACGAAGGTGAAAGGATGAGGACGTCTTTGTAATAAAAACAACTGATTTAACGTTTTACAACTGAACGCTTTAAAGATCAGAGGAGAGATTTCTACGGCTGCGTTTAAATGAGATCATGAAGTTTGAGATATTTGTCATCCATCAATAAATGAATCTATAGAGGCCGTAGTCCTCTGAGCGGGCGTCCCGGGTTCAAATCCGATCCGTGGTTCCTTTCCTGCATGTCATTCCTCCCACTCTCTCCACCCAATTCATTTATTGACCTTTTAAGACAAAATGTATATTTCTTTTGTAGCTCTAAATCCTCAATCAGTCCTGTATTTATTTGATTTAATTAATTTACCTCTAATTTAGTATTAATTTACCACAGAGTTACTCCAGCGGTTATTCTAAATATTATTTTTTAACGAGTTCAATTTAACCAAAGACGTAGAAAAAACCATTTGAACCTGTGAATGAGTTTATAGACTTTTATTTGTATTAAGTAGAAATAAAAAGAAAATATGAAACACATTGAATCTTTCTCCACACAACTTGATCAAGTTGAGGATTTTATTTTTTGCGTTTGAAAAACAGAATTATGTTGAGTATTTTTATTTTTATGAATCAGAAATAAACTTTAAATAAAACATCAACACAGACATTATTCTGATTATAATTATATTATGATAAAATCATAGATTATGTTGATGATTTCAGTGAGTTTCACTCTGATGATAGAAGATGTGATTATTATTATTAACAGCAATATTCATGTTTTAATGTAATTATTATTTATGAACATTTATTATCATATGACTATGAAAAATAACAGTTTAATAATTATTGTTATAATTAATATTAATTTAATAATTGATATCAGTCAAAGTGTGCGCGTGGGAAGGTTTTGTTGTGATGTCATCATGAAGCGCTGATCAGTGATGTCAGCACGGAAACCAAGTTATGATTTTTTAAAGGTTTTAAGTTTAAAGATCTTGAAAAGAATGAATGAAACGTCCTTTAAAATCAGCCGAATAAACCGAATATTAACTTTCAGCCAACAATAACTTTAACAATTAATAGTTAATAAAAAACACATCTTTTTGTGTTTTTAACGAAAATTAAAAATAAATCAGTTCAGAGATTTAAACCTTCACAACCACTTTATCTAATAAATAAATACAAATAAAAACGAGTCATTTTAGACACGAGTGTTTTATTCAGTTATTCATTTGGGGTTTTTTTGTTTTTAACGTTTTGTTACTTCCGGTTTCAGTCGCTCGATTCTCACCACGAGACCAATTTAAGCGACACTATAATAATAATAATCATCATAATTATTAATTATTTAAAATAATTAAAAGAAGGAGGCCCACGTTATTTCTCGTTTTACATGTGGCCTAATAATAATTATTATAATTTCCTTCTGTGTTTTATGGATTCAAATGTGTTTGTTGATGTTTTTCGTCTAACTTTGAACCTAAATCCTGTTTTTATTATTAATTATTTCTAATGACCAATACAAACCTCTGCTTGCATAAACACTTTGAATCGTCGTCTTCACATCGTGTCAGGCCTCTCCTTCTCTTTTCAATTCTCATTCAATCTTTGATTTATCTCCTGATCAATGATGAGCACGTGCGCGTCTGTCTGCAGAGTGAATTTAAAATGTGAAGCTGCTGAAATTATTTCAACGAAAAAGGGAAAGTCAGGGGATTTATTTATTTGGCTGCATTTGTTGTGCAACTCAGGGAAAAAACACCAAATAAAAACTGTTTTAAAAAATCTGATAAAACAATAAAAAAAACAAAAAAACCCATCACAGTGCACACCTCCACGATGTGTGTGTGTGTGTGTGTGTGTGTGTGGGGGGGGGGGGGGTGGCAGAAAGAGACAGCTTTTTTGTTGTTGTTGTTGTTGTTGTTTTTTTTGGGGGGGGGGGGTATTTCTGTTTTTATTCTTCTGTTTTATTTGCTGCTGTAACTCCACAAATCCTCCAGTTTGGGATCAATAAAGTAAATCCATCCATATGTCAGATTTAAATAATTAATTATTTCTCCTGCAAACATGCTTCAAACCAGCATGAGCCGCTTTATTCCTCTTTATTTCATACAGATGCATGGAGAGTCTTCCTGAGAGCTCGCAGCGTCTCACCTGTTGGAGGTGACGCACGCGCGCTCTTTAGTGCCTGTAAGTTCAGACACTTCGTTATTTAGACACCAAAGCATGAAGGCAGAATTAAAGGATTCTGGGTCATTATGGGAAGATGAACTATTCTGTGTCTCTTTAAAGAACAGTTTGGTACCCAGCCTTCTTCGTTGTTTGCTGTTTGTTTGTTTGTTTGTTTGTTTGTCTGTTTGCAGTGTTCTCGGGATGTTTTGGGTCTTTTCCTCTCCGCCACACAGCCGCGCTGTTTGCACAAATGATGCTTCTGCTTTACTGCTTTTCTCCTTCTTTCTCTCTCACCCACTCACAAGGTGACAACACAACAAGTCTGCAAAAATCTTCCGAGCAAGCAAACAAGCTTCTTGGTGGCAAATATCACAGACACAAACGTGGCATGAAAGCGCGCGCGAGCCAGCAGCAAGCAGCTGGGCGGTTCTTTGTCTTCAGCCCGGATCTCTTCTTCATGGTGTGAGAGGAGTGACTTTAGACTTGTGCATGGTGCATCTGTTCTCCTGAACGCTTCATGATGTGAATCCAGGCTCTAACAAACTCTGCATATTTATTAATATTTCACCTTTCTTGATGCAAAGCAGACACATTCTTCTCTGTGTGATTCTGCTGACTTCTTGCTTTCTAAACGAGCTTCGTGCTCTGCTCACAATCACACGGTCACTCGCTAGAAATCGTTTTCCTGCTTGGAAGTGAAATATGGAAAAAAGAAAAAAAAAAGTTATTATTTGTGTGTGTGTGTGTGTGTGTGTGTGTGTGTGTGTGAGGGAGGAGGTGCTCAGTGAGAGGAAGTTATCGGCCGCAGTATGCACGGAGCCCCCGGGCCAGGCTACACACACACACACACACACACACACACACACACACACACACACACACACACACACACACACACACACACACACACACACACACTTACCTGCACGATAAATATGTTCTCAATAAGTGTAAGTGGCCCACATTACTCTCCAATCACTATCATGTTAAACACGCGCTGTGGGGCTCATCCATTATTCACAGCAGTCCTCTCAATCCATCTCCATCGAGCTTATTTCAGGGATCAATATTTCATTCTTCTTCGTGGAGTTTTTTTTACGCGTGTTTGGCCTCGTTCCTAGATTCCCAGATCCCCAAGAAATGGAAAATAGACGGAGGGAAGCAGCCGGTAAGTGATGCAGCGGAGCCGGTGGCGTCAATAATTCACGCCGCCGGCTGCAGAGGAGAGTTTGCATGATGAGGTGAAATGCACAACATGCAGTTAGTGAACATTTCTCTGAATAAATACAAACACACACACACGCGCTCCACTGACGCTCATGTGATCCTCTGTAACTCCGCATTTAACTCCACCTATTAAGACTCAATTATTTATTTTCTTATTATTTAAAATATTCTAAAATCTGAAGGAGACTGAAGGAGAATATTCTTCTTTAATTGTTTTTTATTAACCTTGATATTTCTGCAGCCCGGGCTCTCCTTTCTGTGCACTGATCAAATATTTAAAGCAAAAAACACATTTGTGTTGAATTCTCTGGATTTCGCAGGAAAACATTAAAATTTCAGGACATTCATGATCCTGCTCACAACCTCACAGAGAGACTCCAACGAACAAAAAGCCCCCTCGTGTCAACACGTTTGTAATTAATTTAAATATAATTCTCTACAATAAATCAAAATAAACTACAAATGCTGCTCTTAAAGGAGTTCTGGCCCACCACTTAATTATGGGTGCCGAGTGTGGAGCTTAATATCGCCCTCTCCAGAAGCCGCAGACACTTTGGGTTTAACGGCCTGTGTGGGGACGAATAAAGCTGCAAATGGATTTTAACGATCTTATTTCAAACCTCTAATGAGAGCTTTTAGAAATTAAAATAACTGCGTGAGATCGGCGCGCAGGGGACGAGATGAAATCTAAATCTGCTCATTTCGACGTTTTTACCTTTCATGACATCTCTCTGATCCCTTATCGTCGCTATTAGGCCTGCGTTTACGTCACTCTCTCCCCGCGCACGCGCGTGCACCGACATCGTCATCTTCGTCGTTATCATATTTAATATTATTGACGAATGAGCAGCGAGCAGCGCTCCGGATCTCAGCCTCGGTCTGTTCCCACTTAATTCTTCAGCAGCAGCAGCAGCAGCAGCAGCAGCAGCAGCCAGGTGTGTCTCCACGAGGCTTCTAGCTCAGGTGAGTCAGACACGGGACTGAGAGGTTCCTGCTTTAAATGTGCTCGTAAATCTAAAGTAAAGAAGGCCACGGCTGGGCTGTAGAGACGGTCAGCTTTGGATGAACAGACTGACGTCACTTTGATCGTCACTCATTGATCAGGACTCGTTCATGGTCACGAGGACGGAGGCCTCAAATCTCTCTTTCCTGGAGAGCTGCACGCGCTCTTTGAGTTGACCCCACTTGAGCAGCTCATCCAGGAGAGCTGAGCAGAACCCACTCCTCCTCCTCCTCCTCTTCCTCCTCTCTGTCACCGGTGCCCCGCGCGGCTCCTGTCCCACCAGCACGAGGCTCCTTCAGCCAACATGTTTGGACGCGCGGCTTCTCCTCTCCTGTCGCCCTGCTGCGCTTTACTCAGCGTCTCTCTCTCTCTCTCTCTCTCTCTGTGTCTCGTGCTGTTTAAAAAGTTGCAGTTGAACGTGTCAGAGCTGCACGCGGAAGTTTGGAAAGAAGGGAATCACAAACATGAAGTGAGCTGCGTCAAAAAACGAATTTACGATTCGGAGAGAATGTGAGGCTCTGTGACTCTCAGGCTTTTTTCTTTTTTGTTTGTTTGTTTGTTTTTTAATTGTTTGTCAGTTTTTTTTTGCTAAATATAAACGTCAAGATTCCTGATTCAACTATACATGTTTAAAAAGCTCGGGTTATTTCAGTTCATGTGATTATTCCACATTTAAAGGAAAACACATTTCATTGAGGACTTCTTCAAACTGATGCTTTTAGTGTAAATGTAATTTTATATATAAGTCCATAATGAGTCTTTATTGATGCCTGACCCTCGACAGTTAATCCTCCTTATCTCTGAAGGTCACTCTGATTTTAATCTCACATTGAATCTAAAGGACGAGCCAGCCAATCCACGGGCGAGAGTTATGATCTCACATCAAATTAAAGGCCATAGCGCACACACACACACACACACACACACACACACACACACACACACACACACACACACACACACACACACACACACACACACACACACACACACACACAATGAGTGAGCAGGTTTTGTAAACAGTATTTATCCGTGTTTTTGTTGGATTTTTCTCCAGAACGAAAACTGTGCCAAGTTCTGTGTGCGCGCGCGCGCGCGTTTAAAGCAACAACACATTGGTGACCAGGTCAGCTGTGCGCGTGGTCATCAGCAGCAGCAGAATGACGCGGGATGTGATCACGCAGAGACCACAGACTGTTTAAGTCTGAATCTCAGGGAGAAGAAAGACTTTTTTTTTAGCGTTTGGACAAAAAACACGATGTCTCATCTGTGCCCTTCTTATCAGCCTATTAACGTGCACGAGCGCGTGGACTTCACCTGAGCTGATTGTACCTGCGGGATGAGCCTGCCGGGTGGAAGTATTAGTGAGGAGCTGCAGCGCTGATAGCAGAGTGATAAGTTTGTGCTGCGCTCACAGAAATATTCTAATGCTCTATCTGCTGTCTCTCATTAAAGTCAAGGTCTGCGTGATAGTCCCGCATTATGACCCCGCGCTTTACACTTTATTACGCAACTGTTAATGATGAACATTAAGTCAGAGCTGATTTTATTAAAGCATCTGAGGAGGAGGAGGAGGAGGAGGAGGAGGGGGGGGGACCTCTGGAAACATTTTAATAATGATAAAAGTTCTGATGGACACTTTTTCTCACTCTGTGTCCAACAAAAAGCTTCCTGTGGGTCAGATCAGCTTTTGACGCCCCCTCTGTTCCCTCCCTCCCTCCTTCCTCTCTCTCTCTCTCTCTTTGTCTCTCCTCCCTTCTCTCCTCCCTCTATCAGTCAGTGCGCCCGTTGGCACAGCAAAGATTGAAAGTGACACACTCTGATTAGAAAGCGCTCCGAGAAAATCGCGCTCGTGCTGCTCCTCAGACGCCGGTTTGCCGAGCTCCACGGTCCAGCTTTCTTTCTGTTCCCTCTTCGCACATTACTTTTTTTTTTGCCTCTTTTTCCGTCCACTTCCTTAGAGGATGGAGCCATGAGTTCAGAGGAGCGCTGACTTGTGCAGCTGAGAGGCGTTTTGAGCTAAAAGGGCGGAAAACGCGTAAAAAGGAAGACGAGAGAGAGAGACATTGATTGCCCAAGATTGCAACTTTTTTTGTGGGATACAGGACAGAACACTTCCGCTGACCCCAAAGTCTCCCTCCTCCTTCTTTCTCCACTTTAACTTCCCCTCTGATCGAGCATCCTCCCGGTCCTTCTGCTCACTTTACACTTTTTTTTCCACGCGCAGTCTCGTCGCGCCCAAACCGACCCCGTCATCTCCACGCTAACTTTTTGTTCTTCTCTCGTGGATCTCCGGTCCGGTTAACGATTCCAGATTCAGCTCGAGGGGAGCTCCGTGATCCTCCGCCGCAGAGTCTCCAGGAGCCGAAGCACAGCTCAGCCCTGGATTCAATACTCCTGCTCAATGGACAGAGCCTCCTCAGCGGGCAGCAGCGCTACAGACACGCCGTAAACAGTGAGTGTGTACACACACACACACACACACACACACACACACACACACACACACACTAGACTAACGTTGACATAGATGAGTGTTTTTTTAAATTAATTGATGCATCATAATGTGAAATAAATAAAAACGGTCCCTTTAAAAGTTGAACTAAACACAAACTATAAATAATGATCAGTATTATTAGTGTTTTTATTGCAGCTTAATATTCTCATAATATCAAATATACACTCATTAATAAATGGTGTAACACCACTTAATACACACGTTTTTAATTTATCCAATAAATACATTAAAGTTGATAAATACTTAGCGACATTTTAGACTCAAATTCCCCCTGAAAGAGAGTTAACATTCAGTGCCTTTGACTTTGTGACTTTCTTAAAATAAAATATATATAGTTTTTTAATTCTTTCTTATTTAAACATTTTTAAAATGCAAGAAGATTTTGAGACTTTATTAAAACGATCTGACAACTTTTTTCATGACTCAGCAGAATTGAATTTTATATTTTGATCTTTTTCAAGAAGAAGACTAAATAAAGATTTACACTTAATCTTCTCAGGTCACTACAGGTCATACACTCAGAGACTACAGGTATATATGTGATTATGTCCGCGCGCGTTTAAAAGCTCTATATTTTTTAAATGTGTGAAAAAGTGCGTCAGTGTGCTCACTTTGTGACTTTTTAACTTTTAATAAATAATTAAAGAGCTGAGTTCATGTGAGAGGTGTCACTCACGTTACTGTTTAACACGAGTTTTAAATGAAGCCCTACTTTTTCTGTTTTCTGTTTCTTCCTCCGCGTTGAAGCGCATCCTCTCCTCCGGCAGCAGCAGAGGATGAATAAAACATAGAGAGGTGTCGAACCAGCACCTTTTCACCTGCAGATACACCTGAGACACACACACACCCACACACACACACACACACACACGCTGAGCTTCAGAGAGCACACACACAGGTTTTTTTTTTTTAATTCACAAGCAGCTTATAAAGAGATCTGTGCGCGCACGAGCTGATCAGAGGAGAAAAAGGCCTCCAGGAGAAACTGAAGCCAACTGCTGCAGAATGAGAAACAGGCCTTGCTGTCAGGAGCGATAGTTTGTCCCGGGATAAACACAAAGCAAAGCCACGAAGTCAAACCTACAGCAGCCCCCCCCCCCCCCCCCCCTCCCCGCGTGGAGCTCAACGTGAAGGTGACGCGTAAACAGGTGAGGCGTCTCGAGCGTCAGGGAATGAAAGCTTCACTTCTCACTTTAAGAGTTGAATTAAATCTAACTGTACAGAATCTCTCTGACCTTTTACCAAATAAAAAAACCCCACATAAAAACAAAAAGAAGCCACGAGCCGGTTCCTCACCGTCACCGGTCTTTTTGTCCTCATTGATTTACCACGAGCTCCCGTTTGGACATTTTGTCTTTATTTTGGAGGGGTGCAGGAGCGGGAAATGAGCGTTATTTTTATGCACAGACATAACTTTAAATATGTGGATAAATTAAGAATAAATAATAATTAATTGAAGCTGCGTGAGGCATTCTGAGCCAATCTAAAACACTTATTTCTCCTCATGTTACAGAAATATCACAAATAATTAAATGTATAAAAAGTGGATTTATTTTGGAGCAAACAGCGAGGAGAAACGGATTCGTTTCAGTCGGTTTGATGGAGACTGTGTGCAGGTTTGAGGCCTGCAGGCTGTCAGCTTCAAGTTTGCACACTTCATGATTAAAAAAAAAAAGAGAGAGAGAAAAGAAGACAAGTTGACAGGCTGCGCAGACTCAGAAGGGGGGGGGGCTTTAAAAAAAAGTGGAAAAGTGAAATAGTGTTGAACTCTCTGAGGGCGACATGGACATTATCTCTGGTCTGCAATTTCAGCCATAAAATCTCCACTTTATTTGAAGTTTCATTCTGTATAAACTCAGGCTGCCTTTAATCCATTAATCCTTTAAATGCTATTTATTCATTCACATCCTAAAGGTCAGCTCCTCTTTCTTTAAATCAGGGACTGAAATAAAAAATTAAAAACCAACAACATCAAATCCAAATAACATGCAGGAGAAAATACAACATGACCAAAGCGTCTGCTAAATTAACTGCTAATAGTGGCACAATATTTTAATATTTCACATCAAATTAAATATCATTTTTAATCAAATTCAAAATGCAGCTGAGAGCTTCAATTTCTATTTTTCTGTTTTCCTGAAGTTATCATCCATCATAGAATAATCTCATGTATACAGTCAATTAGATCAATGTTTAAAAATGTTAAGAAAGTAAAGAAAAAAAAAACACGTTCTATCAAACCATAAAAATATTTTATTAATTAATGAGTGAAAGGTCATTTAAATCAAAAATGTAAAATCTTGAGGTTCGGCTCTGATATTTCTGTCACTCTCCTCCCTCCTACGTGTGTGTGTGTGTGTGTGTGTGTGTGTGTGTGTGATCCAGCTCAGTTCACACGTAATAAGGGTGTGTCAGCGTTATTAAACTGCAGATTAGATAGCAGAGCGGCTCCGTGGGCAGAGACAAGCTTCTCTAATGATGCTCCTCTCTCTCTCTCTCTCTCTGTGGGCGTCGCTCTCAGATCACCGCTCGTAATGTCTCCCATTCATTTTAGGTCGTGCACATTTCATCTAAATATAAACAAACGTGTTTTACGGCCTGATGTGACTGGGAGAGCTCTGGGAAGTGGATGCTGAGAGCTTTTCCAGCTCGCTCTTCCCACTCTGGTGAGGCTGGTGTGACCTGTGGTGGACGGTTTGGCATCTGTGTGTGTGTGTGTGTGTGCGTGTGTGTGTGTGGTGAACTTTTGGTGTTTTCTTTGTGCTGAATCTGCCCTCTAAATGTCTGCGAACATGGCAGGATGTCTTTTAAAGTCACTCTTTAGAATAACTCTCTGCTTCTGTCCACTTTCTGCATTTTGTCTGTTTTCATTTTTGTCCCCGCTGCTGCTGCTGCTGCTGCTGCGTTGACAGTCAGTGTGTGGTCCCTGGAAGTGTTAAAGCAGCCAGTCTGTGTAGCGTGCTGGCTGTGGTTTGTGTGGCTTACTGTCTGTCTGTGTATGTGTGTGTGTGTGTGTGTGTGTGTGTGTGTGTGTGTGTGGGGATAAGTGTGTGTGTGTATGCATCCTCTATAGCTGCAAGGGCGAGGCAATAAATGTTGCTTCATCCCGAATTATCAAATGAGATGTTTACGAGAGACGAACATGTTTGCCAGAAGGCCCTCCCCCCCACCCCCCTTATTTCAGTGTGTGTGTGTGTGTGTGTGTGTGTGTGTGTGTGGACCCCCTCCAGAGCTACAAACAGAACCAAGGCTGTGTGTTTTTGTCCTGAAGGTCTTTCTCCCTCTCACACAGTAACACATCTGACGCACATAAACAACAAATTTCACAACAATGAAACCTTCCCCAAAAACAGCAATCATCTCTCGTGAACATAAAAAATGACAATCCAGCGTTTTGTTTTCTGACATTTTTGTGACTTTAATTGTGCAAGAAATGCAGCGCCAGTCTTTTCCCAGCAGCCTCTCGTCTGCCCGGTGCCTCAGTCGGCATAAATAACGGACGCAGCCTCCGTGACTTCACCTTTCGGTTTGTAGCGCTGCGTTTCACATTTTGGCCGCCACCGTGTTGTTGTTGTTTCTTTTCTCGACAACATTTGGACGAGAGTGCGGAGCTGGAGGGAAGTTTGATCCGAGGGTTTGTGCGTCGAGCTGATTCATTATGTGTTGAGTTAGCTTGTGAAGCATCGTGTTAGCTGCAGAATGAGATTCTATTTGTGGTCGCAGCTGACTGGAGTTGTTTACTGAAGCGACTGAAATGCTAACAGAGAGCTGAAATCCTGTCCTCTACGCTGCAGCTGGCCGTCTTCTCTGCAGCGAGCGAACACGCCGCGCACACGGAGCGCTGACTCAGATAGCTGCTGATTGTTGCTAACATGTAAATAAGATAACGCTGGAGGCGGGCTGCTTGTAAAAAGTGCAGCTCAGACTTGTTGGACGCTCACAGAGAAACTCGTCTGATATTTACATGGACAAAAGGCTCCAACAGCACAGACACGGCCTGGAGGTCAAAGGTCAGAGGGGACAGCTAGCAGCTCCTGTCACTCAAAGAGGCCACGCCCACTGATTATTTTTATTTGAACATAGAGCTCTATGGGGACTGACTCACTGCAGCAGACAGCCTCTAGTGGACACTGGAGGAACTGCAGTTTTTTGACATGTCTGACCGTGGGGTTTCATGTGTGTGAGTTTGCTGCTTGGTGCCGATCCTCCCTGTGCATACAGACGTGAACACATGCGTCAGTGTGTTAACAGCAGGGTGTTTAATATCACTCCACCTCCTCCTCCTCCTCCTCCTCCTCCTCCTCCTTTTATCTGTGCTGCACAGAACAAGCATTAACCAATAGCTTGATAACCCGGCTATAAAAGTGGATCTCGAACAGCAGTGTCTGAATATCTTCCTATAGAGGGAGACGCCTCTCCCATTCTCCCCTCCTATCAGTGCTAATAATGCCCTGACAGGTCACTGTGTGTGTGTGTGTGTGTGTGTGTGTGTGTGTGCGTGGTTTTGCATGTTCAGAGAACAACCCTCCTGCAGCAGACACGTAACCTAACGGTAGATACAGATACAGCAGAGGCAGTTAGAGCAGGAGAAGCTGGGAGTTTTGGGGCTTCAGGTCAGTTTCTTTTTCTTTCTAACAAACGTCTGATTCCTCCGACTTCTCGCCGCCGATCGTCCCGCTGAAACTCTCCGTTTTAAATCTCGGTGTGTGAGCGAGCTGCTGTGTTTACTGCTCTTTGTTTCCTGTCACACTCTAGTTATGTGTGTGTGTGTGTGTGTGTGCGCGTGTGTGCGTCTTCGTGATTGCATATGAAATTTGAAGCCACGAGTGGCATACATGTAATCTATCTGTAATCCTAACTTTTTACATTTCACGCACGCCTGTCTATTTAAAACGTTTTGAGCGTTTCTTTAACCAGGATCGTCCCTTTGAGATTAAGAATCTCTTTTTCCCGAGGGAGACCTGGTCGAGACAGTCAGCAGTGAAAACATAAAGTTACACAAAGAGAGAGAGACAAAGAAAACTAACAAAACACTAAACTTTGCATAAAAAAGAGAAAATCTATGAGTCCAATCTGTGAGTCAGCAGTTCAAGCAGGCGAGTTAAAAACATGGACGTCCTGTAGACTCTGCTTCCAGGTCTTTCATTTTAAATGTAAAAACACTGAAGGGCACAGTTTGATTCCAGGCTGACAGGAAAGCTCAACGTCTGTCTGAGCGTTTGTGACAGAGAGGTCAAAGAATACGCTCCAGTAAAAACACAAGTGTGTGAGCGGAGGAGCCTCTGGGGGGGGTTGCAGCATTTCCCTCCCTGACGTTAGCAGCAGCTCAGCTTGCAGCCTCTCTGGATGTTCAGCGTGCAGAAACATCAAGTTCAAGATCACGCAGGAACAAAGAGAAGAAACGTCTTTTTCTGACGTCATGTTGACAAAGTTGAAAAAATAGGAACGCAAGTGTGTTAATTGTGTTTTATTTTGAAAGTGACTGTGTGCGTTTCCTTGTTTTGACCTCCTGACCAAGTCGTCGAATTCTTGACACGATCCTGCAGCATGCTAAAATAGACTATTTTATATTAAACGTTATATTGAGTTTGAGCTCTAGAGACCGTGGAGCGCGCCGCTCGCACTCGAGTGGCGGCGAACTGAAGGAGAATTTGGAAATTAGAAGTTCTGGCTGTAACCTCTCCTGAAGGTTCCTGTTTCTGTAGCGTCAAAGAACATTTGATATCCAGTGACTTAGACTTTATTTTTAGGGATAGTTGACCTGCTCTTTATAAAAAACAAAGAAGTCTGTCTGCGTCCAAACTTTAATCGAGGTAAAAAAACGAAGGCAGGAGAGAGAGAGAGTGACTCGTCCACGTCCTCCTGCTGCTGCCCTTCCTCCCCCGTCATTACACGGTGCGTCCTTCAAACTGATGCGAGTACCAATCAGTGTTAGTCCGGAGTCTGATTTGGAGAGTTTAGACTGGCCTTGAATTACACGTTGACTCTGCGTGTGTGTGTGTGTGTGTGTGTGTGTTTACGTCTCTGAGCTGGACACGTTGTTTATAGGTGTGTTTGTTGTCCCGTTCCTACTCCTCCATTTCTTTGGGTGTGTCTGCTTTTTTTTTTTTTTTTTTTTCTCGCTCTGCAATCTTTGCCGTCTTTGGCTCTGCGTGTGTATTTGTTATGTCTGGAACGTGTAATAATGTGGAATTTGATACAGCGGCTTATCATCCAAACATGAGGTTGTCCCAGAATTAAACACGATACGGGACAAACTGAGCGCGCAGGGTTGACCTGCTCCGTCTGCAGCAGGAATATTTTTATTTGATTTAACAGTAAAAAATCTGATTTTGTATTCTTTAATGAAGCAACATGTAGCTCCGCCCCCTAGTGTTTAAAATGAGTACTGCAGTATAAACTCTAATCATCACAGAGAGCTGTCTGGCTCCGCCCCCTCCTCTCACACAGGTCAGCATGTGGCGGACACTGTAGCTTCAGTGTTTAGCCAGCTCTGCATGTAGTGGACACTGTAGCTTCAGTGTTTAGCCAGCTCTGCATGTGGTGGACACTGTAGCTTCAGTGTTTAGCCAGCTCTGCATGTGGTGGACACTGTAGCTTCAGTGTTTAGCCAGCTCTGCATGTGGTGGACAGTGTAGCTTCAGTGTTTAGCCAGCTCTGCATGTGGTGGACACTGTAGCTTCAGTGTTTAGCCAGCTCTGCATGTGGTGGACAGTGTAGCTTCAGTGTTTAGCCAGCTCTGCATGTGGTGGACAGTGTAGCTTCAGTGTTTAGCCAGCTCTGCATGTGGTGGACACTGTAGCTTCAGTATTTAGCCAGCTCTGCATGTAGAGACACTGTAGCTTCAGTGTTTAGCCAGCTCTGCATGGGTCTGTAAAGCTTTCTGCGTTCTAACCTCTCTCCATGTTTCAAAAGCATCTCCAACATTGATCCTAGTTCTCAGTGGGTACAGGATTAAGGTTAATGATAAAAGTCCTTAATAATTGATTGCACTCTCTCTCTCTCTCTCTCTCTCTGTGAGGTGTGTTGTTGCCAAGAGAGGCAATAAACTGGTAAAAAATGTGTCATGACCCTCTCCTTATCAATGAGACATTACCGTCGCTCCTCGTCTCCACAACAGACAATCAACAGCTCGTCTTATCTCGTCTTTATTAACAGCTTCGACGCTCGCTTATCGAAGAGCTCGCTGCAGAAGGATTTAGGAAACAGACGATAACGATCCTCACACGGTTTGATATCAGCGTTTCTGACCTAATAAATATTGTGTGTGTGTGTGTGTGTGTGTGTGTGTGTGTGTGTGTGTGTCAGAGTTATTAACACAGATCAGCGTTATACTGTCACATCCGTTTTTTACTTCAGGACACATGGTCGTTGCTCAACACGCCATGTATTGTCAGTGTGTGACGGAGGATGTTTATGTGCGCATCAAACACACACACACACACACACACACACACACACACACACACACACACACACAGTTTAAAGGTAAAATCAGAAGCTTTTTATCGTCAAAATATAATTACAGACGTCTCTGAAAGTGAAGCTGCTGCATCGTCCCCTCCACAGAGACTCTGTCCTCTGACTGATTAGCATCAAGCTAACACACTGACTTTGTATGTGACTTCCTGTGCTTCTGCAGCCAGCCTCTAGTGGACACTTGAGGAACTGCAGGATGTTACACTTCTGCATCGGCTTCATTTTTCAACACCGGAGGTTGCTGCTTGATTTGAACATGATAAATATTAATTGTATTTTAAACTGTGTTTTCTATAAAATACTTGTTTAAGTTTCTGAATCTATTCATTTGGAATATTCTTTGAAAAAGAATTGTTGGATTTTTGTCTGAAAAAAACAGACGTGAGAAGAGATTTTAAACTGACGTAGCAGAGCTGGATTAAACCTCTTTATACCGGCTGCTATGATAATGTGCAATTCTTCGCAGCCTTTGTGATCGAGGCGTATGTCCTCATGGAACAAAAAAGAAAGAAAAAAAAAAGTATTCCTGCGTCTTTGCACGTGTTCAGAGACGATGCTGGGAATCTGTGGCTATCTGCCGTGCTGTTTGTACACATGCATGAAAGCTGGGGTTAGATGGTGAGATGTCTCAGGCCGGGGTCGTGATAGGGATCATCAGGGAGCGACGACGGGTTAAGACCTGCGAGTGTGATAGCGAGTGTGCAGGATTATTTGAAATAGGAGGGGGAGAAATCAGCCTCTGAAGTCACACACAGGCTGTAATCTGGCGCCCAAATCAGCCCTGTGAATGTGTCTCCATGCTCTGTTACGTTTGGTTGTTCTTTATTGTAGCTACAACATTGTTAGTGGTTGGATATATTTACAATGCCTCCTTTTTTCTCAGCACATCGTGAGTTATGGCTCCCGCTGCTTTGAACTCCTTTTCTTTCTTAAACCCACTTTTATTAAACTCTGCCACTTACATTTTTGGCCTGTTTGCCTCCCACACTTTTTAATCACGCCAAAGCTAATGTTTTTAATTTATTGTACATTTTGACATTTCGCCCCTCGAGCTCGTAATGCGTCTCAGATTTAGAGCGGTGGCGGTGGATGGTGTTTTTTTTTTTTTGATGATGATGTTGTGAAAGAAGGTAGAGGAGAGATGGAGAAAGACGGAGAGTCACCACAACAACAAAAACATTGTCTTTTGTTCGGAGTTGCGACAGCTGGAGGCGTAAAAGCTGCAGAAATATTTAAAGAAATGAGGCGGAGGGAGGCGAGGAGGAGGCGTTAACTAATCGAGCCACAGACAAACTATCAGCACAGATTCTGCAGAAATCATCTCTCCAACTCAGTGTCCATCCTTTCATTTAAATCCTGAGACCTTTTCCTTTTCTAATCCCTCTCTGTCGTCCCTGAGGGTCGCACGCGCCGACAGAAATCGTCCGGGGGCTCGTATGTAAATAAAAGAAGGCCATTTGGCACCACATGAGCGTGCTCTCTGATAGGCTGGCTCGCGTCCTGTCTGGTCTGGCAGCGTTTCTCCTGACATTACCCGTATTGGACGTTTGGCTGAAGCTCTCTCATCAGGGGACAGAGGAGACCCCAAACGTCTGTGTGCGCGTGCACGTTTGGCTCCAGCATGTGAGCTTATAAAAAAGAACAACATGTCATCCTGTGTGGGTTTCTTTCCTCTCTCTCTTTGTATCTGATCCACTCGTCTGTTCCTCCATGAAGTGACGATCAAGAAGAGTCAAAGTCTGCAGGAGGTCCGACGTAGTAAGAAGAATAGAGTACAGATGTTTGGGTGTGAATTCTAACTTGTGTAGTGAGACAGAAACCTTTCACGGTGATTCACTTTAGATTCTTTCTTTTTATTTTTGAGACGTTTTTATCGAACATCTTGACACAGAAACCGACTTTGAGACTGTCTGGACGGACTCAGGTCGGGAACTGGAGGGGTTGCTGGTTGAAGTCCCGAAGTTTCAAAATTAGTGCCAGGTCACTTCCTGAGCCCTGCAGAGGTTTCCATGAGCAAGGCGCAGAACCTCCTGTTTGTGCATGTGTGTGTGCGTGTCGTCCTGTGTGTGTGTGTGTGTGTGTGTGTGTGTGTGTGTGTGTGTGTGTGTGTGTGTGTGTGTGTGCAGCGTGTCTCAACAACAGAGTGTAAAAATACTCTCAATACTTTCAGACTTCTCGGACCAGTCACCCTCAGACTTTCACGTTATAGGACACATGTGTGTTTACCGCTGGGCCCCAAACATTTAGATCCATAAAGGGCTGAAGTCTAACCTGAACCATTTGGGGATCAAGCAGGACTAAAGTCTGCTTTTGTTAGGGACTACTTTCAGCTGCGGATGGATCCTCATTTGGTGCTCTAGTGATTATTTGGGGCAGCAGGAGGGTGTGTGAAGGATTCAGTCAAAAGTAAACGATTGTTTTTTTCATAGTGTTAAAGAAACATGTCATCAAGTCTACAGTGTGGCTCACTGATGTGTTTCAAATCTGTTTTTTTTTTTTTTTTAACAACAATAAAGCTTCATGGTGCCGAGACGGGAAACAGCACAGCCGTCTTCATTTCGTGCTCTCACCTGTTTTCAGACTCGTTCTCTCTGGCTGGAACTCCTCTGGGGGTGTGGAGGAGGATGGAGCGAGGAGGGGAGAGTCCCATCACCCAGGACAGTCCCGAGCGGAGGGGAGGCAGCCCGGACCTCAGCGGTCTCCCACCGCCGGGGAAGAAGGGCCGATTGGAGCTCAATGGGAGCCCCACTGGTCCGAGGATACGCCACAACGGGGCGCCGCTGAGACCCCTGGGAGGTAAGAGACGGGCTTATAAAGACACGCACGTTCAATGTCTGATGAAAACAATAGGACGCCCGAGAAAGCAGCGAGTACACCCGAGCCCTTCCAGAGAGGGGGCGTGGCCAGACACAGCTCATTTACATATTTAAAGCTACAGACACAGAAACAGCCTGTTCTGAGCAGGGCTGAAATAGAGGGGTTTATAGACATGATCAAATACAGGATCAGAGTGGATTTACAACAACACACTTCACACACATGATGAAGAGGAGCGAGGACATTGATTTCACCTGAGGAGGAGGATGATTATTATTTTTCAAAATGGAATGACACTAAGATTTTTTTTGGGAACTGGGCGAGCAGCAGTGAAAACGGCTCCTCGCTGGTCCACTTCAGAAGCTGAGGTGTTGAGCTCTCCTCCAGCAGAGAGAGAGAGAGAGAGATGTTGGCTCTGCAGAGAGTCACATCCTGAGCGTGAGCAGCGTTTGGCTCGGCGCTGCTGCTGGAGGAGCCGAGCTGTTTCTGTTAATCTATAAGTCAGGAGGGAACTGTATAATACAAGCTCACTAAATAAAGGAGATTGCTCCATATAAACAAGATTTATACAACTCACTCGGGGTTATCGATCCCTGCATTCATTGTGAAAGTTGTTTCTGGTTTATGTGTATGCATTCATGCATGCATTGAACCTTCTCTGTGGAGCTTTATGTCGCCAAATTCTGTGCACGACGTTTCTCGGGGTGTTTCCTAAAATCTGGGTTTCGCTTTAATTTCAAATTTGCTCTACAGTTTAACATTTTAGCTGAGTAAGGGACAGCTGAGCGTTCATGTACAGAGACCTTTGTGTTTGTCGCAGAGGCCACGGCTTCGAATCCGACCTCGGCACTTTTCTGCATGTCATCCCTCAATCTCTCCTCCCACCATTTCCACCTGCAGCTCTGCAGATCTGAACGATTTCTCTCAAACTGAAAAGTTTAGACTTCTGCAGAGAGTTCAGCTCACGTTTAAAACTTAAGGAAGCTCAACCATAAAGAAGTCCTTACCTTAGAACAGCAGAGCCGAAGGGGCGCTGGGGGCCGCATGCTTGGGGTGTACACAGTCCGTGGGTTCGGGTCCAGGTCCGGCTACATTCTTGCTCTCCCTGTCCCCGGTTTCTGACTCTGAGAAAAGGTCCGGTCTCTAGATGAGAGGCACGAAAACCCCCCAAAAAGAAACCTTTAAAAAGAGCAACTGAAACAGCAGCATGTCTGTAAACAAGCTAACGCTAACTTTAGCAGCAGCTCAGCTCTCGGCCTCCTCTTGGATGTGCTGTTGTTTATTAAATGTGTGTAACAAATGACCAGGGATCAGTTGTTCTTTGTGGCTCTTAAACAGAAGTTTGCAGCAGCAGCCTTTATACCTTCAAGTTAATAACACAACAAATCGATCCAGACTTGAGGGAAGGTATCTGATTGGAGCAGAGCCTGGGGGCCTCGCAGATACCTAATTCTGTGCATATGAGGAGTTTCTGATACTGGAATTAAAATCAAGAACACGTTTTGGAAGAGTTGGAGGAGATAAATAATAAATGAGGATCAGACCACTGAGAGAAAGTTTCTGTGTGAGAAACGTGACGAAGGGGTTTTGAGGGCGGGGCTTAGAGAGGAAGGAGAAAAAAGAGGACGGGGTTTCCTGTTCTGAACGGATGGCCGGCGTGTAATAATGACGGGTTGTCGTTGAAGAACGGAAACTCGACGTGTCTACTCCAAAACCACACAGTGCTGTCAGGAGGAGGGGGCCACACACACACACACACACACACACACACACACACACAGAGCAGCGTTCAAACCCAAACACGCAGCTTCACATTCTCACACACACCCCATATGTCCACATTCACACACTTCTACGTCGTGACACTCACACCCAAGAAACGCTGCCAAAACACACACCCACTTACACTCCAGACACACACACACACACACACACACACACTCTCTTATTTAAATATCCCGTTCACTCATCCCGATACATATTAGAGGGATTAGAGGTTTGAGGAAACATCACATCATCCAAACCAGATCATACGGCGAGCGGGCGGGCGATCACAGGATGAGAGAGAGAGAGATAGAGAGAGAGGGAGAGAGAGAGAGAGAGAGAGAGAGAGGGAGAGAGAGAGAGAGAGAGAGAGAGAGAGAGAGAGAGAGGGCTGGTCGGAGGGAGCCGCTCTGTGTTGACAGTTATATTTCCCTGTTGGGGGAAATTCACTTACTTGAATTGGCGCGGCGCTCCAGTGTGTAATTCACTCCATGAGAGCCTGGAGGACTGGGAGCCGAGTGATTAATGAGGAGGAAATAGAAATAGAGGAATTGACTGATTAAAACAACGGGTGGGATGGATCTGAGTGTGTGTGTGTGTGTGTGTGTGTGTGCATGCTGGGAAACAGGAGGCATATGTGTGTGTGCTCGGTATCCGTGCCCTGTGTTATTAGTGCTGGGACGCTGCCTAATGCTCTCAGCCCATCATTTCTTCAGAGAGCTCTAATTAATTGGCAGTTGACAGGTGGCCCAAAACCAAAAGCCTTTCAGGAAAAAGGCGGAGATTGAGGAGGAAGGATTGATGTTCCAGCACGGAGCCAGGACGACACGGAGGGTGAAAACACTCAGCTGCTCTTTTACACCGTGTCGCTCCTCAGGTGAGGGCAGCGTCACCTGTTCGTCCCTGAAGAATATCAGACTGATCACGCTGATGATAAAACAGCACCATGCAGTGACAGTGGAGAGAGTAATGTGGGTCGACCAATCCGTGTTTTCAGGTAGATGTCGTCCTTTACTGGGACGGGAGGGAGCGGATAATCCAGTCCAGGTATCTTCATTAGTTTGCAGAATTAAACGTGATATTGGAACATCTCCGGTCAGAAAGTAACCATGCTCACGTAGAGGTGAAAATCACCAAAGGAAGGTTTGCAGGTAAAATCCTCGATGCTGGAACCTGAAGTGAAATGTGTTGAAGATTGAAATATATTTTAAGGAACTCTCGGGTCCTGATGAAAAAGTTCCCGGGGCTGAAAAGTTCAGCTTGTTCTGCACGATGCATCACAGACGTCTTCTTTAGAGCCCCAAACACCTCCACGACTCTCCTGACTGTGGCTCAGCGGTAGAGTCGGTTGTCTCTCAGCTGGAGGGTCAGGGGTTCGATTCCCAGCTCCAGGTCAGATGAGGCACTTATTATAACCTGTAGTGTGAATGTGTAACCTGGTAAAGAACATTCAGGAACAAATCAGAACAGGAGCTCTTCAGTGTTTCAGCAAAAGGAACGTTTCATCCTCGTCAGTGTTCTCTGACTCACTTTCAGCTGTGGCGGATCAGAACAATGAATACATGAATAATGGCTGTCAGTGTTTCGGGGAAGGCACAAACAGAGAAGAACCGTTTTGAAGTCAATGACAACGACCAATTTAGTCATTTAGGTTTAGGTAACCGCACGCCGATGAACCCATCCCGATAAAACACGCGGATGACTGAGAGATGAGTCTGAGCCCACAATAATGTTCACATTTCTCTGCATTTAACAATTAAAAATAATTGTTTTATTTTATCTTCCACATGTGCTGCAGGGAAGTCGCTGAAAGAGTTACACAAGGATTTTTTATGTGTCAAGGTTTCAGCCACAGTGAGTGTGTGTGTGTGTGTGTGTGTGTGTGTGTGTGTGTTGGGGGAGCTGCAGCTCGCTTCATAAACGCTCTGAAGGTTTCGTGGGGGGATCTGGTTTGTTTCTCACCTGGTTTGAATTTCTATCTCTGAGGACGATTCAGAATGGCTCGGGTTAATTTTTCCGTCTCCTATTAAAGGAAACATTATTATCAGCACAGTCGCTTCAGTGCAGGTCTGTTTATTTGAATAGTATTTGCATATCTGTTATTATTCTGGCTTCTGTGTAATAGGCCGTTAGATAAAAAACCTGGAAGTGTCGAGAGGACAGAGAGCGGCTCTTTGCAGGTTTGCTTTCAACATCCCTCCATCTTTTAAAGGAAGACATATCTCATAACTCCAGTCTCTCTCTCTCCTGTGTGTGTGTGTGTGTGTGTGTGAGTCCTGACTGTCTCCAGTGAGGGAGAAGCTGGAGTCCTGCTGGCTGTGTTGTTGTCAGAGCTGTGTTTACATGGACGGGACGGCCGGCTCCTCCCCTTGTGTATAAAAGCTGTTTGAGTCAAGAAGAAGAAGAACATACTCACTGATTATTTGATGAAGAGTTTTTACATCATTCTGTGTCAGTTTACATGAAGCTACCAGCTAACTAAAGAGCGCTAACATTAGCATGCTAACACAACAATGCAGGACACAGGTTATTAAACATACCAGCTAACTAAAGAGCGCTAACATTGGCATGCTAACACAACATTGCAGGACACAGGTGCAGCCCGAGCAGAGGATGATCTTGTGCGCTTTAGTCCTCCGTGCGAACACGACAGGAATGAAAGGTTGGAGGTGTGTCTCTGGAGGAGGGCGGAGGCTTCAGTGTGGAGGAGGCGTGGCCTAACAGCAGTTTGTTTTGGTTTTATGCTGGAGCTCAAGAGCGACATCTACTGGATCAAAAAGTCACACATCCTCCTTTAAGTTAAGGGTCTAAAGAGTCTCAAACAAAACGATTGAAATGCTGTCAGACCTTAAAGAACCTTCTCTCTCTGTCTCAGGTCTGATGATTCCAGTCTTCTGCGTGGTGGAGCAGGCGGATGGCGGGATGCAGACAGACGTGTGCGACGGCAGAGAGGAGCACGCTGAGTTTGTCCTGGTCAGGAAGGATATCCTCTTCTCTCAGCTGGTGGAGACGGCTCTGCTCGCCCTCGGATACTCCCACAGCTCGGCTGCACAGGCCCACGGTCAGTCTGAGACGCTTCGTCTTCACGTGTTTCCTTCTCTTCAGACTCGAACATATGTATGTTTGTCAAGCCAAGTCCTTAAAGCACCTAAAATATATTTTAGAATCAGAGACTTACATGAAACATTTCAAACTTAATGAGATCAAAATTTGAGTATTAGAGAAGTTCTGACTCCTCGCGTGACGTGCGGCGAGCTTCGGGCTGCTTCTGATGATTTCTAAAAGTTTCATGTTGCTGCAGAAACATCTGACCTCAGGATTGTGCTTATAAATCTGCAGCTGCGTTCTTTCAAGACGAGTCAGGATGGGACATTTTGGGGAAACAGCTTATGTGCTCTTCACACTGGAACATTAGCACCTCAAAATGTGAAGCTAACGCCTGCAGAAAGTTAGCTTAGCTTAGCATTAAATATCAAGACTGAAAATGGGTAAAAAAAAGTTTGGAGAGAGCTACAAGTGAAGATAAAGTTCGCTGGCCCTGTTAGCTTAGCTTAGCATTAATGCTGTAAACATGGGGAAATTGTTAGCTTGGCTGCGTCCGCGTGAATGAATCTTTGGAAGAGCCGGTAGGCAGAGCCAGGCTAGCATTTCCACAGGCTTTATGCTAAGCTAGGGGGGGGGGGTTGACATGCAGTTAAAGGAGCCACAGGTCTGACTTGAACCTGGGCCGCCCACCTGGAACGCGACCTCACCACTAGGCCATCTGTGCCCCACGTCACGACCTCTGAAGAAAGCGGATCAGCCATAAAGTCCTGAGGCTAAACTCGGCCCTGAAGTGCTTTAAAACCTTTAAAGTCAAACGTCAGATGGAAAGTTCATGACGATGATCTTTGAAGTGGTGACACGAGTGTTTGTTTGGGCACCGACACCACAAAAAAAAGAAAAGAGCTTTGTCACCATGCTGCAGAGAAATATATAAACAGTACTTTCTAAACCCAGAATCTATGCTTTCATTTAAACATCTCAGGCGGCGCTTTTGTTTCTGTGACGAGTGTTTACTCGATGTCATTAACGACAGTCGTGATTTTTCCACCCACCGCACGTCTCGCTCTGTGCAAACTTTGGTGCCATCGCGAAGGATCTCTGAGAGGAGACTCCGACTCCGATCGGCGTCCTCAGAAGAAATCTGGATGTGAGGTCGACTTATTTAGAGCCTGACACCAAACTGTCACGGCGTCAATAAGGACAAGAATGTTTCAAAAACACAACTAAGACACAGACAGAGCCTGTAAAAGTCATTAAAGACACGACAACAAAGAGCCGGACAGGAATGTCTCCGCAAGACCAAAATACACTGTGTGTGTGTGTGTGTGTGTGTGTGTGTGTGTGTGTGTGTGTGTGTGTGTGTGTGTACAGTATGTGTGAGAATGTTTATGAAGCAGAGGAAAAGAAAAACTCTGTAATTTATTGTCACACACATGGTAGTCATCTGCAGCAGGACAGTGTCGTTTACTGCTGTCTTTTCTCAGCTATGCAGAAAATGCCATCTGGGGAAGTTGCCTCACATCGATGTAAAATGGAAACAACAGTAAGCAACACGAGTATCGCAACACGGCGAGGGCGGTGGGAGATCCCCATCTGTTAGAGATCTGGCTGCACTGTTTGTGTGCCTCTGTGTGTGTGTGTGTGTGTGTGTGTGTGTGTGTGTGTGTGTGCGATCTAGCAGGTCTATTTTGAATTACCGCTGCAGAACGAAGAGCATGCATGTGTGTGTGTTAGTGTGTGTGTGTGTGTGTGTGTTAGTGTGTGTGTGTGTGTGTGTTCTCTCGTCCCATAAACACTCGCAGGTAATCCCTTTTACAGCCTCAAGGCCAGCAGCGCTTATCAGACCTCCAGCCCACCTGAAACCGAGCGTGTACTCTTGACCTGCACCTCTCTGCTTTCTCTAAAGCGTCCCGACTCAAATCTCAAACCTGTCATACGTTTGAGTTCGTGCACGTCGAGCTCGACGCCACGACTAAAACGCCTGCGAGAGTGAACACAGACAGAATCTGTCAGGAGTGTCGATTGAGCTTCAAGGCGTCCAAACTCGTGATTTAACCTCCGGTTCTTATCCAGCGTCAGGATTGCACGCACACATCTTAGCGAGGTAGCCTAGCCTAGCATAGCATAAAGACTGCACGATCCCACTACTTTAAACCACTTCTTCTTCTGCAGTTGTGAAAATGTCCAACATTGTCCACGTGTGCATGCAAATCTGTTCAAACGCACTTTATGCAGACGTGGAGAGTGCAACACTTTGGTTCTTTAAATCTTGATTTAAAGTGCAGAACGGGAAGTCGTGCAACACGGTGCATTCAGGATCTTTAATCGGTTTTCATGTCGTGTTTTGAGTTTGGGGTGTCGGATCAGGACGCCTCCTGGTCTCCTCCCTCTGGAGGTCTTCTGGGCACACTCACCTGGGAGGAGACCAGGAGAGCCTGCTGACGACGTCCCCAGCTCTGGATGGGAACGTTCTGGACTATCGACACCTGAAGCTTCATCTTCAGGATATTTTCAGTTTTTGTTCGTGCTAGTTGTAGCTGCAGATCTTTTATGCCTTCTTTGGTTTTAAGATTTAGGTCTGCCATCAGCAGCCTGTCGGAGTAATAAACAGCACACAGATGCAGTGTCTTAAATTAAACACTGAAATAGTACGGGGAGTGTTTGTTACGGTCTGCACATGAATGCCATTAGTAGCACTTTTAGCCTCTGTGTTTTTGCCAAACATCAGGGGAGGTCTCTCTCGCCCTCTCTCTCTGTCTGTCTCATCAGTGTGTGTGTGTGTGTGTGTGTGTGTGTAGAAAACAGAGAGCCACATTGGTCCCCTGTCCACATCAAAAACCCACCACAGCAGGGGCTTCAAAGACGAGACCAAACGGGACATCGCAGCTCCGCACAAACAAAACGTCCCAGGAATGACGAGAACACACTCACACACTCGTAAACTGGATTTAACCCGCGCTACGACGTATGAGCACATGCTAAAGTTCACACACACACACACACAGGGCGTAGAGTCCCGTGTAGTCATGCATTATCACAGACAAAACACACGGCCTCCCCCCCCAGCTCCTCTCAAATGAATACTTTTTGTTTTTTAAAACAAGCGTTTATGTTAAATGAATAATTTCTGGCTTAAATTATACATTTTTTCCCCTGCGGTCCACGACCAAAATTACACAGAGTCCCGGCTATTTTCTGCCTGTTTGAATTGTGTCCTGCATTCTTGTGTCCCAGCGGTGTATTTAAAGTCCCCGCCGAGGACCACGGCCTTTCTTTAATTAGCTCAGCCCAGTAATTAACTGGGAGATATTGTTTATTTCAATTATAAGGGTCTGAAGGCTTTTATAGAATAGATGGGAGCAGACCTGTACTTTACGGCTTTGCTCGGTGAACGGTTAACAGTGGTCAGTGAGCGAGCGAGCGAGAGAGAGAGAGAGAGGAGGGAGGGAGTCGTTGCATTGTTGCAGTGCCACGTCTAACAGGCCACAAAGGGTCACTGCTATTTACTGGACGTCTGACCTGAAGCCTTCTGCAGAGCACAGTTTAGGCTCCGCCCACACGTGAAAGGCTGATCTATGTCGACAGATTCTACGCGTTAAGTGAACATGGTCGACAGGGTGAGGGCGGGCGC
>NC_136702.1:929042-939042 GCF_947650265.1 Symphodus melops | reverse complement strand
GCTGTACGAGATTTATGTGTGTGTGTGTGTGTGTGTGTGTGTGTGTGTGTGTGTGTGTGTGTGTGTGTGGAGGGGGGGGTGATCGCAGCATCAATTGCAAGCATATGTGTGTGTGGCTGGAGATTCCCTCTCTCTGCGCTGCACTGGCTCGAGTTTCCATGGGTGGCTTCCAATCATGATTAATGCTTGTCTGTTCCTATTGTGTGTGTGTGTGTGTGTGTGTGTGTGTGTGTGTGTGTGTGTGTGTGTTTACTTGAGCATGCCATGTGGTTGTTGCGTGAGTGTAAGCATTTCATATCATGTGGGTTATTAATTATCTCTCCCCGTGTGTCTCTCTCTCTCTCTCTCTCTCTCTCTCTCTCTCTCTCTCTCTCTCTCTCTCTCTCTCTCTCTCTCTCAGAGTATGATTTCCTCCATTGTGAATAGTTCGTACTACGCCAACGTCTCCACCGCCAAATGTCAGGAGTTTGGTCGCTGGTATAAAAAATACAAGAAAATCAAAGGTAAGCTCGCCGTGAGAGACGTTTTTGTCTTTGTGCACATTTGACCTTTAAATGATTCAAAATAAAGAAAGTGAAGCGCTAACAGCTGCTAGCTTTAAATCATTGCTTCCATGGCGTGGACTTTCACCTGATCTGGGTTTTTATTGAACAAGTCTGGATTCTGGTGCGAGCCACTGGTGCCACCTGGGACGGTTTAAAAAACAAGATAAGAAAGTGTTAAAGTCAGACGACACGTCATAAGGACCCGCCCGCCGCCAAAATCATTTCATGACATTCGGTGTCGTAGCGAACGACCTTTTCAGTTTATATATAACGATGAACGATCGTTTTAAAGATCATGTATGAAACTCAAGGTGTGGTTGTCATGACAACCTTTTCTCAGCATCAGGACCGTCCCCCCCCCTCATGGCTTGTGTTTGTGTTGTTGAGCAGTAGATTACCTGGAGAAGATGTGGTCAGGACGAGATCCTTCCGACATCAAAAGTAAGACTTGTAGCTCCGCCTCCTCGTTGACGTGAAGTGTTTCCTTTAACCCGCCTGACCGTCCCTTCTCTTTACAGTAGAGAGAGACAACATGGCCGACTTCTGCGTCCTTGGCCAGAGACCGCCTCCTCACCTGGCCGGCTTGGCTCAACTCAGTCACCTTGGGGCTGGCAGTCCGCTCCTGAAGGGGGGATCAGGAGACCCCCAGACCCCCTCCCAGCCTCCTCAGCAGCCCCCTCCTCCCCAGCAGCAGCCCTCCCCTCACGGCCCCCTCCACCACAGCCCTCCTCTCCGCACGGGCCAGGTGCCTCCCCCGCCGCCTCCGCCCCTGCCTGGGGCTCTGCAGCCCCTGCTGGGTCCAGGTGGGATTCTCTCCCCTCAACTCACCCCGCAAATGGTCCGCCAGCAGCTCGCCATGGCCCACCTCATCAACCAGCAGCTCGCTGTAGGCCGCCTGCTGGCCCATCAGCACCCGCAGGCCCTCAACCAGCAGTTCCTCAACCACCCGCCCATCCCGCGGGGCTCCAAAGTCGGCGACCATCCTGGGAGCAACCCGTCCGCCGCTGAGGTGTCGTCTGAGATTTACCAGCAGGTCAGAGACGAGCTGAAAAGAGCCAGCGTGTCCCAGGCCGTGTTTGCCCGTGTGGCCTTCAACCGCACACAGGTAAGAAAACAGGAGCGTCCGTGGTCACAGAGGGGCGGGGGGGGGGATTTCATAAGGTCGTCAGGGTTCTCATGATACCAGAACTTAATCTTTGATATGATCCGAGCAAGAATCAAACCCGTTCATCGATACCCGTTTGTTACCACGGCAACAAAAACAGAAGTCCTCCAAGAAATCCAATATTGGATTATTTCTTGTTTTTTAATTAACAAAAACTAAACTCAGTCACACGGTCTAAATGTCACAAACTGATATTTGAACTCCTTCACGTCGGACGCTGCAGACACGTGACAGAGGAAAGACTTCAGGCACACTGACTGAAAACGGCTCTGCAACCAACTCGAGTTGAGAACCACAGATTTAGACTTTGATTGCATGTTTTGATGGATTTATTTTTTTAGATTTGAGCTCGTCTCCTGAGCGCCTCTCTCATTTTATATTTGTTAATTAAAGTGCATGAAGAGGGGCGCTGAATGCCTATTGGTTGGGTTGCACCCCCTTGTACAAACACTACAGTCCTCCGAGCATTTAATTCCCAACTCTCTCTCTCTATATCCTGTCCTTTCAAAATAAAATCAAAAAGCCCAAACTATAAATCTGTGAAGAAAAGAATTAATAAATCAGATTAAAGCGAATAAACGTGGTCATGACAGTGCTACACATACAGTATTAGTGTGTGTGTTGGAGGCTCATACTAATGTACACACACACACACACACACACACACACACACACAGAGTGAATCACACCTGGCCCCTTAAGCAGTAGGTCTGTGATCCACCTCTCATTACATCGATCTAATGGGGCGAGTGGTGACCAGTTTAGCACAGCCTGAATGCATCAGGTGTTTGTGCTGCTGCGAGGGCGGAGGAGACTCAATGACCATGCAAGATTCCTGCTACGCTTCCGCTAATCCCCCGAAAATACCCCGAGGTGGGTGACCGCCAGATTAGCTGAATCTCTGTGTGAGAAATCACCGCCTATCAGTGACGTCGAGCATCTCCTCTCAGCTGTTGAGACGATGCCTCTAACCCTAACTCCTCAACCCTCGATGCGTATCTGAAGGTAGAACTGGACATGAAGAGCTCCCATGAGGAGCTTTCATGTTGGCTCCGTTGTGGCGCTCCCTGTGGACAAGTGTGTAAGAAGTGTTTTCAGACAAATGAATTTAATCCTTTATTTTGAAAGTCCATCATGTCACTCACTGTGAGTCAGTGGATCAGGTGAATGTTCTCGCTGATTGACTCGTGGAGAGACATCAGCGTTCACGTCAGTCTCTTTCATAACCAGCTGCGAAAAACTCCTCACAGAAACTTCACACTCTGAGTCAGGTTTTATAACGCTTCACGCCGTCGATGCTTCTGAGAAATCACGACAAGACGAGTTCATTGAACATCTCCTCCTCCTTTTCAGGTTAAATATCTGTCTATGTCTATAAACCCCTCAGCCCTGCTCAGAACAGGCTGTTTCTGTGTCTGTAGCTTTAAATATGTAAATGAGCTGTGTCTGACCACGCCCCCTCTCTGGAAGGGCTCGGGTGTACTCGCTGCTTTCTGGCTCCATGTCCTATTGTTTACGGTGAGAAGGCAGACTCAGAGGGCAGAACAAACACCTAGCTGTGGGAGTGTCACCCACCTGGGGGAGGGGCTACTGCCCTTTGTGATGTCATGAGGGGAACATCTCCAAACGGCCTGTTTGAGCACACATTTTCTGAAAAGTGGAGCAGGCAGAAGAGGATGGACTTTTGTCATGATTGGGGGGTTTGAGGACAGACATGTTAGAGGAACATGGAGGAGAGGATTAAAAATCAGGTTCTGACTTTTTAAGATATAAAGATTCAGTGTTTTTTCTTTAACACTTTATGTAATCATTTGGTTGTTTTAGCAGCTAAAAACAACTGTGGGGGGGGGGGGGGGGGGGGGGTCAAAGAATCTAATTTATTTACAGTAAGTGGTTGTTTTATATCTAGAATATGGAGGTTAGTTCAAAAGTTTGGCCTGTTTGAAAACGATCACGGTAAGAACTGTAACCTTGTGATTCTCAAATCCCAAAAAGTCAATCCTCCCACATTTAGAAGAAAACCTGTATTCAGAGAAAACTGCTTCTGTGCACATCGGTTTGTTATGAATGAAGCACTAGTCTTCCTGCAGACTCACTAATTATGTCTGTATTCATGGTCCAGGGTTTGCTGTCAGAGATCTTACGTAAAGAGGAAGACCCCTCGCACGGCCTCTCAGTCTCTGCTGGTCAACCTGAAAGCGATGCAGAACTTCCTGAACCTGCCTGAGAGCGAGAGAGATCGGATCTACCAGGAAGAGAGAGAGCGCACCATGAACCCGACCGTCGGCCTCCCTGCATCCAACTCGTCCAACCCGGGAACGCCACGACTATCACAAGTTAGTCTGCAGCCTTTACACCGTGGGCTTTTTTCCAGAGGTGGTCAAAACCTTCCTGTGAGGAGTTTTCAGCTGGTTAAGGAAATAACTGAAATAAGGATGGATAAATAAACTCACACATAGCGCCCCCTGAAGGCCTGGAGTATGTACTTCTGTAGAAAAGGCTGATCTTTGCAGTTGTTTGTCTGTTTGTGGCAGAGCTTTCTGCAGCACGTTTGATTTACGTGCAGCTCATTTATGTTTCAGCCTTTGCATTTGTTTTAGCTGTTAGCCTTTGCACCTACAGGCCGCCGTAGTTTTCAGCTGGTAATGAAAATAACTGAAATGACGCCAGATTGATGCCTCAATATGAGCTAAACAAGCAAACTGAACCATCAGGTACAGGAGTGATCCGTCCGACTGTAAAGAGAAAACACGACCCTCACATGTCCGGGACAGAATCAGTCAGAGTCTACTCCGTCCGTGAGAGTCGTCCAAACACACACAAACCAAAAACAAGCTCCAGTAACTCTCGTAGTCTGACGAGCAACTCGATTAACTTCTTTAGATCAACACGCTTCGACTCGTGCGCCTCCATCGGGGTCAGAGGAGGAGCCATCAAACCGCTGCAGAAATATTGAGATGATGCAAACATTAGATCATAACATGCTGTGTGTGTGTGTGTGTGTGTGTGTGTGTGTGTAGAAAGTGTGGGAGAGGAGCTTGGATGACCAGATAACCCCTGATACCTGGGCCTCCATCTGGAAGAACAAGACGAAGATCTCCAACTCGGTGAGTTATCTGAGATCTCTTGGCTGCAGCACGTCATGTTTCCTTATTTCATTTTTTGTTTTTTTAAATCTAAAACAAATTCAGTTTATAATGGAAAACAGCTTCCAAGTTTCCGAGCAGCATGTTGTAAACACGAAGGACATTATGCTGCATTTGTTTCCATCTGCGGAGAATAATTCAGCGACATCACTGATAAGGTTTTCTCTGTGATGTCGAGGCGAACGCAGAATCTGTGTTCTATTCTTATTATGTCTATGTGGAATTATCTCAGCATCGTTTACACTGAGGGAATGTAAGCGAGCTGGTCCGTACTTGTCTCGTGGACGACTTCAAACGGTGTGTATACAAGCTCTCCGAGAGCCAGTACATGTCCGCTCAAACAGAAACAACAAAGAGAGACAAAAGAGGAAGACTTAATGACTTTGATCTGTAAACAAAAGTCATGTGGAGACGTGTGCTGCAGATGTGAGCGCTGCACCACTCGCTCTGATCGTCAGCTGATAACCTCCGTCCTCGCATGTAAACACACCTCAAAGATGCTCTGGGGATAAATCTGTGTGCTACGTTTTTTCTGAACGTATCCGAAGCACTCAGTGAAAGATGTTGTGCCTTTATGACATTTCCTGTCGCACAAACTTATCTGATAGCTTCTCCATGACAAAACATTCAAAGGCATGTTCATGTTGTTCACGTCGCTCCGCCTCTCCCGCGCAGCCGAAGCCGACCGGGCCGACTCCTGACCTCCCCATGAAGCTGGACTCGCTGGTCAACATCACATCGGGGATCTACGACGAGATCCAGCAGGAGATGAAGAGAGCCAAAGTGTCCCAGGCGCTGTTCGCAAAGGTGGCTGCCAACAAGAGCCAGGTGAGGAAGGACATCGCTTCAACATCGATATCGGCAGACGGGAAATCATTCTGAATGAGCCGATGTTGATTTGTTGTGTCCAATCAATTTAAAAGGAAACAATATTCATAATGAAACTTCAGATATCAAATCCATCAGACGAAAACGACTCTTCACAGCTGTGAGCACGACAAAGGTTGCATGTATACATGTGTGCATCGTCTTTACAGTATGTGCACGCTCGTGTGTGTGTGTGTGTGTGCGTGTGTGTGTGGGTTGGCGAGGTCCCCCAGGTGGGTGGGTCTGGGGGTGGCTGAGGGTCACGGCTCACTGCACCCATCTGCTGCAGCTGGCCACGAGGACAGAGAGCGAGCGGAGAGAGAGGGAGATGATCAGGCTATTAGCGGCGCTGCTGCCCGAGGTGCACGGCTGAACACAACAGCTGGTGTCACAAACCGAACCAGTCTAGCAGACATAATTCAATCTTCTCCATCCCCCCCCCCACCCCCCACCCCGTCTTCATGTCCTACATTTACCTCTCACACACTCTCAACTTTTTGTATGTTAATCTGTTTTTATTTCACGAGACGCTCACCGTGTCCTTCGTCTTCGTCAGCTCTCTCAGCGTTCTTCACAAACATCTTTACTTGTTGATTCTGGTTCCAAAACTGACAAGAGGAAAGTCAGCACACTGAACTGTCCTTTAACATTTTATTATGTGGGGGGAACAAGACAATCAACAGGTTTTAGACTGAGTCAGGCTAGCTCTTCCCCTTGTTTGCAGCCACTGTGCTAAGCTAAGCTAAGTAAGGTGTTTTAGCTAACGCTCGGCTGACTGCACCTCCTCGTCTGTCTCTGACCTCCACCTCCTCCTCCTCCTCCTCCTCCTCAGGGTTGGCTGTGTGAGCTGCTCCGGTGGAAGGAGAACCCCAGCCCGGAGAACCGCACCCTGTGGGAGAACCTGTGCACCATCCGGAGGTTCCTGACGCTGCCGCAGGCCGACAGAGACCTGGCGTACGAAGAGGAGTCCCGACACCATCACACAGAGAGGCTGCACACCGTGCTCCACCTGCCACAGGACACACAGGTAAGAACCGGACGCCAGCGTGCTTACATGGACTCTCCCTCCCGTCCAGATGGAAGGTTATATTTACACCTGGCATTAAAATGCATCTCCGGTTCGTGCATTAGAAACAGATTTCCTGCACACGCCACCTTACCTCACAATATTTACATCTGCTGTAACGTAGTGTAAACACCTTCTCCTGATTCACCACCGACCTGAAAATGCTGTTTCACCAACATGATGTTTGCGTACTGGAGTTTATTTTCCACGGACATGCTGAAGGTGTGTCTGCTGCATGAAAACCTGTTTTGTTTACATTTTCTCGGGATCTTGTTTTTGTCAAATCTCTTGATCATTTCCAGAGATGTTATCGTTGGAGAGGTTAAACATGTCGATCACTTGATAGTTACACTTCCACAGACGTCCAAACCAACCAGCAGAAATACCAGTTTAAATCTCATTTTCAGGATGTTTTTGTTTGTCTTTGATTTTTTTTTTTTTTTTTTAGAGTAGATGAAGGGTAGAAAACTCACACTCGGGCCCCTTTGACCCCTCAAGGGCCCGTTTGTTTGATGAGTGTGAGGGCTCCGATGTGAGCACGTTACATAGTACAGCACGGTTGGAGGATAAGGCAGCACGGTACAGTCAAGAGCTGGTGCACAATGTGGACATGACGACTCGCTGAGTCGACAAATCCGAAGGTCGTATGTGACTCAAAATCTCAGTCAGGTTCTCGGTTGGTCTCCGCTGTGCTGACTCTGACAGCGTCTGCAGGAGGCCACCGTGGTCGGGCCCCGTCGGTCCAACGTGAGCACAGGACTGACGAGGAGCGTGACGGTGGCTCTGAGTCTCCATTTTGACTCTTTGTAGTAAATATTTCAGTCGTGAGTTTCTCACTTTTGGTGTGAGTGTGTTCTGCTCTGTTTGATCTAGTCGTGTGTGTGCACGTCGTGTGTCTGTGTGTGCACGTCGTGTGTCTGTGTGTGCACGTCGTGTGTCTGTGTGTGCACGTCGTGTGTCTGTGTGTGCACGTCGTGTGTCTGTGTGTGCACGTCGTGTGTCTGTGTGTGCACGTCGTGTGTCTGTGTCTGCACGTCGTGTGTCTGTGTGTGCATGTTGTGTGTTTGTGTGTCTGTGCACGTTGTGTGTTTGTGTGTCTGTGCACGTTGTGTGTTTGTGTGTCTGTGCACGTTGTGTGTGTGTGTGTCTGTGCACGTTGTGCGTTTGTGTGTCTGTGCACGTTGTGTGTGTGTGTGTCTGTGCATGTTGTGCGTTTGTGTGTCTGTGCACGTTGTGTGTGTGTGTGTCTGTGCACGTTGTGCGTTTGTGTGTCTGTGCACGTTGTGTGTGTGTGTGTCTGTGCATGTTGTGCGTTTGTGTGTCTGTGCACGTTGTGTGTGTGTGTGTCTGTGCACGTTGTGCGTTTGTGTGTCTGTGCACGTTGTGTGTGTGTGTGTCTGTGCATGTTGTGCGTTTGTGTGTCTGTGCACGTTGTGTGTGTGTGTGTCTGTGCATGTTGTGCGTTTGTGTGTCTGTGCACGTTGTGCGTTTGTGTGTCTGTGCGTGCCCTGGCGGAGTGAAGAGTAAACAGTGTAGCTGGGTGGTGTGGCACTGGAGGAAATGCCCCATTAGTTTAAGAAGGGGGGGGCAGTGAGGCTGCAGGAGGGCTGAGGGAGATCGATGCAGGACACACACACACACACACACACACACAGCGAGGACTCTCAAACACACACACTGACCCCTCGTCGTTTTTATCCTCAGCCGTAAAGATAGAAAATGATCAGTTATTGATTTGAAGTCGCAGGCAGTATTTACTCCAACATCTCTTTTCTCACACCTTCTTCATGGGCCTCTCTGTAAGACCACACGGGCCGGGTGCAGGTCTGCAGGGTCTGCAGGTCTGCAGGGTCTGCAGGTCTGCAGGGTCCGCAGGTCTGCAGGGTCTGCAGGGTTTGCAGGTCTGCAGGTTTGCAGGGTCTGCAGGTCTGCAGGGTCTGCAGGTCTGCAGGGTCTGCAGGTCTGCAGGTCTGAAGGGTCTGCAGGTCTGCAGGGTCTGCAGGTCTGAAGGGTCTGCAGGGTCTGCAGGTCTGCAGGGTCTGAACTCACTCTGCGTCCACTGACTTGCAGGTCACGTCTGCTAAAAGTTCATTTGAGTCGGCATCAAGGATGATTGACAGCATGGCCATAAAACAGATACTGTTTAGTGCATTTAGTCAGTATGGTGAGAACTCTGAGGTCAAAGGTCAAATCAAACAGTTGGTCTAAATACACTGTGAGCATGTTGCCTCTTCCTGTAGCTCTATCATTCACTACATGTAGATCGAGTCTATACCATCTGCTGTGAATCACAAACAGGCCGGCTCAGAAACTTCCGGTTCAGCGTTTCGACACGACTCCTACGGGTCCTTCTGTGGCCCCGCCCCCTCCCCGCCCCCCCCTTCGGCTCCCTATTCAGAGCCGTGTATTAAAGGGCTGATGGGAAGACTGGGCGGAAGCTGTGGTGGCACCATTAACACATTCCTGTGCTCCTCCAACACTCCCTGCAAAGACTAAAAATAAAGTTTCCCCTCATAACGTGCCCTCCCCCCCCCCCCCACACACACACACACGTCCCCACCCTGAGAGACACCGGGAGAAGAGCTGTGGTGAAACACACTGTGGTGATTTATTAATGGGAAACGAGGTGTGTGTGTGTTTGTGTGCGTGTGTGTGTGTGTGCGTGCGCTGTCTTCAGACCCCCCCACTCCTCCTCCTCCATCCCAGATGAAGCCACCACCAACCTCAGGCTCCAGCCAGCCTGCCACCACAGACCACACATGTGTCCCATCTGCCACACACACACACACACACACACACACACACACACACACACACACACACACACACACACACACTCACACACACACACACACACACACACAGCTCTCAGTGTGTAATGTGAGAGCGCTCCTTTGTGTCACGGACAATAAGAGGGTCTCTAAAACTGTAACAAGCAACCACAGAACACACATGAGAAATGAACATGGCGCTCAGGACAGACTGAACCGTGAGTCCTTTAATGACGCACGCCACTCGTTAGTCGACGACTCCAGTTTAGCATTTTGGATGCTAGCATGTTGGTTTTTCTGAAGCCAGAAATGACCATATTAGGGGTGAGAGGGCGGAGCTCAGTGACGCTAGGTGTTAGCGACGTGCGGCTAACAGCACGCTGATTAGTTACTGTAGCTCGCCACCATGACGCCCATAGAATCAGTATGTTTACGTGAAC
>NC_136702.1:924553-928842 GCF_947650265.1 Symphodus melops | reverse complement strand
GGAGGAAGAAGAGGAGAGGGAGGAGAAGGAGGAGGAGAAGGAGGAGGGGAGAAGGAGGAGGAAGAGGTAGAGGAGGAAGAGGAAGAGGAGGAGGTGGAGGAAGAGGAGGAGGTGGAGGAAGAAGAGAAGGAGAGGGAGGAGGAGACGATGTGGCCACAGGAACCAAATATTGCTTCATTTGTTCACAATCAAAGAAAACCAGGAATGGAAAAAAAAAAATACCCAAGAGGCTTTTTTTTTTCTTCCTTTTTTTTGGGTGGAATTTACTGGAAATCGTGGATGACAATGCAGCTTCCTGAGTTTACACAGTGAAGGAGGCGACTTTTAAAAGCATTATTACCAAAGCCGAGCGACTTAGACGTTCCAGGAAATCAAAACAGAGACTCTGACAGAGCGACGGCCGGCTAACACGCAACATCTCATTCAAACTAATCCACCTCAGAGCTAACCCATTATGCAGGATGAAGCTCATAAGAGGTAATGCTATTCAAAGTGGGCTGAGATGGAGTCACGGAGGAGTCCTCTGTGGAAGTCCAATGTGATAAACACTGAGAAGAACATTTGATCCGTAACAATTCCACCACTGTCAGCAGATATTACTCTGAATGAGACTTTGAATAAAGGGACAAAGAGCCGATCCGAATGGAAATTTGCCTCTTTCATGAATTAGCTTCGGCCTGCAAAAAAAAAGAACTGAACGTCCTGATGAAGACGTTCGTTTCGGTGATTACATTCATGACTTCTTTTTTTCTCTCCTGCCTTGTTATTAAAACACAATGGTGTCGATGACAGTGGAGTCTGCTGACGGCGGCGGCCCGAGTCATATGAAGAGGTCCTCTCTGCTTTTTAAAGACTTTTAAAGACTCTCTGCTTTGCAAAACAAAGAAGCAATTATACCTCCGACATCTTTTTTTTCTCACCGTGAAAACGCTGCAGAGGAATTTGCCGGGCGACTCGGGATGTGATACAAGCAACCGTCTGCCTCGCTCCATCGTGGTTTGTTGTTCTTATCAATTTGAAATCTTCCATTTCGAGTCCCCACAAATCATTTGATTGGCTCATCGAGGTCATTAAAAAGGCCGCTTCAGACCACCTGCCGCTGATCGAATAGGTCTGATGTTCGCTCTTGACCCACACGTCTCTCCTGAACACGGCGGGGGGGGCCACAGGTGTGCGAGCCCTCTCCACAGAGATCCCCCCTTCCTGTGCTGCATTGTGGGTAATAATAGTTAGCAGCAACAGCTGTGCCCCTTCTCTCCCCTCTTTCACCTCTAATGTTCTCTCATCATCCCTCCGTCAGACTAATACCCTGCAGCGGTGCCCTCGCAGCTGTCGGAGGAGCCCAGGGTGCAGAGACAGCTGTCAATCTCTCTGCGCCTAATTCACACACACACACACACACACACACACACACACACGAGCGCGGGCCAAGACAAATATCTGATTGTTTCGCCGTTTGATGACATCCTGTGAGGAGACGCACACTTCGATGAGGAGCGACGAGATTGTCCCCCAAAAAACGAAGAATGACCTCCGACGAGTTAACTCCCCGCTGCCTGTTCGCTCTCTCACTTCTCCTTCTGAAGTGTCATCGTGCTGATGTGGCAGCTGAACGTACATGTTGCCTTCGTGCGTGTGACTGGAGGATGCTCCGTTATTCACCTCGCACACGGAGACACGTAGGCAAAACAAGAAGACGATCACACAGTGCAAAATGAAATCAGATATAAATATAAACATGTCTAAAAGATGAATCAAACCCAGAGGTAGAGATGATATATTTACGAACCATTGTTGTAGCCGCTTCGCTCTTCCTCGTGGTCATGTGCGTTTTGCATCTCACAGACGCGTCGCGATAATTTCTGATAACTGAGGCTGACGTCTTGTAAGCGTGCTGAAAGTGGACTCAGGCCTTTTAGACGCCATCTTTGGATCAGACTTCGAATTTACCCCGACTGAGAACCTGCAGCGACAACTTCCACCCCACGGTTTAGATCATTCTAAGATAAACAACAACAACAACAACAACAACAACAACAACAACAACGATGAGTAAATGTTCACTCCTGCAGCAGGCCTCTTTGTGTTACTGTAGCTGACACTTATAAAATGCTGTACTGTCCCTTTAAAAGAGGAAATCCTGCAGCAGCAGTAACCGTCTTTTCTCCGTCCTCACATCAGGAAGTTGTGTTTCACTTCCTGCTGCACGAGGAGGAGAAGTGTGACGGACAGAAGCTCGGAGGCTTGGTGGCGTTTAGGCCTCCTGAGCCTCCCGTCAGGCTCACACGGAGCATCTCTCAGAGCCACAGACCTGTGGGTGGTCTCTCTGCGTCTCACCCAGCAGACCCAACTCCCATCCAACGTCTGACGGAGCCGCCGTCTGACACGCTGCGGCTGATATGTCTTTAACTGCAGCGACACCCCGCAGGCTCTTCTAACACTTAATGTGCTCGTGTGTGTGTGTGTGTGTGTGTGTGTGTGTGTGTGTGTGTGTGTGTGTGTGGAAGAACCCCTGCTCCACTTTACAACAAACCCCGTCTGCTAATGACTTCCAGCTCTAAAGGCGCCCGGGCAGGACGGGTTACAGCCCGCCAATCGAGCGAATAATGAGTTGAATTAGGAGATTTGAGGATGAGGAGGAAGGATGAAGGGACGGCTGGTGCTGAATGAAAACCAGAGGTGCAAAGAGCTCGGAGGCTGTGTGTGTGTGTGTGTGTGTGTGTGTGTGTGTGTGTGTGTGTGTGTGTGTGTGTGTAGGAGGGGGGGGTACAGGAAGCAAGAGTTAAGCTAATGCTAACTTCTGCACAGAGCTGGGCACGCGTCCGATAATTGTTAGATATCAGGCCACTCCGCCGGCACCGCACGCACAACGGCTGTTTGTGCAGGCGTGTGTGTGTGTGTGTGTGTGTGTGTGTGTGCGCGTGTGTGTGTGTGTGCGTGTGCGTGTGTGTGCGTGTGTGTGTGAGTGTGTGTGTGTCAGTGTAAACCAGAATTACAAATTAGACAAAACTCAAACTAACTGACGGCCGGATCACGTCTGAACAAAGCCCACGTTAATCGTGTTTCGCACTTTGTATTTATGTTTTTTTGCACTTCTCAGCCACCGTAGTCTTTCGTTCATTATGGTCTTTTATAGCATCGCTGTAATAAACCATAAAGTGGATTTGGATGCTTCCATAATTCAGCCAGAACAGGTGAGTCCCTGAACTAATATTATCTCATCACTCTGTAGTTTCAGCTCGCTCTCTCTCTCTCGCTCGCTCGCTCGCCCGCTCGCTCTGTGTATCCAAGACTTTGCTTTAAAAGTGTTTGAGTAAATCCTTTGATGGATGAAATCATTACATTTGCCCTCATGTATTTTTCATGTCCCAGTCCAGATTAGTTATTCCAGGGTTTAGAGAAATGCTGAGTGCGATTTATTTTTAATCACAGCAGCTGTTTGCCTTCTCGTATTGAAGATCTCGCCTGACAAAGACCCAGATCGGATGAGACAAATCTGACCGCGTGCGACCCGTGTCATTTTTAATTCACACTGCCTTTGACATCGCACAGAGGACGAGGTTATTTCTTCACTCCTCTGCCCTTCGTATCGAATCAACCCGCCCTCTCAGACACACAAAGACCTGCGTCGCTCCGACATCTGAAAGTATTCTGATCAACTCCAAGTGTAACGAGTCGTATTTCTCCGAGGACTCGATGAAAGGCTGCGTCCTGACAAGCGGTTGTTAATCTCGCAGTAACATTTGGCTAATTGAATGTCTGCCGTTGTTTACTGTTTGTTTCTGTGTTTCGCCCCCTCGAGTCAGCTCTGCCGCTGCCTTCTGTTTCTTCGGTGCATTAGCGCTGACGTACGGCGTCGCCGCGCCGCGAGCCGACCAGCTGCCTTCGCCACTCTGCGGCTTCCTGTCCAAACTCCCGTGACGGATCAGACGTTGAAAAGTCTCTTCAGATGTCCTCCTCGCACATCTGCAGCTCTCGACTCCACCTGCTAACAGGAGCTAACGGACTCCAACGTTTCAAAGTTTGAGAGCTTGATGTTGAGCTCGTTTGAGACGCTAACTGTTAGCTACCTGAGCTTGTTAGCGCCCGTTTGAATTTGTAGTTTTTGTCCTCGCCTCCTCCCTTTCTGATGCCTTCATCAGTTTCACCTGTGTTTCACCGTCTTCACCTTTTCTCTTTGGATCTCCCTGATTTGAGTTTTTCCCCTTTTTGTGTTTTTTTTTGTTTTTTTTTGCTTCTTTAAGTAAACGTTCGTTAGCGTTCATCCGTTTTGTTCGCTCTGCGCTTAC